>NC_068288.1:29971085-30284822 GCF_025860055.1 Xyrauchen texanus
TTTGCACAAGATATGTTTATTTTGATGTCAGTGCCTGTGTGACAGTGGGACAGGCTGTTTTAGACTCTCTTGCTGCTATTCTCGTTTTGTTTTACTCAAATGTTTTCGTGAATTGTGTGATTAATTCCAGCCTCCTGGCATGTGATGACACTGAGGGCAGTTTGAAGCTTTTCTTGGTGGAAATGTTGTAAAAAGAGAAATTAAAGCCCAAACTTTAGTTGATAAGAATGAAATTAGACTTATATCTGTGCTTCATCATGTGAGAAAGCAGTTTTATTCATTTATTTAGTTTTAGAATTCATACTTCCTAGTCAGATGCAACCTGTCAGCAACAACAAGGACAATGCATTGGAGATCATTGGTCTCAGGCAAAAATGTAATCACACAGATTCACGTTTAGAGATCCCTTCGCTAATTGATGATTCATATGCAAAGTCATTAGTCTCTATTCTTAAAACCTGGCACTCCTTTGTAATAAAAAATTCAGTGTAGATATAAATAACAGCATTGCATACTTTGGAATTTAATGTGCTTTCACTTTAAAAGTGACCATTTAGAGTCCACAAGGTTTAAAAGATTTATTGTATAATTGTGACAGCATGTTTGTATGCAATATTAACTCCATATTTAAGGTTATAAACAGTGGTGCCCCACTGGCAACCCCATCCGCCATGGTCATTATAAAATATATATATATATATATATATATATATATATATATATATATATATATATATATATATATATATATATTTATTTATTTTTTTTACAGTCTATGATATATCTATCTATCTATCTATCTATCTATCTATATATATCATAGACCTTCGCTCTTTTCCATTGGTGAGAACTGAAGCCGCCAGTGTCCCGATATGGCGCTGACATCTTGGGACTTGAGTCTGTGCAGTTGCGATTTTGGGACCAGACCTGAGCAGTAGTGAGCAGGAAGTAAAGCCGCAAAATCAAGGCCCCGCCCTCACTCTCGCTGAATCAATCGCAAGCACACGCCCCTGCACTTTTGACTTTTAACGGTGTGAAATAATTAATTATAGAAATGTAGATATTAAATTTAAAGCTCCAATCTCCTCAGTCCTCCTGAAGATCCCGAAAAAAAGTCAGTTGGTGCTTCAGTGACTACTTCGCTCAGAGAACCTGTCAATCACAGCTGTCAATCATGATGTCACAGCACTGTTTTTATAGCATCAATTAACTAACTAAAAACAAACTTATTTTGAAAACAAACACTTGAAATTACATCAATGTGATACAAACTACAGTAAATAACTATATTTGGAAAAAAGATATGTGAAGTGTAATTTAATTGTTTAGCTGGTCTCACGTCCCGTTGAATAACATGGGGAGGCGGGGTTTATGACCTACACTAGGACCAGTCACCAGGGGGCGATCGAGACGTTTTGGCTTCACATTTGAGGGCTTGTGCGGCACACTTGATTATATATATATATATATATATATATATATATATATATATATATATATATATATATATATATATATATATATATGAGAGAGAGAGAGAGAGAGAGAGAGAGAGAGAGATATAATTAACTAATAATATTTTATGTATATAATATTCTATATATATTCAAAATAATGTATATATACTATATTATCAGACATTAAATATTTTACATAAAAAAATTAACAGCGAGGAGCAGCATTTGTTTATTTAGAATTACCCTCTTAAACTCCACCCCCACTTTTCTCGTTTACGCATTTACAGTCATCTTCTTTTGATTGCCTAGTCACATGTTCACCTATGCAGCAATATGTTTTTTCACAATCGTGTTAAAAGACACACAATATTAATCTAATATTATTCTATTGCCTCTTTATGAAGAGAGTTAGTTTGCATCATCATCATCATGACAATTTGACTATTATTAATCTAGCAAGTTTCCATAACTTTTCTTTAGTAATCCTGAAAAAGGTGAATAATGAGAGAAGGAACAACTCGAAGGCAATGCTTTACCAATGGCGCTTTATCTCAAATGAATTTCAATAATACACTTTCCTACAGCTTATGCCACAGTAACATGCCAAAATATTATATAAACATTATATTATATATATCAAGCATACTTAACACTGTGGATGCAAATATAGAAACACTTTCTTTATCATTGTAATATATTCACATGGCATTTGAAAGACATGAGCAATTAAAATACTATTTTCTTTAGTTAAATCACATTTCAATAGTATATTTTAGAGAAATATCTATATTAAATTATAACAGATTT
Organism: Xyrauchen texanus; assembly: GCF_025860055.1. Taxonomy (NCBI): domain Eukaryota; kingdom Metazoa; phylum Chordata; class Actinopteri; order Cypriniformes; family Catostomidae; genus Xyrauchen; species Xyrauchen texanus. Next base: position 29,973,350 of record NC_068288.1, read on the forward strand.
ACTTGATAATACTCTTAATCCACTATGTCTGAATGCTCAAGTTCACGTACTGGATTCAATAAGGCTGTATGAAATTTTATTTAAAAAAAAATTAATTTACAGAATTTGCAAGTTTGTGATCACATGTGATAATCAAACATACATTAAAACACTCTTTTAACTAAATTTACACAATCATCTCCATCATTTATCGTGTATCGCAGCCTAGCATGATAATTGTGGCACACTTATGCTAACCATGTGCTTTTTTGATTTCCTGGAAAAGGATAATAAAGAGAGAAGAATCGACTCAGATGTGATGCTTCACCAATGCCGTTTTATCTCAAATGAAGTTCGTGAGTGTGTTTGATGAAGCAGGGACAGGTAAGCAGAAAGGAGAGGTGAGTTCGAGGGAGGTAAGACTTGATAAACAAACTACATCCTCAGCCGTCAGTCATGTTTCAGACATCAGATAAAACAGCATCAAGTCTCAGGAAAACCTCTGTCAAATATATGGAATTGCAGAGAATATAAAAAAAAAATTGTGTTCTGTAGTACTGTCTTTGATTGTGTATGATAACAATGAATCAATCTTTTGGATATGAAATTAATAATTGCATTTGCTAGTGCTAGTTTGGGACACTACATAAACAGTTTGGAGAAATGTCTAGGTTACGGATGTAACCTCTGTTCACTGATGGCGGGAACGAGACGTTGTGTAGAAGAAGCGACACTAGGGGTCTCTCTTGAGAGCGTTTTGCATCTCTGATCTATGAGAAAAGGCCAATGAGAAATTGGCAGACAGAATTTGCATGTCCCACCCCAAGACAGGTATAAAGGGAGGGAAATGCATCTGTTTCATTCAGGATTTTTCAGAGTAGCCGAAATTGAGGTTCGGCCGTAACAGTGGCTCGGTTCAGCGACGTGTCCGGGAGGACACAGCGTCTCGTTCCCTCCATCAGGGAATGGAGGTTAACATAGACGTTCCCCGTCTGTCGCTCACTTCAACGTTGTGTCAAAGAAGCGACACTAGGGGTGCAAATTAAATCACGCCATGCGCTGAGCCGTGTACGTGTACTGCTGACACAGGAGCGGGCAGGTATTTTACGTGCCAAAGTGACCAGCTGTGCCAGGCTGCAGGTACCCTTCCCCAATGCCCCATATAATAGTCAAAGACTTCTGGTTCTTAACCCCCGACAGGGGGGGAACAAGGCAACGTGCCAAGCATGGGAGCAGGCCGCGCCATCCATGCCTTTTCCAAGGGGGGAAAGACCCTGCGGAGACCACATCTGCCCAGACTGAGGGAGGTAAAGAGTGGTGAAATACATCACATGGGCTTTTAGGTCACATGTGGAGAATGGTGCGGTGGTAGATCCTACCTCATTGGGAGGACGGCCCAAGGAAGAAGCGGGTCCGCTCACAAAGGGACTGTACCGCGGAAAATACACACAGGGGGAAAAGTCCACGTGGGAGCCCGTCCTGTGGAGCACCTATTCCAGTACAGGGTAAATTGAGTACCCGCATTGGTCAGCCTCAGACTGGGCATGCTGTAACGAAGGCGGCAGCCCAGTCAAGTCATCCGCGTCAGACGCCAGACCACTCTCCGATGCAGCGGCGAGCTCATCCGGCTCGGGGGGCTCAAAAGTATAGGCAGGCTGGCCGTGAGCCCAGACGGAAGTCAACGAGCATGTCAGGGGGCGGGTGGTTCGCGTGGACATACCCGGCGAAACCAAGCCCGCTGTCACCCCCAAATCGCCTCCATCGCTAGCCGGGTCGTCCTCAATCCCGTGGGAAGAAGGAATCTTATGGCGCGTTACCAGTGGCTTTCTCTTCTCTGCACGTCTGTGCAGTCTATGCCCCTGGGCGCTTTGACAGCGCTTCCTAAAAGAGCATAAATCCTCTAAAAATCCTCCTGTGGCCGGGTGAGAGGGATAAGCCACAATCTTTCCTGGAGGCGTACAGGTCCTGGAGCGGTGGCAGATTGCAGCCAATCACCTTCTCTGCAGACCGGATGACACGCTGCAGTCTGCCCTTGTCTTTGGCAGTAGTAGCAGCATACCATAAAGTGATGGAGGATGTGAGGATGGACTCGATGATGGCTGTGTAGAAGTGCACCATCATTGTCTTTGGCAGGTTGAATTTCTTCAGCTGCCGCAGGAAGTACATTCTCTGTTGTGCTTTCTTGATGAGGGAGCTGATGTTCAGCTCCCACTTGAGGTCCTGGGAGATGATAGTTCCCAGGAAGCGGAAAGACTCCACAGTGTCGATTGTGGAGTCACAGAGGGTGATGGGGCAGGTCCAGGTGAGGCTGAGTTCTTCCTGAAGTCCACAACCATCTCCACTGTCTTTACAGCATTGAGCTCAAGGTTGTTTTGATTGCACCAGGTCACCACGTGGTCAACCTCCCACCTGTAGGCAAACTTGTCACCATCAGAGATGTGTCCGATGAGGGAGGTGTCGTCCGTTAACTTCAGAAGATTGACGGACTGGTGACTGGAGGTGCAGGTGTTAGTCTACAGGGAGAAGAGCAGAGGAGAAAGAACGCAGCCCTGGGGGAATCCAGTGCTAATGGTCTGTGAGTCGGAGATGTGTTTCCCCAGCTTCACATGCTGCTTCCTGTCAGACAGGAAGTCAGTGATCCACCTGCAGGTGGATTCAGGCACACTTAGCTGGGAGATATTCTCCTGGAGCAGAGCCGGGATGATGGTGTTAAAGGCAGAGCTGAAATCCACAAACAGGATCCTGGCATGGGTTCTTGCGGAGTCCAGGTGCTGGAGGATGTAGTGGAGGGCCAAGTTGACTGCATCGTCTACAGACCTGTTGGGTCTGTATGCAAACTGCAGGGGGTCCAGGAGGGGGTCAGTGATGTCTTTGAGGTGTGAAAGCACAAGGCGCTCAAAGGACTTCATAACCACATAGGTCAGGGCGACGGGTCTGAAGTCGTTAAATCCTGTGGTCCTTGAATTCTTGGGAACAGGGATGATAGTTGAGGACTTGAAGCAGGCTGGCACGTGACATGTCTCCAGTGAGGTGTTGAAACTGTCTGTGAACACTGGAGACAGCTGATCAGCACAATGTTTCAAGCTGGATGGGGAGACAGCATCCGATCCAGCAGCTTTCCCGGGGGTTCTGTCTCCTGAGGAGTTTGTTGACATCCCTCTCATGGATGGAAAGAGTTGTCAATGAGGTGGGTGGGGGGGGGGGGTACCTTTAAGGTGGGCATTGGTGGGGGTGCCCAGGCCCCTGCTGAGGTGGGGGAGGTGGAGGTGATCCACTGTAGCTGGAGCTGTTGGAAGGTGTCTTGGGGGATGGTTTCATTCCTGACTGTGGTGTAACAGTGATCCAGAGGTTTCATTCCTGAATGTGGTGTAACAGTGATCCAGAATGTTCTCCTCTCTGGTCGGGCATTTAATAAACTGTCTGAATTTAGGGAGTTCATGAGTGAGGTTTCCTTTGTTAAAGTGACCAAGGACAATAACTAAAGAGTCCGGGTTGGTCCGCTCCACACACAGTATCTGGTCGGCGAGCATACGCTGTGCGACCTGCACATTGGCCCGGGGCGGAACGTAAACACCGACCAGAATGAATGAAGCAAACATTCATTGGGGTGAATATTTATTTATTTTTTCAGAATTACAGCATTACCCCAAAATGGAGGAGGCAGGTGGCTGAGGGAGGAGGTAGGGAACTGGTCTCTCTGCCAAATATAAAGGATCAAAACTCATGGAGGAATAAAATTAGCATAAATTGCAAACTATACCAGTTTCATTTGAGGACCAGGATCTTGACAACTGTACCATACAGATTGCAAAATAAGTGGGAAGAGATTTTTGATGTACCGATTCCATGGTACAGGGTGTATGAGTTGATATATAAAACAATACAAGATTCGAGACTTCGTGCTTTTCAGCTAAAATTATTATATAGAATTCTTGCCACCAAATTTTTTTTTAATATTTGGGTCATAAAATCATCGAAGCTCTGCAGATTTTGTTGTGAGGATACAGAATCAAAAGACCATTTATTTTGGTATTGCCCTCAGGTAGCCTGTTTTTGGTTTCAGGTTCAGGAATGGATGAAAATGCATAGCATTGATCTAAAATTGACAATAGAAATAGTACTGTTAGGAGATCTGGAGAGACCGGGTGAGTCAATTAATAATATAGTAAAAGTATTTATTTTCAACTCGCAATCTGTAGATTTTGTTTGATTAGATTGAAATTGTATGTTAAACATCACAGCATAGTTGAAAGATATGTGTTGCGTAGAAACCCTAAGGGGGTGGGTAGTAGATATATATGGGATGGGCTGAAGGAAGCTGAGGGTTGGGATGTGGAATTGGAGACAAGTGGGAGTGGAGTTGTTGTGTTAGAGATACAGTAGAACGATGGTCAAAGATAAGGGTAGAAAAAAGAGGAGGGGGGGCAGTTAAAATAAATCTAAATAAAAAGTACTTTTGAATGATACTAAGTGACAGTATTATTAAAACTAATGCCGGTTTGCATGAGGCTGATGCCGTGCAGTTGTTTGTACACATGTGCTGTATATACAAACGATATTATTCAAATAAACATATACAAGAACACACACATACATGTAATAGTGCCAGACATGCACACAAACATATAAAGTTGGCTTTGCTGTCACGATTTTAATTGTCCTTGATGCCCTTTGTTTTAAATTTGTTGTTTTTTTTTTTTTGTTTTTTTTTTGCTTGTTGTTTCCTTCTATCTCTTCCTTTTTTCTTTTTTTTTTCATCAGTTCATTCTCTTGTTTGTTGGTGTATTAGGGGTTCTTGGGGGTGGGGAATGGAATTAACTGCATAATTATTATTTATTTTATTTTTATTTTGGGGTTGGGCTGTGGGATGGGTCTCAAATGGTTGAGGGACTGCATTCGGCGAATTGTGGGGGGAGATTGTGGGGTTCAGGTTTTTTTTTTTGGCCTGGTGGTAGATCGGTCAACAAGCCCTTGAGCTGGGCATTGATCCTGGAAGCTTCTGTGAGTGTCTCTGAATGGGAATCTGTTGGATGACTGGTGTGATGTGGTTGTTGAGCGGCTTCACTGCAAGTATATTGTATATTTCGAAAAAATATATAATGATAATAATAATAATAATAATAATAATAATAATACAATAAAATAAAATAAAATAAAAACAAGAGGAGAAGGGAATAGTTTGTATTCAAGAAAGGAAATGTATAACACACTATGAACACATGAAAGCAGCTCTTTTGTTGAATTAACTGTTTTTATTTAACCTTTATGAACTATATTTTTTTAGTCTTTACACTGCCAATAGGCTTCCTAGCTAGCTAACTATCTGGCTATATCTCTTAGTATGGTTCTCTTGTCTAGTATTTGGTTATTAAGGTTACCAAGTTACACTTACGTCATTACTATCTTGGCCATGTTAGCTACCACTTTTGTCTGAAATTATATTAATTTAATCTCTCCCATGTGCAAAAACTCTTTAAGACTAACATAATATTGTAGTTTTGGTGGAACTTAATTTGACTTCTATCTATCCCAAAGGATATTCTGAGAGATCAGTTTATTAAAGAGCCCATATTATACTCACTTACAGGTTCATAATTTTATTTTGGAGGTCTACTAGAATAGGTTTACATGCTTTAATGTAAAAGAAAATCACATATATCACTGTACATTGCTGCAGCACCTCTTTATCCCTCTGTCTGAAATGCTATGTTTTAGCTCTTGTATCTTTAAAGCCGATGGAGTGCATACTCCAGGTAGGGAATGAGGTTTTGCCCCAAGTGAAGGAGTTCAAGTACCTCGGGGTCTTGTTCACGAGTGAGGGGACAATGGAGCGGGAGGTTGGCCGGAGAATCGGGGCAGCGGGGGCGGTATTGCATTCAGCTCTATCGCGACCGTTGTCACGAAAAGAGAGCTGAGCCGAAAGGCAAAGCTCTCGATCTACCGGTCAATTTTTGTTCCTACCCTCACCTATGGTCATGAAGGTTGGGTCATGACCGAAAGAACTAGGTCGCGAGTACAAGCGGCCGAAATGGGCTTCCTCAGAAGGGTGGCGGGCTTCTCTCTTAGAGATAGGGTGAGGAGCTCAGTCATCCGTGAGGAGCTCGGAGTAGAGCCGCTGCTCCTTTGCGTCGAAAGGAGTCAGTTGAGGTGGTTTGGGCATCTGGTAAGGATGCCACCTGGCCGCCTCCCTAGGGAGGTGTTTCAGGCACGTCCAGCTGGGAGGAGGCCTCGGGGAAGACCCAGGACTAGGTGGAGAGATTACATCTCCACACTGGCCTGGGAACGCCTCGGGGTCCCCCAGTCAGAGCTGGTTAATGTGGCTCGGGATAGGGAAGTTTGGGGCCCCCTGCTGGAGCAGCTGCCCCCGCGACCCGACTTCGGATAAGCGGTTGAAGATGGATGGATGGATGGATGGATCTTTAAAGCCCCCCTTTCCAAAAAGCCCGGTCTACTCTGATTGGTCAGCTGGCCCTGTCTGTTGTGATTGGTCAGCCACTTAGAGCATGTGTCGAAAATGTAACGCTTCAGCTCCTGAGGCTTCCTGAGCAAATGTAAACACTATTGTAACTATGGTAACAGGTCGGTTTTGCTGTACCAGTTCGAGCCTGATAATGACAGTTTGGAAGTACAAGCTGAATGACCCGAACCACCTTTGTAAGCATGACTTAAGCAGGACGTTTCACAGTGGTAAGTTTTCGTTTGTAGCTCTCTTAAATTTCAGATGTGATGTTTTAACTGTGTAATTCCTCAACATCATGGTAACAACTGTATGTCCGTCAACACACTGAAGTGTATATTTGTATTTATTTAGGTGCACATGAGGCAACTGTGCCAGAATGCCCAGCAAAGTTGAAAATGTCTGCTGCAACGAAATACGAAAGGTAGTATAATAAATTATTACATAATATAGCGAACTATGTGGAAACACCAGCAGTAGCACACACTTAATGTTATATGTATTGGTGTAAAGCATAACTGCTTTTTTGCTCATTACGTTAATATTTTGACTAGTTTTTTATGTGTTGAAGAATATTACCAAAGTTATTCTGGGTAAAACTGAGGTACTCAGACATGTTCCATCTTCAAAAACAAATGCATTTTGATTCATTACTTTAGCTAATTTACTGCGAGTACAGCAGATTTTGGGAGTACAGACTTCTGTGTTTTTTAAATTAACAAATGTGTAAAAACTTGTTTTATTTTATATGCCTTAGCTGTCATGTTTACAGTAACCATTCTCCAACAAATTTGCATTCTGCATTATGACCAGCAGTGTTATTATAAAGATGATATGACAAAACAGTAATTGAAACAGAGTTTCACTGTCAGCAGTAACCTTAAACACAAGGACTGATATTCTTTTGGATAAATATTTACAAACTAATCATTGTCAAATGTTTGTACAGTTGAACATTTCTTTCTGTTTAATTAAAAAGATGGGCATGTGTTGAATGCACAATAGTTGCTCAGTTCAGTAACATCATATTGCATTGGTGCAGTGAAGTAAATGTCCTGTGGCTGGCAGATTTTACACTGTTTTGTAAAAATTTAATTTTTGGCATAAAATATTTAACAAATTAATCAGCATTTTATATCACCTCCTTACTGTAACTATGTTTGTAATCTACAATATGTAAAAGCTAGCAACATACCTAATGTCTCTTTTGAAAACACTACTTTCTTTGAATTAAAAGTTTGACAGTGAGACACATGTTGCTTCCCAGATCAATATTTATCCTATGTTGCCTCCTCGGTCAATACAAGCTTTATTATATAGCATTGTTTTCTTGTAAGTCAGTGTCATGTTTTCCTTCATAGGTTGTAAGACAAATTAACCTGGTTCCTGTCCCTCTGACATGCATGGTATACCATCCAGGCTTAGAACTCAACTGTTTGAATCTCTACACTCTGCAATTTTAAATAAATGTTGTCCTCAAAATACATTTATTTGTAACAAAAAAAAAAAAAAACATTTGTATGTAAACATAGAAACCTACATATGTACACATCTTATACTGAACATATCTGCAATGGTTATGGTGTCCAATCCTCTAGTTACAGGCTTTATCATCATTACATCTTTGTCAGCTAGTGCTGAGGCTACATAGGACGGCATGTAAGGGTTGTCATCCGATCCTGTGTTGTACTCTGGATATGGCAGGAGTTTCCTGATCCGGCTGGTCACTATGTTGGTGTAAAAAGCTCTTTGTTTGAGACAATGGAGGAGACAGGAGACAGCGAAGCAGGTTAAAGGTCAGTCTTTTAATTTTGAGCTTCACACACACAATCGACAGTAACCGTCGGAATGAAAACAAGCAATAAACAAAGGAAAGCTCTATCAGATTTTTGTGCTTGTAGGTCACTCTCTCTCCCTCTCTTTGGACACTCGCGTGCCTTTTATGTCTCCCTCCGCATCACTATAACAAGAGACAGGTGTTAGGGTTAATTATGAACCAGGTGACAAACCTTACCGCTCTCTCTCTCCCGCAGACCAACACATGACCACGTCCCAATGCCACAGTTGGCTTCCGACCAACCCCTTGACTGAAGCATGAGACATGGCAGGCAATAACTTCCTCCTTTGAGGGTCTCTAAAACTGCGATGACAGATACGTGGGAATAGGGATTTTCTTTAACTGAGAATGGGGTGGGTTCCTCAAACACCTCATTATAGATGAGCCTCATCGGGTCATCCGCATAATCTGCAAAAAGTATTGCATACAGACAGACACTCTTTTGTGTTTCTAATTCTAAAGACAATTCAGAGTCCACCTGCTTTGTACTTATTAAAAGTTTGTCCATAATAATTTAATTAATTAATTTATTTTATTATATTTGTAATAAAAATATATATATATTTTTTTTTTTTCATTTATTTATTTAAGTAGGGACCATGCACAATTTTTAACATAAAATGTCCATTTCATGTATTGTACCGGATTTAGCCAGAGGCTATTTTTCATCCGTAGTCCCCCAAACGAGACAAAGCTAACAAAACATTACACAAACAATACCTATATTCACATACAATACATACATACACACATACTGTCAAGGCCATAGAAAAACATTAATAAATCAAACAATTTAACTACAACAATCTCAATGGTCACATAATTGGTTCCAGTATTAAAAAGGATTTTAACTTCAATTTAAAAAACCATGAGCTTTACACCCTTTTATGTCCTCTGGTAGGGCATTCCATTGATTAGTGGCTTTCACTGCGAAAGATGATAGTCCAAATGCTGAACGATCGAAAGGGAACCAGACAATTGCTCATAAGTGATAGTCTGGTAGATCTCACAGAGGTTTCACAGCGAAGATTAATAAAGTCACATAATACAGAAGGAGCCAGACCATTAAGGATTTTATGAACCATACACAAACTTGAATAAAGTCTAAAGTTGTCAAAGGTTAGAAAATTATGTTTCTCTATGATCCTACAAAAATGAAAATGGTTAGGTTTTTTATCTAAGATTTTTAATGTCTGTTTATATAGAGATTTTAAGGGTTTAATAACAGTTTCACCCGCTTGACCCCAACATGTCAAACAGTAAGACATGTGAGAAAAGATTGTAGCATGCATAAAAGCCTTAGCTACATCAAAAAAAGACACTGTCTAATTTGTCTAAAATTTGCCATATTATATTTAATATTCCTCACCATTTTCTTTACATGTTTTTTAAAACTGAGATTTGAGTCCAATATTATACCAAGGTAATTGAGCTCATTTACTATTTCTAACTTTTCACCGTTAATAAAAATATCAACATCAGGAGATTTAACATTTGTTTTAGAGAAAAAATTCCCTTTGTTTTACTGATGTTTAAGCTAAGACATGACTGTTCCAGCCACTGTGTGATCCTTTCTGTAGCAGCTTTTAACTTCTCAGCCGCTAATTCTGCTGTTTTCGCATGTGTAAAAATAACAGTATCAACAGCATACATTTGTACTTGTATCCCTTCACACTGTTGCGGAAGATCATTAATATACAAACTAAATAGTAAAGGACCTAGTACTGATCCTTGGGGTACACCCATTGTACAATGCAGATCACAGGACTTGACCCCTTTAATTTTTACACATTGTTCTCTGTTAAATAAGTATGAGGATACCCATGCCAAAGATTCAGGTGAAAAGTGGAAAGTAGACAATTTAGAAAGGAGAACTGTATGATTAACAGTATCAAAGGCCTTACGTAGATCTAAAAATATAGCCCCAACAAATCCTCCTTTGTCAACTTTAGATTTTATTTGCTCTATTAAATGTAAAGTAGCTGTTTCGGTTGAATGATTTATTCTGAAACCAAACTGCATACAATGTAGGCCAACCTCAATGGTGTTAAGATGGGATGTCAGCTGTTCAAAAACAATCTTCTCTGCAATCTTAGAGAGTACTGGCAGTATGCTTATGGGTCTGTAGTTACTAACTTTATAATGGTCTCCAGATTTAAAAATAGGAGTAACAATAGCTTTTTTCCACGCAGTGGGAAAAACACTACTTTCAAATGACAGATTAATTAAATGAGTAACGACCGGGGTTAAACTATCTTTGTGAGTTTTAACAAACACAGTATCCAAATAATGAGCATCTTTACATTTTGAATTTTTCAATGAGCTAATAACTTTATTAACTTGCGTTTCATTTACCTTGATTAGATTAAAACTTTTACATACATCCTCAACTGGACTGATATTTATTTCCTTTTGAAAATGTATCCCCTAATTCTTTAACGGAGTCAATAAAATAATTATTAAAAATAGTAGCAATGGCAGAATCATCTTCAATTAACTTTCCCTCAACTTTAAGATTGATATCTCCTATAAAATTTGGTTCCTTTCAGTAAAAGAGTATTTATGTTTTTCCAAATTAGCTTACTATTCCCTTTAGCCTCACTCATTTGATGAAGATAATAATTAGATTTGGCTACTCTCAGCTCTCGAATAACTTTGTTACGCAGACCCTTGTAACAAAGCCTATCAATATCTCTTCCAGTCCTAATAGCTTTCTTCAATGCTGAATCCCTACTCTTCATTAGCGTCCATAAATTCTCATTGAACCACGGTAAAACATTCTTATGCTTGAATTTCTTCTGAACACCAACAGTAAATTTCTCTCTTACAGAATTAATTCTATTATAAAATGTATTACAACCGTAATCTATATCCTTGGAGGATAGAATATCATTCCACTCTAGCTCTGCTATTTCTTCATCAAATGCTGCTAATTTTCCTTTAGGTATACAATGAAAAACATTAGTAGGAGTTACTATATTATTTTTAAATCTGTTTTTCGTTAGTTTCCGTGCAACTAAAGTTAAATTGTGATCAGATAACCCAGTGATCAAATTATAACTCTTGATTATCCTTTCAGGTTTATTAGCAAATATTAAGTCTAACTGTGTCTTTGAAGATTTAGCAATTCTAGTTGGCCCTTTAATTAACTGATTTAGATTAAATTTATCTGCGACAATTTTGAATTTTTTCCTCTTTAATTTATCTTCCCAATTCAAATTAAAATCACCCATAAGAATTATTTCTTTGTTAAGATTACATTCTTTTAAAATTCCTGTAAGTTGATCATAGAATGTATTGTTAGCAGAAGGGGGCCTATATACACATAAAACAATAAATGACATTTGAGGAGATAGAATCATTTTCAACCCCACAAATTCTAAATCATTAGCGGAGTTAAACATGAGACGTTCACACTTAATGCTATCTTTAACATAAATTAACACTCCCCCTCCCCTTCCAGAAGATCTATCCCGTCTAAAACATTGATATCCAGGCATAGTAAAAACACTAGAAGATGATGATTGCTGCAACCACGTTTCAGAGATACAAAGGAAGTCCAAGTTTGAATTGTATATTAAATGAGACAACTGTTCACTCTTTGCAACAATGCTTCTTATATTCAAGTGACCGCCAAAGAGTCCTCTCGGTTTCACTTTCGGATCCCATAGGACCTTCGCGATGATTAGCAGTCTGAAATATCTTACATGATGTCTGCCTTTTTACTGCAGGATTTCGGCACAGGTAAGCGTTTCCATGATACATTGGTGTTTCTTTTACTCTTGTAGAATGACTAGGAAGTAGTGTAGAGGTGTCATACCTTGGAGCATTGAGTGCGTTGTTGATTAAACTCACTTCATTGTTCGGGAGGCCGGGTAGATCTACAGGAAATCCCCAGGCACACCTTTCATTGTGAGACGCCACCATGGTTGTTGCCACGTGAGGCTCAACTCCAGAGTTCAGTTGTATTCCTGAGTAAACTGGTCCCGGATTTAGTTGAACATCCCGCAAAGCAGCAGTAAGATAAGCAAGAAACCATGAGTCTTTCGAGTAGACGCACCGGATCTCCGTTGTCTGACGGTCTGTTTGCATATCACAGCGTCCATAACTCAAAACAGATGAATAAATTGTATGATAGCCAAATAAGTTTTGATGAAAACTTCCCGCACGGATAAATACCTGGAGAGGATCAAAATGAAAACAGTTTTTTCCCTGATCCACGTAATTGCTTGAATTTATGAAGCACAACTGATCAGCGTGAACGGTTCTAGACACCACACGTATTGGTAGTGCAATGGTGGAAAAGAGTAGTAGTGTAAAAAACATACTACAGAACATATTAAAATATTTAACTCTGCTTAAAAAAATTAAAACAGCCTCAGACAAGTATGCAGTAAAACAAAGAAAAACGTGTCCATACCAGGAAAATGGCACCCCCATTCCTGCTAGCTAGCTAAACTCCATTTGACAACTTACTGTATGTAGGGTTGTTTTTTATAGGCTTTGTGGCGCACACCCTTCTTGGATTTCGGGAACACAACCTTGTAGACAGCTTGTCCTGCAGATGTTTTTGCTTGATCGTAGACTGCATTATCATTGTAGTGCATGACCACAAGGTACAACCTGCAAAAATGAATAAGCCATAAATTGATTTTAACATTTGACACTGTAACGACTAATGAAAAACTTGTTATAAGATGTTACAGAATCCATTATAAAGTGTAGTACCTACACAACATTCTCACGAAAGGGAAAACCACATTCCTGGGTGAAAAATGCAGGATCAAGCTGTGGAAGGAATCGATCGATGATGTCTGATGATGTAGTGGTGACTGAGCTTCTACACATCTTTTAGAACTCTCTTGTTGTTGATGACTTTTTCAACTTTCTGGAGTGCCATTGAACCTTGAGTCACATTAAAAACTAATATTGTAAATTACCTGCCAATCAAAACAGTCAATACATAAAGTGATTGTCATTAATACACAGATATTTGAAGGGATATTAGGGATGATTTTATTCATTGTACACATTATGAAAGTGAACAATATTTCAATTACTTAGAAGGCACTATTTCAAAACAACCATTTTTTGGATCCCTTGAAAATATGTCCAGATGTTAACACTTTGGGAAGATGGGGTCTTAATGGACGTGTCCATTTTGAATGTGGTTGAAGTCCACTTGGCCACCTTCTCAGATCCTGATGTTGACGACGTCGCGTTTCAGTAGACATGGTTTTTAATGTTGCACAGCCACTTCTTCATCACCTCACAGTCCTTCTTTTGTGCAAGTTTGTCTAGTTTTTAGACATACCTGATAGAAAGTACATATGCAAAAAAACTTACATTACAGACATTGTTTCATACATTTACATTTAGAGCTTTAATAATGGGGCAATTTGTTCAGACTGTCATGCATGGGCCTGCAAATCATGACAAAATATTACATAAGAAAATTGCACTGAGTGTGTCAGTAATCCACACTGTACATTTTTGAGATACACAAGGATGAACATTTACCTTTCTCAAAGTGCCAAACATCGTAGAACTGTGTGATGTTGTGTTCTCTCAGAAACTTCTGAATCTGTGGATAACGGTCAGTTTCTTTGACTCCAGAAGATCTAGACATCACTTTAGACCCTCTTTCTCTATGTGGTAACTACCACCTACTTCATTGCTCTGGGGATGGTATAGAAAATTGCAAAGATATAAACATATAGACGAATGTTTCAACATGTTGCAAGGCAAAAAAATATTTCCCTAAATGTACAACACACCTGAACAATCTGAAGGTAGATAATAGTGTTGCTCATCAGGTGCATCACAGTGTAGCTGCCATACTTTGCTGAGTGTCCTATAGACAACTGAACCAAGATGGGGACTTTATTTATTTATTTTTTACAAAATGTAAATTTAAAAGTTGCATGTTTATATGTATATAAAAAAAGACCTTTAACTCAATGGCAAGTCTTTTTGTCAAACTCGTTACCTAGTGTGTCTGTTCGCATATCTCCGGCAACTGCAACCTTTACCCCCGTTCTAGCTGCTGAAAAAGATTTTGCTAAACAGTATTATAACAGTATTATCCATTTATGGATAATAGCGCGCTTCAAGAAACTCCTAGCATGTCTCCTGAATGTGTCATACTGTAAAATCTGGAGCTGCATAGGCTTGCGCATCTATGAATACATGAAATATAGGAAAAGTTATAAGTGGAAAACTGTTTGCAATTGTCAAATGATGTGAATGGTTAAATCAATAACTTTTCTAGTTGGAAGATGGATGCACCAGTGAAATATGTGGCAGCAGATAACTGAAGGTTTCCAACGGAGGTACTTCCAGCAATGGGCTGGCTCTGCCACTGACTGTTTTATTTACAGTTTGAGTGAATGCAACATTAGTACCCATTCTTAGTACCATGTTGTCTAAATATATAAAACTTACAACAATTCTGATTCCTCTGTAATTAAGTTACAAGTTGAGTCATGAGGTTCAGATTAGTATTCTGTGTCAGTGTCTCCCGCTTCCTCCTTCTCCAACTCCAGGTGAGGTCTCTTGCTTGGTCTCAAAACAGGGGCCGTTATAGGTGATGAAGACAGTGGTAAATCTGGGTAACTGTAAGTGGTTTAATAAACCACTGCCTGTGTGCCTATGAATAGAAAGAAGAAAAAAAAGCTAATTTTCTGCTCAAAGAATTTTGAGAATCGGAGCCCACAATATGTGGTAACTGTCAAGTGCTCTGTATTTAATCAACATAACAGTTTTTCAATACTGTAAAATATGTAGTGGAACTGTATCTAAAAAACAAATACATGAACACATTTACTGTGTTTTTATATACCTTTGCTCCTCAAGTGCCTGTTCCTCAGTTAACCCATGATAGCTGTGTCCCGACTGATAGCATCTTTGGAGATGCCACTGGCTCTGTGTCCACTGACACAGTTTGTTGAGGGTCTGTTTGGCATCCGATATAATTAAATCAGGCTATAGTGGAGAGGTGTTGGGAACCAGGGTCCTGCTGTGAGGTACTCTAAAAGAAATAGGCCAATTAAGCAAATTAACCCAATTTTGTATCAAATGAAAACATTCAACATAAAATAATAAAGACTATTTTCCCCTGTGAAATCAGCAGACCACAGATACAAATGTACACACTCCCACACAATATCTATGTATTACACAAAAATACAGCCCAGTTAGTGTAACTCGGGAACAAGTACACTGTTGATAATTGTGAACCTAACAAAGCTTCAATTAAAAGACACGGAATGCATCTCGCCAGAGCTATAAACAGAAAACAGAAGCTTACTCCCAGTTGGACATTACTAGGGGTATTATAGAGTTAGTGAGCAAGTAAGCCGTGGACAACTGTGGATAGCAGCCGTAACATTACAGCTTATAATTATAAGTAAACCTCCACACTTTACCAATGATAAAGACTCTTGAGATCATTTTGTTACACAGTTTTAGGTAAAAGCTGGCCCACTATTGAATAGTAAACCCTAATCAAATCTATAATGATACATATCCAGTTATCCAAGCACAACTGTGGATTGCAGGTGCAAAAATTACCATCTCCACACTTGATCACTATTCATGATAGTAAGAACGACAAACAATCTCCATAATTCTACACAATTGTAGGTAAAAGTGGGCCCGCAGCTGATTAGCAAAACTATTTCAACACAATAACATTAGCTTGCAGGTTAGCAGAGGCATACAGCTGTGCACTGGGTGTACACCGTAGCTACATCACAAAACGTCTAGGTTACGGATGTAACCTCCGTTCCCTGATGGAGGGAACGAGACGTTGTGTCGGAGAAGCGACACTAGGGGTCTCTCTTGAGCGCCGAATATGCCTCTGATCCATTGAAAAAAGGCCAATGAGAAGTTGGCAGTAAGTATTTGCATACCCCGCCCCCGGACATACGGGCATAAAGGCGAGGCAAATACTAGAGTTCATTCAGGATTTTTCTGAGGAGCCGGAAATGGTTCTGGCCACTACAGCGGTTCGGCTCAGCGACGTGGCCGGGAAGACACAACGTCTCGTTCCCTCCATCAGGGAACGGAGGTTACATCCGTAACCTAGACGCTCCCCATCTGTCGCTCTCTCCACATTGTGTCGGAGAAGCGACACTAGGGGTCCAATTTAAATCTGCCATGCGCTGAGCCGTGTACGTGTTCTGCTGACACAGGAGCAGGCAGGTATTTGTTACGTGCCAAACGACCAGCTGTGCCAGGACACGTACCCTTCCCCAATGCCCCAGAAAAGTCGTCGGGATCCTTTTGGTTACCCTAGGCAGGGGAACAAGGCGACGCTTGCCAACCTGGGAACGGGCCAAGCCTGGCTGGGCCTCTTTTCTCTCTATGTTTCTTGCATAGAGCAATAGACAGCCGGGGCCCTTACACGCATTAAGGGAAGGGGGTCTTACCCAGTTTCCCCTATTTTCAGGGGGGGAAAGACCAGCGGAGACCACCCCTGCCCAACTGGGGAGGTATGGTGGTGAATACGTCACATGTGTTCTTAGGTGACACGTGGAAGTGGCGCGGTGGCAGATCCAGCCTCAGCGAGGGTGGAGTTGCTACACACGGCGACCGGGGGGCAGCCGAAACTTACCCAAGGAAAACGCGGGTCTGCTCGTAAGGGGACCGTATGGCGGAGAATACACACAGGGGGAGTCCGCGTAGGAGGCCCTTACTCTGTGGAGCACCTATACCAGTACAGGGTAGCCATCAGGGTACCCGCAGTGGCTTGGGTCGGCAAGTTCCTCCGCCGAACTGCGAACCCATGAGGGCTAGGGAGGAATCAACCAGGGATTCACGTTGAGTGGAGTCTCCTGGGAAAAAAGACGCAATGTTTTACCTCAAGCGAGGGAAAGGGCGTATACGCAAGTGATTCACCTGGCCAGCCCATCAGCGTGTTACCGAGTTCTACTGGCTCGGACCTGAGAAAACACAGGATGAAACTGACTCAACCCTGAGATTGTAGAATCTCGCAAAGGTGTTGGGTGTCGCCCAACCCACTGCTCTACAAATGTCTGCCAGGGAGGTACCCTTAGCCAGTGCCCACGAGGACGCAACACTCCTTGTCGAGTGAGCTCGGACCTGCAAGGGTGGGGGCACGGCCTGGGTGTGATAAGCCAATGAAATGGCCTCTACAACCCAGTGGGAAAGCCTCTGTTTGGAGACAGCGTTTCCTTTCCGCTGTCCCCCAAAGCATACAAAGAGCTGCTTAGAGCGTCTGAAGCTCTGCGTGCGGTCCAGGTAGGTACGCAAAGCACGTACCGGACACAGCAACGAAGGGGCTGGGTCTGCCTCCTCCCGGGGCAACGCTTGCAGGTTCGCTACCTGGTCTCTGAAGGGCGTGGTAGGAACCTTGGGCACATAGCCCGGTCGCGGTCTTAGGATCACATGAGTGTCTGCCGGACCGAACTCCAGGCAAGTGTCGCTGACAGAGAACGCTTGCAGGTCCCCGACCCTCTTGATGGAAGCAAGCGCGATCAGCAGGGCCGTCTTAAGGGAGAGGGCCCTGAGTCCAACTGATTCTAGCGGCTCGAAGGGAGGTCTCTGGAGGCCCTCGAGGACTACCGAGAGGTCCCAGGAGGGGAACAGGCTTGGCCGGGAGGGATTTAACCTCCGGGCGCCTCTTAGGAATCTGATGATTAAGTCGTGCTTACCAAGACGTGTGGTCGCGGCGGAGGATGCTATATGCCCCAGGAGCCTCTGGAAGAGTTTTAAAGGGACCGTTGTGCCTGGCCTGAATTTGGCGAGGCATTTCAGCACCAACTGCGCACGCTCGTTGGTGAGACGTGCGGACATTGAGACTGAGTCTAACTCCATGCCGAGAAAGGAGATGCTCTGGACCAGGGTGAGCTTGCTCTTTTCTCAGTTGACCTGAAGCCCCAAGCGGCTGAGGTGCCTGAGCACCTGGTCTCTGTGAGCGCATAGTAACTCTCGGGAGTGGGCCAATATGAGCCAGTCGTCGAGGTAGTTGAGTATGCAGATGCCGGCTTCTCGGAGAGGGGCAAGAGCTGCCTCTGCGACTTTCGTGAAGACACGAGGGGACAGAGACATGCCGAAGGGGAGGACTTTGTACTGGAACGCCTGGCCGTCGAACGCAAACTGTAGAAAAGGTCGGTGTCGCGGCAAGATTGAGACGTGGAAGTACGCGTCCTTCAGGTCTACCGCTGCAAACCAATCTAGGTGTTGGATGCTTGTCAAGATGCATTTGTGCGTGAGCATTTTGAACGGGAGTTTGAGCAGCGCTCGATTGAAAACTCGCAGGTCCAAGATTGGTCGTAAGCCGCCGCCTTTCTTGGGTACAATGAAGTAAGGGCTGTAGAAACCCTTCTTCATTTCGGTTGGAGGGACAGGCTCTATCGCGTCTTTGATTAAGAGAGTAGCGATCTCCGCGTGCAGGAATTTGGCATGTTGGCCGTGCACTGCGGTAAAGCGGACGCCCGTGAAGGGGGGCGGGGGCCTGGCAAACTGAATTGCGTAACCGAGTCGGATGATCCGGGCCAGCCAGCGAGACGGGTTGGGAAGTGAAAGCCACGCATCCAATCTCCGTGCTAGGGGCACCAAAGGGACGGTTATTTTTGACGTACCCGGCGGGGCTTCGCAGCGGGGTGGAGCAGGTAGTACGCTGTCGGGAGGTGCGGACGCATCCCGAGGCTCTGGTGCTGAGAAAAGACTCAAAGCACTTACCTTGCTTCAGACATCCGGCAGGGGGCGGGTTGGTGACTGAGGAGGAGGTCCTTTAGTGGCGTCCTCTGGACTCGTCAGAACCGGCTGGCCGGGGAACAGTCGTGGGGCTGAAGGCGGATCTGGGGCCGCGTTCAGCGTGCCGGGACTGTTGAGGCCTGGTGGCAGAGTGCTGTGAGAACGGCATTTGCGGGCCAGGTGACCCAGAGACGAAAAAGGAAATAGCTCTATTATTGAGAATGTGAGTACCGCAGCCCCCGTTAGGGGGTGTGGCAAATGAAATTAATTCAACAAAAGATTCTCCTCCCGGCCCTCCACCGGGGCACGGAGTGGTCTTACCAGCTCCGGAGCTAATGTCTCAGTCTCTGGGTTGGTCATCTCAGGAGTGCCTGGGAGCCTTCCGGGTCCTCGAGGGGGTCCGTGAGATGAGGGGGCGTCCATCTTCTGCGGGGAGCTTGACGCCAGGGCGGAGAGCTGGACCCATGTTTGTTGAGGCGGAGCACCGCATTTCTTTCTTTCTTGAAAGCCACAGGAGGACGCCCTCGGCGAGCAGACAGGGCATGGCCCCTGGCGGCACGTTTGCGGCAGGGCAGGATGTGTGAAATAGCCTCCGTCTGTTTCTTCACCACTGAGGGCTGCTGGGTAGAGTTGTCAGGTGGTGTCGCTGAATGGACGGAGCTGGGAGACGGGAGCGTTTGAGAAAGCGTGCTTTGTCTACCTCCTCTACTGCGACCAGGTCCAGTCCATGTGTTGAGTTTCTGGACCACAAGGGGGGCCAGCGCGTGTTCGAGTGCAGTTCCTGCAGCACGTCAAGAACAGGACTACCCAAGTGCAGATTTTTGGAGCCTTGACCCGGTGGACTGCAGGGGGGCCATGGCGTGCAGGGGGGGGTGGTCTGGGACCGCTCTACCGCCGAGGGTAGTGAGAGCGGAGGAGCGAGGAAGCTTGGCTTGCTCAGCTCGTCATGCACGTCCGGGAAGAAAGGAACCAGGGGGGTGACGCGGCTATGAGCGGCGCACATGCCCGTGGAACCAAACAAGTAGCCGTGAGGGGGAGGGGGACGGGATTTTCCGGTCCAACCTCGCGCTCGCTGTACCCGGGGAAGCATATCGGACCTCTGTGCATCAGGCTCAGACTGGGCGCGCAGACCCGAAGGTGGCGGCGCAGACGAGTCATCAGCATCAGATGCCGCTGTAACGCTCTCCGATGCAGCGGTGATTATCGTCATCCAATCCCGGGAGCTCAAGGGACCGGCCGTGAAGCGGGCCGCACTCATCCCGAGCAGATGGGAGCAACCAAGCGTGCTGGGGAGGCGGGTGGTTCGCGGGGGGGTACCCGGCAAACACAGCCCGTCTTTATCCCCAAATCACCTTCATCGCCCGCGGCGCCTGCCCCAATCCCGTGGGAAAGAGGCGAGGCGCGGGGGGCGGCTGAAGTGGCTTTCTCTCACTACAAGAAAAAGCCTACGACCGCAATGCTGTCATGGCTATGTTCTCGCACTGAAAACATAGACCATTCATAAAAACGCTGCCTGCGTGTAATCGCAACCCAGGTACGCCAGGCAGTTTTTATGACCGTAGGAGGTGGGAGAAATCGACCGCATCCGGAAACTACACAGAGGCGGAAACACATCTTTAAAAAGACACGTCCTGAAAAGGACGTTCAACGCCGCTGTGTATTTCTCTTTTAGAGAAAATCACTCTCTTAAACAACTCTCTTAGAGTTGGGTTTCTGCACTGCCGTGCAAGAAGGAGAAATCGCCGCTGTAATGCGCCCTCAATCCAACAGCATGCAGAGCGTCAGAGGAATACAGGAACTGGTGTGATCTCACGCGAACAGCATGCACATCCATCGGCTCCGAAGAAAATTTCTGAATGAACTCTAGTATTTGCCTCGCCTTTATGCCCGTATGTCCGGGGGCGGGGTATGCAAATACTGACTGCCAACTTCTCATTGGCCTTTTTTCAATGGATCAGAGGCATATTTGGCGCTCAAGAGAGACCCCTAGTGTCACTTCTCCAAAACGTGGAGAGAGCAACAGACGGGGAACTCTGCATTTTAATTTTCGGTTGCAGATAAATCCACAAATAATCAAACATGCATATAGATTGCGATCCTGAAGCACCAGATTGCCCCAACAAAGTGGGAACTGCAATATATTTCAGGAGTAACCTTATTGACAATCCGGCATTGAACTCTGCACTGTTCAGGAAGTAGTCCTCAGTAAACTGAAGGGAACACAACAATAGGATGTGGTTGTACTGCTGAGGAATAGTGGTAAAAATACATTTTAACCACTGATTCTTCAATTTGTCTGCCTTTGGAAGTCCATACAATGGGGTTTTGCTTTTGCAGTGAAGAAACAGGGTCATCTCGACATGGCGACAACACTAACCCAACTCATCCTGGCCTCAGCAATAACTACCTTTGTTTGAGGGTGGGCCAAAGTAGCCCTTAGGTGGGCATTATGAAAATGTGTTACATAGTGATGTACGTAGCTATGTCACCGAAGTAATGGCTGGACTACAAACCATGCATTGCAGGCAGTTCAGGAGCAGTGTTTTTTTGTTGGAGAGAATAACTCCCTTGTGCTTTTTACATGCACAAACAGCTTTATTACACACTAAAGGAAAGGTAAAATCCCAAAAAGCTTAATAGGACCTCTTTAAAATAAATGTAACCAGATTACAGTATATCATGGATCAGCAACCACTGAATATTTTTATTTTTGTTATTATTACATATATGAAATATTGTCCTTTTTTTTCGACAGCCTTGCATAATATAAATATTAGGAATATTATAAATATTGCCTAAATTAACATTCTACTCTTGATAAAAAAATCAAAAAGCTGTTCATGTTTGCATTTCAAAGCTGTGGGGTATCTTGAAATGTCCAGTATGCTGTTTTATGAAGTCTATGCATTCTATCACAACCCTTCAGGTAAAATTGATTAATGAGAAAAATGGAAGAAAATGAAAAGAGGGAAATATCTCCTGTCATAATTTGGAGTAAATTAAATGTACAGTACTATTATATTGAACCTCAATTGTTTGAGAGTGCAAAACTTATTAAAAAATTGTCTTGGTTACTGATGTAACCTCAGTTCACTGATGGAGGGATCGAGACTTTGTGTCGAAGTAGCAACACTAAGGATCGCTCTTGGGAGCTCGATTCACCTTCAGATCAAAAAAGGAGACCAGTATGCGGATTCATTCAGGTTTTTTACTGAGGAGCCAAGACAAGGTCCCAGACATTACAGCGGTGCAGTTCAAACTGTGGCAAGAGGGACACAATGCCTCGTTCCCTCCATCAGGGAACGGAGGTAGCAACAGTAACCTTGACGTTCCCCTTCTGTCACTCACTCGAAGTTATGTCCATGTAGTGACACTAGGGGTCCCGATATGAAACACCACAAAGGCTGAACTGGTCACGTGAACTGCAGATGCAGGTGTAGGCAAGCTACTACGAGCATAAGAACAGATGCATTCGTGCTGCACAGAGCCTCCCCAGATGCCCCAAAACGTTGGGTGCGTCCCCATAGCCTCATTCCCCATAGGAAGTAGACTTGTCCGGTATGGGAGCAGGACGCGGTAGCCGCTGCCTTTTCACACTAAGTCTTTCTCTCCACTTAGAAATTAGAATTGGCTGGGGCCCTAAATGCTCATAAAATGCACCGGGGAAGGCGTTCTTTTATGTTCCTATTCTTTCAACGGGAAAAGACCCTGTGGATGCCACACCCTGCCCTTCTTGGAGGGTAGGGTATGAAAGTGGCGGATACTTCATATGGGCCCACCGGGCCACACATGGGAGAGGTGTGGTGGTAGGTCCGACCCTTGGTGTGGGAGAAGCTTTCTACAAGCACAGCAGCCAGGCAGTGGAGACTTTGCCAAGGGAGACACGGGTCTACCGAAACTGAGAAGGGAGACCATATCGCAGAAAAAGCACACAGGAGGCCACTAGGGTAGCTGAGACCTGTGGAGCACTCACCCCAGTATAGGGCCTGTTAGAACACATACTGGGTCTGACTACAGATTCCTTCGCTGAATTCATGAGTCAGATGGCTAGGAGGAAGATCATCCAGGGTTCACAAGTCAGGAACACGCATGGGAGAAAAAGCACATGGCTTCACCTACCTTGAAACTTATCTGCTTGTACCTGAAAGAACACAGGATGAGACCGGCTCAACCCGGAGATTGTAGAATCTCGTGAAGGTGTTGCCCAGCCCGCTGCCCTACATATGTCTGCTAGAGAGGTGCCATTGGCCAATGCCCACGAGGATGTCACACTTCTCGTGGCGTGTGCTAGAATCCACAAGGGGGCAGGCACGGACTGGATCTGGTATGCCTGGTATATCCATGATCTATTGGGCAAGCCTCTGTTTGGAGATAGTGTTCCCTTTCCGCTGTCCACCAAAGCAGACAAAGAGCTGCTCAGAGTGTCTAAATATCTGCATGCTGTCCAAGTAGATAGCTAAAGCACGCACTGGACACAGCAACGATAAGGCTGGGTCTGCCTCCTCTGGGGTCAGCACTTGCAAGTTCACCACCTGATCCCTAAAAGGGATTGTGGGAACCGTGGGAACTGGTCGGGGACTCAGGATCGCATAAACTCTAGGCACTCTTTGCTGACAGAGAACGCTTGCAGGTCCCCGATCCTCTTGATGGAATTGAGCACTGTCAGGAGGACGGTCTTCAGAGAGATGGCCTTCAGCTCGGCTGACTCAAGGGGCTCAAAGGGAGCTTTCCGTAGGCCCGAGAGGACCATGGAGAGGTACCAGGAGGGAAAGAGGTGCCGTCTATGGGGGTTCAACCTCCTGGCACCTCTCAGGAACCTGATAATCAGGTCGTGCTTACCGAGGGACTTACCTTGGATGTCGTTGTGATACGCTACTATAGCAGCCACTTGAGAGTGGAAAGGGACAGCTGCAATCCAGTCTCTCTTGCAGGAAGGAAAGCACTGACCCGAGTTAGGTCCACCGCATCCGTACAGGGACCAGACTTTCCGGAGATTCCAGAGGTCTGGGCGTGGGTGACAGAGGGTCCCCGTCCCTGAGAAACAAGGTCTTTCCTCAGGGGAATTCGCCAGGGTGGAGCTGTCACGAGGAGTGTGAGGTCCGAGAACAAGGTCAGAGTGGGCCTGTATGGAGCCACGAGGGTGACCTGCTCCTCATACCAAGAAGGCTCACTGGGGGGAAACACATACTTGCGTAGCCCTCGGGGCCAGCTGTGTGCCAGTGCATCTGTACCGAGGGGAGCTCCTGCCAGGGCATACCAGAGCAGGCAGTGGGAGGATTCCAGGGAGGAAAACAGGTCTTCCTGTGCCTGGCCGAATTGACTCCAAATCAGCTGGACTGCTTGAGGGTGGAGTCTCCACTCTCTCCTGAGCATTACCTGCCATGACAGAGCATCTGCTGTGACATTGAAGTTGCCCGAGATGTGAGCGGCATGCAGCGACCTGAGTCGCGGCTGACTACAGAGAAGGAGGCAAAGGACGAGTTGCGACATGAGACAGGAATGTAAACCGTTGATATGTTGTCTGTCCGGACCAACATGTGCTTGCCCTGAATCAATGGCAGTAGCCTCCGCAGGGCGAGCAGTACTGCCAGCAACTCGAGGCAGTCATTTCCAGTTGACTCGAAGCCCTAAAGGGCTGATGTATGTGAGCACCAGTTCCCTGTGTGCATACAGTAACTCTGTGCTAGAATCATCCAGTCATTTATGTAGTTCAGTATGTGGACGCCCACTTTCCTTAATGGGGCAAGGGCTGCCTCTGCAATATTTGTGAAGGCACGAGGGGATAGGAACAAGCCGAATGGGAGGACCCTGGCCATCGAATGCGAACTGTAGGAAGGGTATGTGTCAAGGAAAAATCGAGACGTGGAAGTACTTGTGGTTTTTGTGGTGAAGTAAGACAGGGGACCGCATCCGTGATGCTTGAACTGCCTACGCCCTGTGTGTGGTGGCAGCAGGGCTGGTGACCATGCACACCCATGCTTGGAAGGAGGAAACTGATCTTTTTTGACAATGTGGGTGCTGCAGCCCAAATAGGGTGCGGCGAACAAAAAATAATGAAACAAACGATTTACCTCACAACTTTCCACCGAGCAAAGGAGTGGTCTGTTCACCAGCTCTGCCGTTTCCGCAGGCATCTCTTTCTTCGGGTCACCCGTCTCAGGGGTGCCTTCTCTTATAGAGGAAACACACTCTTTTAGAGGAAAACCCAGGGGTGTAGTCTGCATAACTGCTGGAATGCGCCATATATCCAACAAGAATGGTTGTAGTTTGGTGAATGGAATGGCAGTGGTATCAGCTTGCTATCAGTACAACTTCTCGGCTCCGAAGAAAAAGTCTGAATTAATCCGCATCTCCCTTTTATACCCGTATGTTGAGGGGAGTGGCATGCAAATTAAACTCGCCAATTTCTCATTGGCCTTTTCTCAAAGATCTTAAGGTAAATCTGGCTCCCTAGAGCGACCCCTAGTGTCACTACCTCGACACAATGTTGAGTGAGTGACAGAAGGGGAAAGAAAGAAATACTTAGCATTGCATGATCCCAAGCTACTATATTTTGAAAAACATTACAGTAAGTTAAGCCTTACTAATTGGTATGTCTATAATACATGGGGTAAATATATTTTGGAATGATAACTGCATACAGTAAATAACATATGTACTGAACTTAGATCATTGTGCTTCTGCTACAGTTACATTTAGATGTTCATGGTTGCTGTAGCTACCTCAAATCTCCAATTGCAAAGCACATGTAAGCGGCTTCTAATGGCCAATCCTGACGTAGGAAGTCGAGACTTGTCGGCAAACGAGCAGTCTAATGTTTCAAGTGCACGCAGAGGGCATTCGAGGAGAATAAGTGAGACCTTGCACATGCAAAAAATAGATACAAATCTTTGCAAGAAGATAAATTGCAAAATAACTTTTTGTGTACTCAAAATTTCATCGTGTGCACGCAAAACATTTTTGTGTGCTCAAAATATAGTTTTGCAAGCTCAAAATAAAATTTTGCACACGCAGAATTTTGGCACATTTATAACTCCATAGTGTGGCAGATCCTTTTTTACCCCTCATCAAATCATTGGGGTAATTGAAAGAAGAGATAGCAGCATGTGTTTATTGGTCTTTGCCTTTATCAGTGCTGGTTTTAAGAAAAGATAATTAGAGGGCAAATGAGTGACCAAAGAAACAGGGCTATAGGGATACAGGGATATTTTAGTAATCCTACCAGTCTGACTGATAACAACCCAACCCCCAATCATTTAATTGACTTTACTTAGCATGCCATATCTCCTAAATTACAAAGGGGAACAAGGTACATGCACAGAAAAGGTCATTAATCAGTTATTCAACAGCTCACAAACACCATTAACCCTTCAATGCATTGGGCGTTTCGGCAAACCTCATTAGAGGATATACGGCCAGGCACGTATATCTTTCACAAATGGATCAAAAAAATGCCCAGATTTCAAATTTGCAAAACATTTAGAAGACAATCAAAAATAATAGAACATATTCTGATATGTTGATGCTTCATTTTTCATCAATCAAAGACATGATGCAACAAACATAGAACATGATTTGTTTCTTCCACTCTGAAATTTTATGAGATACAACTGACTGTCAAACAACAAAAGCTATACATAAGCTACATATATATGTTTTCTCAGGCACTTTCTGAGTCTACATAGATGCACAACTTAAATAATTTCATTAGTACACCCAAATGACAATAGTCAAATCATACTGCTCATGAACAACACTCTTTATGGTTCACGTTTACGCTTCTATGTGAAATAACAATGTCCAGCCTGATCTCATTAATATATTTGAAAGCATCAAAAACGTAATTCTTTCAAAACAAAAAATCCATAAAAAATATATTTGAATATATGAATCAATTATTAATATTTTTGTAAATGTATACTGTTTTATAGATATTTTAGATCTCTTAAACCACATTTCAACATTGTAAAAACATGTAACAAGTAGAATAATGTACAGTAGCAATAATTTTTGTTACAACATATTCATTAATTAATAGGAAACCGATGGAGTGCGTACTCCAGGTAGGGAAGGAGGTATTGCCCCAAGTGAAGGAGTTCAAGTACCTCGGGGTCTTGTTCACGAGTGAGGGGACAATGGAGCGGGAGGTTGGCCGGAGAATGGGGGCAGCGGGGGCGGTATTGCACTCGCTCTATCGCACCGTTGTCACGAAAAGAGAGCTGAGCCGGAAGGCAAAGCTCTCGATCTACCGGTCAATTTTTGTTCCTACCCTCACCTATGGTCATGAAGGCTGGGTCATGACCGAAAGAACTAGGTCGCGAGTACAAGTGGCCGAAATGGGCTTCCTCAGAAGGGTGGCGGGCTTCTCCCTTAGAGATAGGGTGAGGAGCTCAGTCATCCGTGAGGAGCTCGGAGTAGAGCCGCTGCTCCTTTGTGTCGAAAGGAGTCAGTTGAGGTGGTTTGGGCATCTGGTAAGGATATCCCCTGGCCGCCTCCCTAGGGAGGTGTTTAAGGCAGGTCCAGCTGGGAGGAGGCCTCCGGGAAGACCCAGGATTAGGTGGAGAGATTACATCTCCACACTGGCCTGGGAACGCCTCGGGGTCCCCCAGTCAGAGCTGGTTAATGTGGCTCGGGATAGGGAAGTTTGGGGCCCCCTGCTGGAGCAGCTGCCCTCGCGACCCGACTTCGGATAAGCGTTTGAAGATGGATGGATGGACAATATATTAATTCAAAGTATATATATTTTACAGTCACTAATCTCACACCTACTCCTAAACCTAACGATAACTATTTATTAAGCATATAAATCATGTAACAGGCAGATACATTTTATCACAATAATTTATTCAGAAAAATGGCAAACTTCTGTACAAATGTAGTCCAAAGTGCGATGCGCTGTCTCCGATGTGCTCCTTGACAGCATACAATATCATTGTGTGTGGTGGGGACTGGTGAGTAGAATTTAAATTATTAATTGGCGGATGGAGATGGAGATCATGGAATAAAAGGCTTGAATTTGGGTCTGTTCTTTACAGAAAGCAGTCTGAAGATTTGGATTATAGCTAACAAATGTATGGATAAATGTTATTATTGTTTTTGTGTGCTTTATGGCTTATTCTGAAAACTCCTTTTGTGTACCATGGCAAACAAAAATAAAATAAAATTCTTAATAAATTATTAAACAATTACAGAGTTTTTATTCATTTTAAAATGTTAAAGGTTTGTCTTAGTTAAAGTAATATAATCCTTTAAAACATTGTATAGGGCAGCAGAAATCACACAGAACTGAATGCAACAATTGAAATGTCATATTATAATGTCAACTGCATTAAATAAATATTATGGCATTTAACAAATATAATTGATTCTAAATTAAATGTAATTAACTGATTCATTCTATGAATTATTCAATATTAATAAATTCAAGCAGAACACGTAAACGTTTGTACATTTCTATAGGTGGTAATACATAAAATGATGACGTTTAGATGCCGTCAATACGTTAGTATTGTACGTTTGGTGTCTATGCAAATGTAAAAGAATGTACGTTTGCTAGAACCAAACTCTCATGAGATCACATTGCAGCGTCAAATGTAAATCAAGTCAACCACTGAAACATCTTCTTTTTTTTTTTTTTCAATTAATTCCTTCAACTGTGATTGGTAAGCAGTATGGCATTTCTTGACAGCCTGTTTTTGAGAGAAATAGTGTTGTGTTTTGTGATCAGAGACTTGGGGTGCTTCTCAGTACCCTAATTGATGTTTCCTCGCTCCTCCGTCCTTGAGCCCATGACACAGAAAACAATCAAAGTCTGCCATCATTAAGGACATATCAATTCTCTAACTGTACTGCAAAGAGGCAAGGGCAGAGGACATAGGAAGCATCCTGAAGATGCTTGAGCAAGAATGCACAGGTGGATCCTCCTATGTGGAAGTCTTTTTTGTCTAAGTACCTGATGCACACATATATTCTTCTCCCTCTTCACAACTAGAACAGCATTTTTTTTAATCCCCTTTACTCCCCAATTTGGCATGCCCCATTCCCACTACTTACTAGGTCCTCATGGTGGCACGGTTACTCTCCTCAATCTGGGTGTCGGAGGATAAGTCTCAGTTCCCTCCACTTTTGATAGTCAATCCACGCATCGTATCACATGGCTTGCTGTGCATGACACTGCGGACACTAACAGCATGTGGAGGATCCTGCTGTTCACCGTGATCCACGAACATCTTAATATGCACCCCATTGAGAACTACTAATTGGGACCATGAGGAGGTTTCCCCATGTGACTCTACCCTCCCTAGCAACCGGGCCAATTTGGATGCTTAGGAGGCCTGGCTAGAGTCACTCAGCACACCCTGGATTCAAACTCACGACTCCAGAGGTGGTAGTCAGCATCAATACTCGCTGAGCAACCCCTAGAACAACAGTTTTAATTCAAGTTTTACCTTTGCAGTTTAAATAAACCATAATTCTCACATATTTCAACAGAGAATCTTGAATTCGATTTTATTGTGAATATGTTAATAGGCTACATCAAGTTTGAACAACACAATGGCCAATACTCCAAGGTGAAGTGGCTGTGCAGAGATGGCACTCTGAAGTGAGCTCTTGAGTAAGCAAGTACATTTCATTGTACAAATCTTGCTTATATTCCTCCATCCTTGTTTCTTTACATTGCATCCTTTCCTCTTTTCCTAAGAGGGTGGAGCAAGAAAGCAAGGAAAGGAGGCAAGGAAAAGAAATGAGGACAAACAATAGAGGCATCCCTAATGTCTGATCATGTAATTGTCTCGTCTCTTTCCATCTACACCAATTAGAACTTTTGAGGAAATCTTGATTTCAGTTGCATTGGTGTAAAGAAGTTTTAAGAGCTCATAATAGATCAGTGTTTTAGCTGACTTCAAGGTGGCCAGAACACAGCAGTGATCAGCTAACTATGGTGATATAAATAATTTCACTCCATTTTTTTCTTTATTTCCTTTCTACAGAATGGTAATTTAAGTTTTCATCCCTTTGATATCCCATCTTTTCTGTGGGTTTTGGTTGGTTGTGTTTTCTTTATTAGTTTGGGGGGCACTTTTTATTTATTTATTTTTATATAACTGATTTGCATAATTATTTATTTACATTTTTGATTGATTTACCTTAATTTTCCTCCTGAATAACTTGAGTGCAGGTTGCAATTTCCAATAGTAGTGTGTAGAATATTCTTGTAATATATGAGACGTGAGCTGGTGTTGTCTCAAGCTCAATTCAGTCCTGCACATTGCAGGCTTGTGTAATATATTATCCAGCCTTTGTAGTACACAAAAACGTTTTTTTTTTTTTTTTCAGTATATCTGCTCATACAATGTGTCAGTACCAGCTACCTTATAAAACTGAAAAATGTCCACGTTTTCTCACACTATGGACTGCACAATATTGATTTCTCAGATGCATAATCAATCATACTCGTAAGTTTGACTCGCATATCTTACTGAGAGCCATCCTTCAGCCATCGGAGAGAGCACATTCAATATGTGCAGAAATATGTTCATGTTTTCTGCATGTGTTTACCAAAGGCCAACATTTCTTTCAGTAACTGTCTTCCATTCTTGCCATATACAGTATTTGGACACACTTAAGAACATTTAGAAGCATCTATGCATGCACCATTAAATAATTATAAATAACACAGATTGCAGGCATCATCATGAATCCTGTGGGACTCAGCAGTACCCAGAAAATGTAAGACCTACTATAAATGACAGACTATGATTTATTATACAAAATTATTGTTAAAAAAGCTAGAAGGTCGACCTGTTACATAAGTAAACAAGGATGTAAACCAAAATCTTGATTTAAAATAGTATATGCAATATAAATACAATATACTGTAGCCCTTTTTTACATTTTTTCTTCTGACATGCACATGTGATTCAACAGCAACAGCAACACAAAATCAATGACTGTATCCGAAAACGTGACCAGCTGACTTGCTGCCTAATCTGATAATGCAGGGGTGCTCATATTTTTATGGCATGAGATCTACTTTTTCATAATGCTTATTACAGTAAGATCTTTGTGGTAGACAAGCCTCTCATTTATCGGGAAAGGAGGAAGCAGGAACCAAATTAACAATCAAAAAGACTTTAATTCAACATAAAACTGTAATGAATGGTGGCTGAGATGAGAAATGAGACTTAGGATCTATGTACAGGCTTTAATAAAAATTATGACAGTCAGACAACAAATGGGAAATCAAAACAACAACAAACAAGAACTGACAAATGAAGGCAAAAACTAGAGGGTATATATACAAACAAGAACTAATGAGTGTATGGAAAACAAGTGAGAACAATCAGGAACAGATGGCAGTGATGAGGGCAGTCTGCACATATCTTACTGTGATTATCATTACTCTGATTATTAGCAAAATCACAATATCATAATCGCAATCTTCTGTTTACATTAGCAACAGTTTAATCGCAGTATTACCTTAATCACATTGTAGTTGTGTTATGAGGGTGCATATGTTTATATATGCATGATATCTTTAAAGCATCCTTTATTAAAGTTTAAACAATAAGGAAGCGGGTTATGAAAATAAACTCCAAAACTGGCATCTGTGCGGTCAGCACCACGTCTATGAGTTGCGTGAAGTGACCGGGGAAGAAATCGAATCTTCTCCCGGATGATGATTACTCTGGCGTGGGGACGCTCGTCACTCACGCTTGTTTGCTGCAGCTAGATTATAATGTGATGGTTTGCAACATAGTAAATCATAACATATGTGTCATGTTCACTGTGTGTATATTATCATGAAAAAACACGTATACACAGCTCTATTAAGAAGAGAAAGTTTGTTTTTTGTGCATTAAAGATGGATCAAAGTGAATCCAAAGGTGAGAGAGTGTAGTCTTAGCCCATTATACAGTGGAACAAAATATGTTTTTGATTAGTGTTTTTTGGCTTGATTTCCAAAATAATATCTAAAACTCCTTTAAAATAGTGTACATTTACATTAGGAGCTATACTGCAGAATAACAAATTGTTATCGGTGAATGTTGAATACAATATTTAATGAAGGCTCTACATTAACGCTTGTCCGGGAGAAGTGGATTTTTGAATAGGCAAGTGAAAGACATTTTTTCATGCCCAACCGGACAAGCGGACTATTTAAAATGTTAATAACAAAAAAATAACTGGCTATATTTGTGATAGCCTATACCTGTCACTTATTAGAAAGTTCATATTCTTATTCTGCTGATGAAAATAATGCAAACCACATAATTTTATAATTCGCTAGTGAAAATGCTCGTGCTAATATGTACCTGAATGATCAAATACATTTAAAAATTCAGCCAAAAGGCCTGTTTTGTTGAGTTATTCATTTTACATTTACATTTATGCATTTGGCAGACGCTTTTATCCAAAGCGACTTACAGAGCACTTATTACAGGGACAATCCCCCCAGAGCAACCTGGAGTTAAGTGTCTTGCTCAAGGACACAATGGTGGTGGCCGTTGGGATCTAACCAGCAACCTTCTGATGACCAGTTATGTGCTTTAGACCTGTATGCCACCACCACTCATGTACAGGGAGTGATATATAAAGTGAATGTAAACAGCAGAGAAAAATGTGAAATGAAATAATAAAACTAAAATGTCGCACTTGTAAGTATGAATGTAAGCTAATAGACCTGCTGCAATCTAGTGTAGTGTGTCATAATAATAATCAAACAACCACACAAGAAAATGAGAAAACACTCACTGCTCTTTTTAGTAGCTTTAAAAAGTATTAATGTATTATAATCATACAGTGAAGTCCAGTAGTAGTTTTATGTTGCATTTCATTCTAAATGTTTACTTGAATAATTGATACTGCTGTTAAAAACATTTAAAAGTGCTATATGTAAATGTTTTACTGTACTAAATCATAAAATGTCCATAATATGTCATTAGAGAATTAGGAAACATGCTAAGCTAAGAAATACTGGCTTCTCTGATAACAATGCTACAGCCAGTATATTCTACTTTGAAGATTCTATTCCGGGCCAAAATTTCTGTTTATGTTTTGGCCTGTGTGATCCGGCTCACTGCCCACTCCCCAATAGTATTTTGAGACCGCCGGGTTGCCTGATTTCAACAAGTTTGCAGGTAAACAGCCATGGAAGCCTGCAAACAAAGTGGTTCAGAGATAACAGATTCCACCCGATATTAAAAAGCCTCACCAACTGTCTAAAAACCACCATGACCAAAGGCATAGTAAAATAAGGATAAATATTGGAGATGCCTTTGGAAGATGGAGACCGCTTAAAGCCCAGAAATCCTTTAAAAATGGATGGTGAGTTGGCTAATTTGCGTGTCAACATTCTGGCAATCTGCATAAGCTTCAAGTCTGGGGCGGGGCAGACAACTCTCCAATATTTTGAATTTGGACTGCAGTACCATTTCAAAAGCTTGTTGTCAATCTTACATATAGCACATTTAAAGCTGTTAAAATTGTCACATTTCACTACCGAGTACTGAAATTTTGGTATTGTGATACCAAAGGCACATTAGTTGATTCACAAAAGCATTTGTCTTAAGATGGTTATTTATATCTTCAGCTTGAGTGTGTCAATAGGAAATATAAATGTTAGACTCCCAAATATTACTTTTGCAAACAGAAAAGATTAGAATAGACCTCCTGACCAAGGAAACAGGGAGCCCTGCAACATCATGGCCCCCACAAAGCCCCCCCACTGAACATCATGTTAGTCTGAGATTACATAAAGAGACAGAATCAATTGAGACAGCCTAAATAGATAGATGAACTGTGGTGAATTCTCCAAGAAGCTTGGAACATCCTATCTGCCAAAAACCAAGAAAAACTGTGTCAAGGTGTACATAGAAGAAGAAGAAGTTTTATTTATGTAGCGCCTTTCCATAGCTCAAGGTCGCTTTATATTGTACATTTCAAATACATTTAGACACGCTCACATACATTACAATCACATACGATACAGAGTCACCTTATCAAAAATGCATGTTAAATAGATATGTTTTTAACTGGGTCTTGAAAGTAGCCAAAGATGAGGTATTACGTAGTGTAACAGGTAGCGAATTCCATAATTGAGGAGCATTAATACTGAAAGACCTTCCACCTACAGTAGACAACCTGAAACGAGGGATGGACAGTAAACCAAGTTCAGCTGATCTAAATGACTGGGCAGGACGAAAACATAGGAGAATTGGTGCTGTTTTAAAGACAAAGATGTTCACACCGAATATTGATTTAGCTTTTTTTTATGTTTACTGGTCTTTGTATGACATTAAGTGATAAATTAAAACTATTTATGTCATTATTTTTTAAGACATCCTCACTATGCAACATTTTTTTATAAGTGCCTAAAGCTTTTGCACAGTACTGTAGATCTCATTCCATAGAAGTGTGAGCACCCCTGCTGTAAATGATGGCTATGGAGGCTTTCCTTTATTTGACAACCATACATAAAATAAAATAATTATCATGTGACAATAGCCTCCCTTGCCCATTATAGATAACATCTGACAATTTTTTTTTTTAAAGTTCAATAAAAACATGATCTTCCATAAAAGTGAAAATCGTACTAAATAATCGTG
The DNA here is from genome assembly GCF_025860055.1 of Xyrauchen texanus. Taxonomy (NCBI): domain Eukaryota; kingdom Metazoa; phylum Chordata; class Actinopteri; order Cypriniformes; family Catostomidae; genus Xyrauchen; species Xyrauchen texanus. The sequence continues at coordinate 30,007,953 of NC_068288.1, forward strand.
ATCTCAATACTGACCAAAATAAATGTGATTATCATTTTTGCCATAATCGAGCAGCCCTACCCCTGAGTTAATGTCTTAATAGACAGTGTTTTTGAATGAATGGAACTCTCAAGGAAACTGGTCTCAGGACAGTTTGAACAACACCTTATTTTCATCCTAACTCCGCACACAGCCTCTGAAAGCAGCATTTTACAGTTTTCAGACACTGCCAACAACACCAATGGAGGACACCAGCATTGGAGCTACACTTTTGTTAGGGCTGTTTCACACAAACTGTGTCTTCGGGTTACAGTCTTTACACTGGACGAGTGAGCCGTGCGGTGCTGATTCCCTAAAGCTGCAGTAAGAGGAGAGAGGAGGCACCTATTTTAATCACACATCACATGCTGAATGCAGTGGACAAAATGTTGAAAATGCAATATAAGTTCACCACAGAGTAACAGGCATATAACACTTTCCTCTTGTAATTAGATTTCATGACTGTTTCATTTATAATAGAATTAAATTACCAACTCTCATATCAACATTTTATTATTTAGATCCATTATGCCAGGAAAACTTTGATGCAGTAATCCAGAAATCACTTTTTTGTCTGTGTAGTCAAACAGAACAAACTGTACGGATCTGCTGAAAACACAATGTGTGTCTCCAGTTGAAGTCACACAACAGAGCTGCTAACAACTCACAAACATATGTGAAAAACGGTGATTCTCTTTGGATACTTTGTTGGTTTTATGTAATTTTTTTAAAGGGAATCATAAACTTAGCACAATCCCCTGAGTACCATGCAAGCAGCTACAAGTTTGTTTACTCATGGTTACTGTAGACCATTTGAGTTCCCTTTACAAAAAGCTTCACTATCATGCTGCGCTGAAGAGCACTTTGGGAACATGTCTAAGTTGTGACCAGCTGTGAATATGTATGCAACACCTCAATGAACACTGACTGGAATTTATAGCCTCTGCCGATGTAATCATTGGACGCACCTGGCGCAGTGGCTATAAATAGATGCATCACCGGTGCATCATCAGATTTTTCGTTTTCAGAGCCATTCTGTGCTGTGTGCTATCACGAAGCTGTCAAACATTCTTTCCTCTGTTAGGAGTTAGATTATGTTAGGCAGTGTGCAGTGAACCTTTTCTCCTTTCTGTTTCCTCTTTAAAAAAAAAAAAAGAAGAATATTAAAAAAATCTGTCTACCTAAAATGACTGAAAGTCAAGGCAAACGGTGCTTGTTCCCCTGTCTCCACTCTATGGCCAAGAGGGACACACATCAGTTTTGTTTTGTTTGCTTGGGGGAAGAGCATGCTGCTCTTGTGTTGGGGCAGGGCGGGTGCGAGCATTGTGATCTGCTTTCGGGCAAAATGCTTCGCGCTCGTCTCGCTCACTTCCGGGAGTCAGCGCCCACACTTCACTCGTGGGGCTCTCGCATGGATCTGGCTGAGGAGCGAGAGGCGGGTTCGTTCCTTTCGCTCGCTCTCTCCTCAGATCCAGCTGGTCTTTTCCATGATCTCGAAGCGTGATCTGGCGCCTCTTCGGTTCATGAGGGGGACCGTGAATCTTTTGGTTTGGCTGATCTCGAGTTATTCACCTCCGAGCATTCCGGGTTTGATAATAAATCAACAGAGGAATTGCTCGACGTGGTTACTCGTGCTGTGGCCAGGCTTAAGATAGACTGGCCACGCCAACAAGAGACCCCCGAATGCTCCAAATTGGAGGATAGATTTTTGTCTGGTTGCCGGGGGAAGGGCCTCCATGACAGTCCCGCCCCGGTCCTGCTAGAAGGGAGGCTCAGAAACAGAGCGTGGTGAGTCGTGCTCCCCCTCGTAATGACTGGGGACAGGCTCGCCGCCCCCGACAGCCTCCAAAGCAAGACCTCAGGGCGGTTCTTTCAAAAAGGAAAAAACCCTGAGGATCTTGCGCTCAACCCAGTGGGGGTAGCTCCCCTTGGGACGGGCAGCACGTACTATCCTCTTCGCCCAAAGTCTCAAAGTCTCTTGGTCTAAGGGGACATAGAACGTGTTCCCCTTCCAGAGAAAGAGTCAGGCTATTACAGCAAATATTTCCCGGTCCCCAAGAAGGGTGGGGGGTTGCGTCTGATCTTAGATCCTCGAGGCTTGAACCGCTCAGTCAGGGCGTTCAAGTTCAAGATGCTAACTATCAAGACGGTCGCGTCACAAGTCCAATATCACGTTTTGGCTGGTCACGATCGATCTCATGGATAGAAATTCTGCCACAGCACAGGACGTTCCTGATGTTCGCTTTCGGGGGCAAAGCCTTCCAGTATCGGTTCTTCCATTCGGCCTAGCACTATTTACCCTGCACATTCACGAAATGCACGGATACAGCACAGGCTCCTTTGTGACTCCGGGGTATCCGCATTTTCAATTACATAGACAACTGGCTGATCCTTGCCCAGTTCCAAGAACTGGCAGTTCAGCAAAGGGATATCATCTTAGCTCATCTGGTTTCACTGGGTCTGAGACTCAACGTCAAAAGAGCGTTCTCTCTCCCACCCAGGGAATTACATATCTGGGAGATATATGGAATTTGATCACGATGCGGGCTCATTTGTCTCCCACTCGAATCATTTCCATACAGAACACCCTGAGCAAAGTCAGGCTAGATCAAGGTTGCACTGCTCGTCAGTATCAACGAATACTAGGTCTCAGGGCATCTGCGTCCACGGTGATCCCTCTGGACCTTCTGCTCATGAGACCGTTTTTTTGTTGTGGCTCAAAGCCAGGGGGGTTTCTTCCATGGGCCAAATCCCCTAGGCTAATAAGGGTTACACGCCGCGGACTTTGTTCCCTTTCTATGTGGCTCAGACCCCGGTTTCTTACCTTGGGTCCCACTCTAGGTGTGTCTTGTAGGCTGGTAATGACAGATGCCTCCCTGATGGGCTGGGTAGCGGCCTTAAGTGGTCATCCAGCTTAAAGGGAATAGGAGGGTCGTCAGCTCGGTTGTCACAGTAACTGTCTCGAGTTGTTGACTGTATTTCTGGCCCTGAAATACTTCCTCCGGTGGCTACCATGTCTTGGTGCGGGTGGGCAATACAGCGGCAGTCTCTTACATATACCATCAGGGAGATCCACGTTCATGTCAGCTGAATTTCTGACACGTCGGATTCTCCTTGGGGCCCAGGGCAGCTCCTGTCACTCAGGGCGGTTTATATCCCTGGATGCCTGTATATGCAAGCAGATTTACTGTCCAGACAGAAAATACCGATGGGGGAGTGGAAACTCCACCCTGAGGTAGTGGGTGTGATTTTTCCCAGGCAGAAGAGGACCTCTTCGCCTCTATGAACAGTGCAATGTCTCCTCTGCTTCTCCCTGAGTCACCCAGTCCCCCCCTCTGGGGCTGAACATGGTGGCACATATATGGCCCAGAATGCGCCTGTATGCGTTTCCCTTTATTAAAAGTTAATATTGCAGAACCAGTTAACTGCCAGATCGCTTCAGTTCTGGACTTTCTGCAGGAAGAACCGTCAGCAGGCTTATGCCCCGCCACTCTCAGGGTCTATGTGGCCACCACTTCGGCTTGCCACACCTTGATGGACGGAGTGCCCTTCAGAGGCACCCTCTACTTGCTCGCTTCATTCTTGGAGCCATGCGACTGTGGCCTCCTGCTAGGACCATGATGTCTTCATAGGACTTACCAATAGTCCTTGAGGGTCTGGTTGAGACCTCCTTTGAACCTCTAGAGTCAGCATCTGACAGACTTCTGACTCTCAAGATGGTTTTTCTTATGGCGATTATCTCTAGAGAGAATTGGGGACCTACAGGCTCAGTCTGTTTTGCCAACCTGTTTAGAGTTTGCCCCAGGAATGACCATAGCAATTTTGCACCCTCATCCTGACTACCTGCCTAAGGTTTCTTTCACGACTCTACATCAGGTCACTCTCTAAGCCTTCTGCTCCTTGCAATTTGCAACGCCAGAGCATCAAAGGCTTCCCAGACTGTGCCTAGTCTGTGCCCTTTAGACTTATGTCCACCGCTCTAGACAGTATTGTAAGTCAGGACAACAGCTCCTTGCCATGGGAGCCGCAAGAGCGGCCAACCCCAAGCAGACTATGTCACCTTGGGTGAGGGATGCTACTGCTCTGACCTTCGTGGCACGCTGTCAAGCTTCGCCAGTAGGTGTCAGGGCTCACTCTACCAGAGGGCTCGCCTCCTCTAAAGCCTTGGCTAGAGGTCTCCCTCTGCAGCAAGTTTGTGATGTGGCAGGTTGGTCCTCTCCGCACACATTCATTAGATTTTTATAGTTTGGATGTTCTTGCCACTCCGGGCTCTTATGTCCTTGAGTCGACATCTCAAGCTTATGTCTGAGGCCTCTCACGCTCTTGTGAGCACACTACACAAACGTAGGGGATCCGGACAGCCACAGTGCGGTGGCGTGGGTATTCTCGTTCCCAAAGCGCTCTTCAGCGCAGCATCTCGTTCCGCTTTTTTCAGGGAACAAGGGTTACATATGTAACTCGAGACGTTTCTCATTGCTTTCTGCATCACACATGTTTGAAAAATCACATGTTTCAGCGCCACAGTCCCTCTTCTGGGGTAGAAGTACCTACCCTGAAGTCGGAGCTAAAAAGTCCCTCTAAAGTGTCTCTTAATAGCGGATGTATAGTTACTTATGTGTGAAAAGGATGAAAAGAACTAGTTCTCTCGGATTTCAGATCCTGCAGTGGGAAAGAGCCTTCTGCTGTTGAGTTAGATGGTTAATTACTTTTTCACACAGTTAAGACCTTCAAAATATCCTGATGTGTAGATTCAGACATCACAGGTCTTTAATATTTTTTTCACTCAATAGTGTTTTAAAGTGTTTTACAAGGTTCTATAAAAAAAGTGAAACTGACATGGAAAGAAATCTTGGGCAAAATTTTTGAAATATGCAAAGGACAATAAATTGACTGTTGCCAAATTATTCATTGCCAACTCTTTCAAATTTAGATCAATGCAATATACTTTGTGTGGGCTTCGTTTCAATATTTGAACAATAATAAGAGTGTATGAGTCAGGAGCTGTAAACAAAACAAACAATAAACCGCAGTGTTGTAACGGAGCTCGCAGCGCAGCAGCCATACTCGGCGCCATCTTGAGGCCATTCCTTAAACGGCTCGCTGTGCAGCTGGATCCTGGATTTCCTGTCAGACAGACGTCAGGTGGTTAGAATGGGCAGCAACACCTCGTCATCACTGACCCTCAACACTTGAGCCCCCTCCTGTATTCCCTGTACACACATGACTGTGTGGCAACACGGCTCCAATGTCATCATTAAGTTTGCTGACGATACGACGGTGGTAGGTCTGATCACTGACAATGATGAAAGAGCCTACAGAGAGGAGGTGCACACTCTGACACGCTGGTGTCAAGCGCACAACCTCTCCCTCAATGTCAGTAAAACCAAGGAGCTTGTTGTGGACTTCAGGAGGAAAGACGGAGAACACAGCCCCATCACCATCAATGGAGTACCGGTGGAGAGAGTCAGCAGCTTCAAGTTCCTCTGTGTCCACATCACTGAAGAACTCACATGGTCCATCCACACTGAGGCCGTTGTGAAGAAGGCTCACCAGCGCCTCTTCTTCCTGAGACGGCTGAGGAAGTTTGGAATGAACCAACACATCCTCACACGGTTCTACACCAGCACTGTAGAGAGCATCCTGACTGGCTGCATCACCGCCTGGTATGGCAATAGCACCGCGCACAACAAAGCCCTGCAAAGGGTGGTGCAAACTGCCAGGAACATCATCGGAGGTGAGCTTCCCTCCCTCCAGGACATATATACCAGGCGGTGTGTGAAAAAAGCTCGGAGGATCATCAGAGACTCCAGTCACCCGAGTCATGGGCTGTTCTCACTGCTACCATCAGGCAGGCGGTATCGCAGCATCAGGACCCGCACCAGCCGACTACATGATAGCTTTTTCCCCCAAGCAATCAGACTGTTGAACACTTGATCTATCAGGATCAGTAATTAGCACTGCACTTTATTCAACTGTAATCTCACACTGGACTATCAACATATTCTCCTCAATATACTACTTCATATATATATATATATATATATATATATTTCATATACTCCTTACTTATTGTATTGCATATTGTGTATTCTATATTGTATTCTATATTGTGTGTATTGTATATAATTATCGTGTTGTGTAAGTATGTGTACATTTGATATGTAAATTGTGTTGTGTAAGTATGTTGTTTATTGTAATTGGTATATGTCTCTTCACTGCTATGTTGCTCGGAACTGCACACAAGAATTTCACCTACTGTTGCACTTGTGTACATGGTAGTGTGACAATAAAGTGATTTGATTTGATTTGATTTTTTGAGCTTAAAAATATGTGGTTTCATCTAACGTTGTTTCTATACTTGTTTAATATATGTTTGTTTACATCTAGAGTACCTGTCTTTTTCATTAATGTCATTGCAGTACTCATCTGGAGTTCAAGAGGTTCAAGACCATAGACCATAGACATAGTTATATTATGAGCCAGCCTGAGTGCATTATACAGTATAATTGGCGTATTTATGTCCTTACATTTTTTACAAATAACAATGCCTATTGTAACAAATAGTCTGACATATGCTTTGCCCCTTTAAATGACTGAAAACAATTACAAGTGTGATCCTTGTAACAGCCTCAGCAGCTAAAAGTTTACCCCTCAGCATTTAACAGGCTTTTAACAGGGATAAAGACTAAAATGTCTTGGGAGGCTGAGAAGGTTGTCTCTTTTTAGATAGTTTTCTTTACAAGGCTTACAATTCTGAGCTGTCATCTGTTATCAGGTGATAGCTGCTTTAAAGATGTTTGGTTGGCATTGGCTGGAATGGAGAGCTACCCCTGACACTGATTCTGTGAAAAGAAGACAGTGATGTCTCACTGCAGCTGCCAAAGAGTCAGTTTTGCAAAGATTGCACAATAATTTGTATCATCAGTTGTTATTCATGCAGTTCTTATCTATACCAGTGGCAAAGTTGGTCAACAGAATTATCTGCAGGTGTAGTTTAATTTGTCTTTGAATATGAGATGACCATTTTAGACATAATGATAAATAGAGAGTCTGAGAAAACATGTGAGTGGAGTTGTGCAAAGCTTAATTGTAAACCAGCAATTCAGCAGAAATGCAAGTACAGCAATAAAACTGGGCACATCTTAAACAATTATATATATATATATATATATATATATATATATATATATATATATATATATAAAACGAAAGAAAAACCCTAAAAACATAAGCTCAGTTCAAACCTGTGCAAGTTACATAATTCAGATAAACAGGACCATGCATGTATGTGGAAAACGATCAATTAATAATATGCTGCCTTTGACATCTTATGTACAGTGGCCACAATAAGTATTTGGACATTTAGTAAATCACACTTTTAAATGTCTGAATGTCTTGGCGTTACACTTAAATATCAAAGCAATAATGGCTTTTATTTTAAATATATCATAAAATTTTTTTAATAAAAGCATTGTACAGCAAAGAGTGCAAAAAACGAAGATTTCAAATTACAAAATGTTAGACAGACAGACTAGATAGATAGATAGATAGATAGATAGATAGATAGATAGATAGATAGATAGATAGATAGATAGATAGATAGATAGATAGATAGATAGATAGATTCAGAGAACAGTGATTTTTTCATTAGGCCTACATCTTCCCATGTACATCCCTCTTTGGTTTTTGTCCTGATGGTTTCAGGATAGTGGCTTTAGTATGCAATGTTTTGTTTATTTCCATACTTATGCCATCTGCCTATCATTGGCCTACAGTTCACACAATCCATTTTGCAACTGAATTTGCCAATCAGTCTGAGATTTATTATGAGGAGGTGCCAATGCACACCTGCCTCAGATGCTTTTGGAGCATCTTGTTTGCTTCGCATCATAAACATAGAGTTTTTGGTCACTGTGTCAAGTTAATCATAGTTTGAAGCTTAGAAATACATGTCTTGAGATCCTTATGTTCGTATTTGCACTCCATCAAGCTGTGTTTAACGCAAAAAACTTGTTCTCATCTTGTTTTGTCTGCTGTCTGTGAGTGTGGTTTGTTCTCTCTATTACTTCATTGCCCAAACAGCTGATGTTTCACTTAGTGCCCCCTGGAGAAAACAGGTAGTACTTCAAGCTTGAATTGTTCAGATGGAAGGAATATTTCTTTTCACGGACAGGGGACATGATTTCTTGCTTATTTTTTATATAATTAATCGCACTGAATTAAGGCGTTAATTGACAGCCCTAATATATATATATATATATATATATATATATATATATATATATATATATATATATATATATATATACACACATACACACACACACACACACACACACACTGGCAGCCAAAAGTTTGGAACAATATAAAAATGTTGCTCTTATGAAAATAAACTGATACTTTTATTCACCAAAGTGGCATTCAACTGATCACAATGTATAGTCAGGTCATTAATATCATGAACAATTACTATTACAGTTTGAAAAGAAAGTTCAGAACATCTTAAATAACTTCAAAGAGTTCCCATCAAAAAGTCCTCCATGTGCAGAAATGACAGCTTTGCAGATCCTTCACATTCTAGATGTCAGTATGTCCAGATACTCACTTGACATTTCACCCCACACTTCCTGTAGAACTTGTCATAGATGTGGCTGTATTTCGGGCACTTCTCTTGCATCTTACAGTCTAGCTGATCCCACAAAAGCTCAATGAGGTTAATATCTATAACACTCTTTTCCAATTATCTGTTGTCCAATGTCTGTGTTTCTTTGTCCACTCTAACATTTTCTTTTTCTGTTTCAAAAGTGGCTTTTTCTTTACAATTATTCCCATTAGGCCTTCTTTTTACTGTTGTACATTAAACTGGTGTTGAGTGGGTAGAATTCAATGAAGCTCTCAGCTTAGGACATGTGAGGCATCTATTTCTCAAACCAGAGACTCTGATGTACTTATCCTTTCGTTTAATTGTACATCTGGATCTTCCCCATCTCTTTCTGTCCTTGTTAGAGCCAGTTGTCCTTTGTCTTTGAAGACTGCAGTGTATGGCTTTCCATGAAATCTTGTATGAAATGCCAATTTTAAGCATTGTATAGCCTTCATTCCTCAAAACAATGACTGACTGATGAGTTTCTAGTTTCAATTTTTTACCTAATATTGACTTTAAGACATGCCAGTCTATTGCATACAGTGGCAATTAAAAAACAAACACAAAGACCATGTTGGGCTTCATTAAATGAATCAAATAGCTTTTAGCTGTGTTTGATAAAATGGCAAGTAATTTTCTAGTACCAAATTAGCAATGTATTATGATCACTCAAGGATAAGGTGTTGGAGTGATGGCTGCTGAAAATGGGGCCTTTTTAAATTTGATCGAAAATGACTTAGTCAAATAGTGATGGTGCTGTTTTTTTTTACATCATTAATATCCTGACTATACTTGGTGATCAGTTGAATGCCACTTTGAGGAATTAAAGAACCAATTTCCTTCCAAATTAAAAAATTATGTACATTATTACCTTCGTGGCTTTGAGAGCGAGGTCAGTGGCAGAGCGCAGTTCGTGCAGCACATCGGGGTTAGGACTACCCAGGTACAGATCTTTGAGTGTCTTGGCTTGATGGACCTACAGGAGAGCCATGGCATGCAGGGCAGAGGCGGCCTGTCCGGTGGCGCTGTAGGCTTTGGAGGTCAATGATGACGTCATCCTACAGGCTCTGGAGTGGAGTACCGGGCGGTCCCACCAGGTGGTGGCATTCTCAAGACACAGGTGGATAGCATCCGCTCTATCAAGGGAAGTGAGAGAGGACGAGCGGAGGGATCGGTTGCGGTTAGTAAAAGGTGCCCTCCACAACCGCGTCAGCTCGTCATGCTCTTCCGAGAAGAACGGTACCGGGGGGGCAAAGGCTGTGGGGGGGGGGCGGGGTTCCAGTCCAAGCCCACGGCAGCCTGGGCAAGCATGTTGGCCATCTGCGCGTACACCTTGGACTGGGCGGGCTGGTCAGATTCCTGGACGCTTTCCGATGCCGGCTGGCTGTGAGGCGTATCGGGGGGCGGATAGTTCGTGGGGATTTACCTGGTGAAACCGAGCCCATCATTATCCCCATATCGTCTTCATCGCCAGCCGAGTGGTGGCTGGAGTGGCATTCACCTTCATGAGGGTCATGTTCTCGCAATGAGTACATGAGCCATCCACGAACGCCACCTTAGTGTGATCGCTGCCCAGGAACATGAGGCAGTGTCTGTGGCCGTCAGTCTTGGAGAGAAAACTACCGCATCCAAGAACAACAAATGGGCGGAAGGGCATCTTGAAAAAGACACGTCCTGAAAAGGAAGTTCAACGCTGCTGTTTATTGCTCTTTTTGTGAGTGGAAAACTCAAACTCTTTTAGAGAAATTAAACTTTTTTAACAGTGAAAATCGCTGTCTAAGCGCCCAGATTGTGGACTGCACAGCGTGTAGAGAGAGAGAATGCCAGCTGGAAACGTGCTGTAGATCCAACAGCAATGCTTCTCCCTGACAGAGGTGAGTGAATCAGTGGTGAACTTCAGCTTGCTGTTGCACAACCGCTCGGCTCCGAAGAAAAATTCTGACTGACAATCACTGCCCCGCTTCCCTTATACCCGTATATCCGGGTATCCGTTTCGCATTCTAAATGTATTATAAATTCTTGTGGTCAGTTATTACCTGGAATGGGTGAGCCACCCGCTCCAGCCAATGTCTCCAGTTTTCTAATGCCGCTTTGATGGAGAGTAGCTCCTTATTTCCCACATAATAGTTTTATTCTGCAGTGGTCAGATTACTGAAAAAAAGCGCATGGATACATTCTGCCTGGTGTGCCCTGTCTTTGTGAAAGAACAGCTCCTATTCCAAAGTCAGAAGCATCAACTTCTATAATGAATGGAATGTTAGGGTCACGGTGTTTGAGAATAGCGGCTGTCGAGAACCTAGTCTTGAGCATTTTGAATGCTGTTTGCACTGTGGCAGTCCATTGCAACTTCTTGTGTTTACCTTTCAGGAGGGAATTCAACAGGACTGCAGTGATACTAGTTGTATCAAGTGTAGAAGTTTGCAAAGCCTAGGAACCTTTTAATTCTTTAATAGTCATGGGACATGGCCATTCTGTTACTGCCTTGATCTTTGACATATCATCTCCACCCCTTGGTGGCTGATATTGTATTCTAGGAATGTAGTACTGGTGGAAAATCTTGTTTATAAAGGACTGGAATACAGCTGGTGATTTGGCAAGGCTGTATAGCATGACTTCATATTCATAGTGCCCCTTTGTGGTGAGAAAGGTCCTTTTCCATTCATCTCCTTCTCTGATTGAGATGAGGTTGTATGCACTTCAGAGGTCTAATATGGTGAAACTTCGAGCCTCACACAGTTGTTCCAGGGCAGAAGTAACTAGTGGCAGTGGATATCAATACTTGACCATCACTGAATTGAGTCTGCAGTAGTCAATGCAGGGTCTGAGGCCACCATCCTTCTTTTACATGAAGAAGAATCCTGCTGCAGCAGGGGACATGGAAGTTAATGCCTCCTCAACATAATTTTCCTTAGAGTCTCTGGAAGTGATAGTGGGTAAATCTTGCTTTAAGGAGGAGCTGCATTGGGCAGGATTTTGATGGCACAATCCCAAGGACGGTGAGGGGGAAGCTGGGTCGCTTTGGTTAAATTTAAAAATTCTGCATATTCTTCTGGAATCTTGGTTTGAACTTGAACATTGAGGCTTTCTATGCTGGTGGAGAGACATGACAGAGTGATTTCATACTGGAAGCAATTTTGCTAACAATGACCTCTTGATGAGTTCACCTTGTGCCCAGGAGGTGTTGGGATTATGTACAGCTAACCATAGGTGGCCCAGGATGACATGGTTCTTCGGGGAGGATATTACATGTAATGAAAACATTTCCATGTGGAATAGACCAATTCAAATAGTCAGAGTTTGGTATGGTTTGTTTTGTGATACCTGTTCCTATGGGTTCATTGTTGACGGTTGTTATGTTGATGGATGGTGTGCATGGTAAGGTAGGTATACTGAGTTCAGTGATGAGTTCATGATGGATCAGATTTACAGCTGCCCTGGAATCTACTAACACTGAAACATAGTTAGGACTTCCATTTAAATGTATTGTTACTGGTAGTTTGAAGCTTTGTCAAAAAAGGAAATGGAGAAATTCCCTTACTCACTTCTTTGCTGGAGGTCTTGGTTTTATTGGGGCATGCAGCACATTAGTGACCTGAATGTCTGCAGTAGAAACGAAGCCTTTCGCAATGACGTAGGTGCCGTTCTTCTGATGACAACCTGGTATATCCTATTTGCATGGATTCTGGTGGTTCTGGAATTGAATGATTGACTGATGTGATCGGTGGTGAAGAGGCTTGAGACATGTTCGATTGGGGATTATTTAGAATTAAATTATTCATCTTGACAGCCATGTTGATATATTAGTATATATATATTGACACGTTGATTATATCTTTGCTTGCCAGTTCCACATGTAAATTGTGATTAAGCCCCTCAATAAAGATTGATTTTAAACCAATTTCATTCCATCCGCTTTGAGCGGCTAGTGTGTGGAATGGAACAGCGTATTCAGCACCTGATTGTGTGCAATGGTGTAAGTGTAACAGTTGTACAGAAAAATCCTGTCCCCCCACAGAATATCAAATCAAATCAAATCACTTTATTCTCACACTACCATGTACACAAGTGCAACAGTAGGTGAAATTCTTGTGTGCAGTTCCGAGCAACATAGCAGTCATGACAGTGACGAGACATATACCAATTACAGTAAACAACATACTTACACAACACAATAATTATATACAATGTACAGTAGACAATACACACAATATACAATAAGTAAGAGTATATGAAATATATATAAGTAGTTGTATTGAGGAGAATATGTTGATAGTCCAGTGTGAGATTATAGATGAATAAAGTGCAGTGCTAATTATTGATCCTGATAGATCAAGTGTTCAACAGTCTGATTGCTTGGGGGAAGATGCTATCATGTAGTAATTATTGATCCTGATAGATCAAGTGTTCAACAGTCTGATTGCTTGGGGGAAGAAGCTATCATGTAGTCGGCTGGTGCGGGTCCTGATGCTGCGATACCGCCTGCCTGATGGTAGCAGTGAGAACAGACCATGACTCGGGTGTCTGGAGTCTCTGATGATCCTCCAAGCTTTTTTCACACACCGCCTTGTATATATGTCCTGGAGGGAGGGAAGCTCACCTCCGATGATGTTTCTGGCAGTTCGCACCACCCTTTGCAGGGCTTTGCATTTGTGGGCGGTGCTATTGCCGTACCAGGCGGTGATGCAGCCAGTCAGGATGCTCTCTACAGTACCGGTGTAGAACCGTGTGAGGATGTGGTGGTTCATTCCAAACTTCCTCAGCCGTCTCAGGAAGAAGAGGCGCTGGTGAGGCTTCTTCACAACGGCCTCAGTGTGGACGGACCATGTGAGTTCCTCAGTAATGTGGACACCGAGGAACTTGAAACTGCTGACTCTCTCTACCGGTGCTCCGTTAATGGTGATGGGGCTGTGTTCTCCTTCTTTCTTCCTGAAGTCCACTACAAGCTCCTTGGTCTTACTGATGTTGAGGGAGAGGTGGTGCTCCTGACACCAGCGTGTCAGAGTGTGCACCTCCTCTCTGTACGCTCTTTCATCATTGTCAGTGATCAGACCTACCACCGTCGTATCGTCAGCAAACTTGATGGCATTGGAGCTATGTGTTGCCACACAGTCATGTGTGTATAGGGAATACAGGAGTGGGCTGAGAACACAGCCCTGCAGGGCTCCAGTGTTGAGGGTCAGTGATGAGGAGGTGTTGCTGCCCATTCTGACCACCTGACGTCTGCCTGACAGGAAATCCAGGATCCAGCTGCACAGCGAGCTGTTTAAGCCCAGAGCCCAGAGTTTCTCATCAAGCTTGGAGGGCACTATGGTGTTGAATGCTGAGCTGTAGTCTACAAACAGCATTCTCACATATGTGTTCCTTTTTTCCAGATGGGAGAGAGCAGTGTGTATTGTAGATGCAATGGCATCATCAGTGGAGCGGTTGTTGCGGTAGGCAAACTGCAATGGGTCCAAAAAGGTGGGCAGAACAGAGCAGATGTAATCTCTGATTAACCTCTCGAAGCATTTGCTGATGATGGGGGTCAGAGCAACAGGACACCAGTCATTTAAGCAAGTGATTATAGCTTGCTTCGGTACAGGCACAATGGTTGATGTTTTGAAGCATGTGGGGACTACAGACAGGGAGAGGGACAGATTGAAAATATCTGTAAAAACACCAGCCAGTTGATTCGCGCACGCTCTGATGACGCGGCCCGGAATGCCTTCTGGACCTGCGGATTTACATATGTTCACCCGTCAGAATGATCATGTTACATCCACAACAGAGACGGAGAGTGAACCAACCTCTGTAGCGTCAGCCGCGAGTGCTCTCTCCACGAGGGCGGTGTTATTGTCCTCAAAACGAGCATAAAATGTATTAAGTTCGTCCGGGAGAGATGCAGCGGTGTTCATGGCGGAGTCTTTATTCCGTTTGTAGTCCGTGATGTTGTTAATTCCCTGCCACATACTTCTGGAGTCAGTGGTGTTGAACTGACCTTCACGTTTGTGCCTGTACTGGCATTTGGCTGCACTGATAGAGTTACGGAGGGCATAACTGGCTTGTTTACGGCTCCTCCGTGTTAGAAGAATTAAAAGTGGAGGTCCGCGCAGTGAGTGCCGCGCGAACATCGCTGTTAACCCATGGTTTCTGGTTGGGGGTATATCCGTATTGTTTTGGTCGGAACAACGTCCTCTACGCACTTCCTGATGAAACACGTTACGCTGTCAGCGTAAACCTCGATGTCGTCATCAGAGGCAGACCGGAACATCTCCCAGTCCGCGTGATCAAAACAGTCTTGTAGCGCAGAGTCTGATTGGTCCGACCAGCACTGAATCGTTCTGAGGGTGGGTGCTTCCCGTTTCAGTTTCTGCCTGGAAGCGGGCAAAAGCAGAACGGAAGCGTGGTCCGATTTGCCAAATGGGGGGTGGGATGTGTAGCCATCCCGGAAAGGAGAGTAACAATGATCTAAAACCCGGTCCCCTCGTGTGTTGAACTTTATGTGTTGATGGTAATTCAAACACTTCTTTGATCTGTTTCAAGAAATAATCAGATGAGGTCTGTACCTGATTGCCCGAATCCCAGACAGCCAATGTCCAATCCAGTGCTTTTCCAGTGAGTAGAGTCATAGTAAACGAACACATTCCAGAAAAAACCTCGCTGATTGGAGAAATATCTGATATTGGTGCAAAAACCCCTTGCATTTATCAGTCTCAAACATGGTCAGTATAATAGATTAATAACAGGCAAACAATCCAATCAGGCAAACAATACAGAGAGGGTAATCCAAGAACATAATTCCAATAAACAGGCAGAAGATCATAACATAAGGAAAGAAGATCATAACACGAGGCAAGACGAGAATACACTGGCAAAACGCTCACATATGTGTTCCTTTTTTCCAGATGGGAGAGAGCAGTGTGTATTGTAGATGCAATGGCATCATCAGTGGAGCGGTTGTTGCGGTAGGCAAACTGCAATGGGTCCAAAGAGGTGGGCAGAACAGAGCAGATGTAATCTCTGATTAACCTCTCGAAGCATTTGCTGATGATGGGGGTCAGAGCAACAGGACACCAGTCATTTAAGCAAGTGATTATAGCTTGCTTCGGTACAGGCACAATGGTTGATGTTTTGAAGCATGTGGGGACTACAGACAGGGAGAGGGACAGATTGAAAATATCTGTAAAAACACCAGCCAGTTGATTCGCGCACGCTCTGATGACGCGGCCCGGAATGCCTTCTGGACCTGCGGATTTACGTATGTTCACCCGTCAGAATGATCATGTTACATCCACAACAGAGACGGAGAGTGAACCAACCTCTGTAGCGTCAGCCGCGAGTGCTCTCTCCACGAGGGCGGTGTTATTGTCCTCAAAACGAGCATAAAATGTATTAAGTTCGTCCGGGAGAGATGCAGCGGTGTTCATGGCGGAGTCTTTATTCCGTTTGTAGTCCGTGATGTTGTTAATTCCCTGCCACATACTTCTGGAGTCAGTGGTGTTGAACTGACCTTCACGTTTGTGCCTGTACTGGCATTTGGCTGCACTGATAGAGTTACGGAGGGCATAACTGGCTTGTTTACGCTCCTCCGTGTTAGAAGAATTAAAAGTGGAGGTCCGCGCAGTGAGTGCCGCGCGAACATCGCTGTTAACCCATGGTTTCTGGTTGGGGGTATATCCGTATTGTTTTGGTCGGAACAACGTCCTCTACGCACTTCCTGATGAAACACGTTACGCTGTCAGCGTAAACCTCGATGTCGTCATCAGAGGCAGACCGGAACAACTCCCAGTCCGCGTGATCAAAACAGTCTTGTAGCGCAGAGTCTGATTGGTCCGACCAGCACTGAATCGTTCTGAGGGTGGGTGCTTCCCGTTTCAGTTTCTGCCTGGAAGCGGGCAAAAGCAGAACGGAAGCGTGGTCCGATTTGCCAAATGGGGGGTGGGATTTGTAGCCATCCCGGAAAGGAGAGTAACAATGATCCAAAACCCGGTCCCCTCGTGTGTTGAACTTTATGTGTTGATGGTAATTCAAACACTTCTTTGATCTGTTTCAAGAAATAATCAAATGAGGTCTGTACCTGATTGCCCGAATCCCAAACAGCCAATGTCCAATCCAGTGCTTTTCCAGTGAGTAGAGTCATAGCAAACGAACACATTCCAGAAAAAACCTCGATGATTGGAGAAATATCTGATATTGGTGCAAAAACCCCTTGCATTTATCAGTCTCAAACATGGTCAGTATAATAGATTAATAACAGGCAAACAATCCAATCAGGCAAACAATACAGAGAGGGTAATCCAAGAACATAATTCCAATAAACAGGCAGAAGATCATAACATAAGGAAAGAAGATCATAACACGAGGCAAGACGAGAATACACTGGCAAAATGCTCGGAAAGGCAGGTGAACTGGCAATATTTTGGAATGTGCATATGGAAGCACATGTCTTTTAAACCTACAAACAGGAAGTAACTGTAGAAGGAATGGAGTGGAGTCAATATTAGGGAGAGGGCTCCCTCTGGTAATGGGATGAGTGAGTCTCAGGTTGTGGCCTTACATTTCGCATTGAACTGTATGACTAATGACTTTTGAAGTCTTTGAAGTCCATCCTAGATTAACTGCATATGTTCACATAGATGCATTGTCCTATGTTAGTTGGCTGATTAAGGCTTTTGTTGGCAGTTAATTTATAGTCTATGTAGTAGTTGTAGTCCTTTATTGTCACATAGTAAACCAGTGAAATTGGCCATCGACCTGTCCATACAAACATACATATGACAAGGGGGTATACAGGACAGGAAGACAGGGAATTTAGAAAGAAATACAGCATGACATGAGAAGAGGAGAGGAGAAAAAAAGGCAGCACCCAGACTATGCTCCTTAAGAAGTACAGTGTACAGGAAAAAAACACCTCAGCAACATTAGCACATAATCAGTACACTCTACAACATGAACAAGACTTGCAACAGGGGAGGGGATTGGGGGGTGGAGGTGGCCCAGCACAGGCAAGCAGCCATCCGGACCTGCAGCCATGTTCGGCGCTGGTCACAGACCCGCCTGTCAGACTGGGGGTACAAAGCGGCGAAGGCGAGGGATAGGGTATCGGGCGGATGATTGCATATCTGTATATATGTGTAAGAGTTAATGTGTGTGTAGGCCTGGAGAGTCGCTATGCCAGCATCTAATCTAGGTGCCTCAGTCCGCAGGGTTGTCATAGCGATACATAGCAAGTTGCCATGGAGACAACCTTGATCAGGTCCCAGACATAGTCAACAATCACCAGGTGTCTGGGGAGTCGGGGAAGGAATGCGAGAGTGGCTCACTGCAGTGCTCTTCCGGGGGAGTTGTTGTTCCAACAGCGGCCTTGGCCAAGGCCAGTGCTGGTTGAGGGCGCCCGAAACAGATAAGATTGGGATTGTTTGGTTTTAAGGAGAGTAGCCGCATTCTAATTTACACAGCTATTCTTCTGGTCCATTTTGGTCTCTGAAACGATCCATTTGCCTTTGCAAAGCTGTGAGCTTCTCCATGATGTTATCCGTATTTTGGTTCATAGACCCAGTCTGAGTGCAGACAGCACTGCCCACTGTTACAATCATGACGGGCAGCCTTGTGGGGCTTTGGACAGCTGTCACCGTCTTCTTAACTCCTCGATAAACCAGGGAAATGCCTAATCCAATCAGCAGAAGACCTGTTATCATGGTCCCGGATAGGTAGATATCTTCAACGTCCTCCACGGAAAGAGCCGCCAGACACACGACCCGCCACCTCTCCCACACGTCCATCGTGTAGCCAGCTGCGAACATTCCGTCAAGGTAGACAGGTTCCCCCCGAACCCAAGCTTCTCGTCGAGAAGATGGTGTCAATTGCGTTGAGAGACCAGTTGATCAAATCCATGATGTCTTAGTTCGAAGAGCAGTGCTGAGAGAGTCTCTCAAGTACAAGACAGTAGACTAGATATGACGAGAGGAGGAAAGCAGGGAAGATAAGGGTAGGGAGAGGGTGAGAAAATGCGACCGCCTTCATTGAGAGCCAAAGAGTGTAGTCCATCAGTAGACAAAGGAGATACAGGCAGAGATCAATAAGGTGCATTGCAGTTCAACCGGCAGATCATTTTGATGAGGTTCGATGGGGTCCATCCTAAATTCAAGTTTCAGGCAGTAGCATATGAATTATCTAATGTCTTACAGTTGGAGTTGGCATCAGTTCATCAGTTCAATAGAATAATTTCAGAGTAGAGGCTATTCAATTTTTTGCAGAGTTATAGATTATGAGAAATGTTTCTGGTTACAGCAGACCTAACTAAAGCAGCCTTCTTGTGAGTTGTTGAATTAGATGTACAGGTATGCCTGGCTAAATAGATGAGTCTTTAGTCTAGACTTAAGCTGAGTGTGTCTGCATCCCGAACAGTTTTAGGGATACTCTTCCATAGTTTAGGAGCCAAATAGGAAAAGGATCTACCATCTTTTGTGGATTTTGATATTTTACATTTATGTATTTGGCAGACGCTTTTATCCAAAGCAACTTACAGTGAACTTATTACAGGGACAATCCCCCCGGAGCAACCTGGATTTAAATGCCTTGCTCAAGGATGCAATGGTGGTGGCTGTGGGGATCAAACCAGCAACCTTCTAATTAACAGTTATGTGCTTTAACCAACTATGGCACTGATATTCTAGGAACTATTGTTAACTACCAGTGTTGTATAAAGTATCCATTTGTCATACTTAAGTAAAAGTAAAGTTACCTTTATGGAAACAGACTCAAGGAAAAGTTAAAGTAGCTCATGAGAAAATGACTTAAGTATAAGTATTAAAGTAACTGATATTAAATTTATTTAAATATCAAAAGTACTTGTAAATTGCATAAATTATGGAACAGATCATTAAACTCATGGTAACCTATTTGATTGGTGGTGCTCTTCATTTACTCACCCTCATGCCATCCCAAATGTGTCTGACTTTCTTTCCATCAGCAGAACTCATACAAAGATTTTTAGAAGAATATTTCAGCTCTATAGGTCAATTCAATGCAAGTTAATGGTGGCCAGACATTTCAAGCTACAAAAAGCACATTAAGGGAACATAAAGTTATCCATACTCTTACATTGGTTAAATCCATGTTTTCTGAAGCAATTCAGTTGTTTTTGGGTGAGAACAAACCAAATTGTAACTCATTTTCTCTGAATATCTTGCCATTATCCATATTACTACGTTGGTTAAATCCATGTCATCTGAAGCGATTCAGTTGATTTTGGGTGAGAACAAACCAAATTGTAACTCATTTTCACTGAATAACTTGCCATTGCAATCTCTAGGCATGATCATGATTTCAAGCTTGATTTCACTTTCTAGTGCTTAATGCATTCGCAGAGCCCTAGATGGCGCTATAGGAGTTGTAATCGTGCTTGAAATCCTGATCACCAAGGATACTGCTAATGTAAAGATTTATAGTCGAAAAAGAAGTTGCATTTTGGTCTATTCTCACCCAAAACCAATTGGATCTGTTCAGAAGACATTGATTGAAACCACTGGAGTTTTATAGATTACTCTTATGCAGCATTTATGTACTTTTTAGCTTCAAGGTTCTGGCCACCATTCACTTACATTGAATTGACCTACATAACAACAATATTCTTCTGAAAATATTTTTTTGTTTGTGTTCTACAGAAACAAACTGAAAGTCATACACATCTTGGCTCGATTATGAACTATATAAATGAACTATCCCTTTAATGGTGCATTCAAGTCAAATCAGAATGATTATATTTATGGGATGAGAGTAAATTAACACCACAGTCCATAAAAACTGCAGCACTGAAGGGGGGAGTTGAGTCATATTAGTAACCAGAACAGAGACTTGTGGGGGTGGGCTCTTTTCTTTTGGGCCAATAAGCAACAACCCAGAACACCCCGGAAACTGCATAGCAATGTGCTGAAACACAGTTAAAACAACTTTACAACAGCATAACAACAACCTGACAACCACCTATAACACCCTGTATACTGCAGATCAATGAGCAAACACAGTAAACAACTTAGAAACAGCATAGCAACAACATGACAACCACATACTGTAGCAATGCGCCAAACATACAGCAGAGATCACCTTGACAACTGCATAGCATGCCCTAGCAACCATAAAGAAACCCCTAGTAAGCACATACTGTAGCATAAATATGCTACAAAGCAAATGTAACACTTTAGCAACCATCAGAAAACTAGTTTTGCTTAGCCAAAGACCATTCACATCTTCATAAAATATCAAAATAAATATTTATGGACATATTCATGAGCAAATATCAAAATAAATATTGGACATTTTCATGAGCGCTGATAATTATTCCTATACATTATAACTTGTTTAAGTGTAAAATGTAAACGCATGTGATTGACTTTTATATGAACAGGTCCTCTGGAAAGGCTGGAGATTAGACCCCGAAGCCGCCGCCAGGCGCCGCCATTTGCGCCATTTAGAATTTCAGCCGCCGCCAGCCAATAATTTCGTAAGCCAAATTGAGCCGCCATCTGATAAAGTTTGGCTGAGCCGGCTAGAATTATTTGCATCAAATAATAGAGACATACACACACGAAATATATAAACAATACACGAGATCTATTTTCCCACTGGATTCATAACAGCACAGTCTTGTGCTCGTTGCTACGATACACAGACTCACAGTGAATTGACGACCAATTAAAATTGCTCGTTTTCCGTACAGAAGAAGCGATGCATGTTTTTCTCGCACTGAGGTGAAATGGCGGAAAGAAGCAAGCAAGGTAATTTTGATCTCACTTCTCACATACTTTCCTAATTCCTACTTACTTTTTTCTTAACTTAGGCCTACCCAGACTTTTGTTAAATCTTCAGGGCACGGTTGCACAAACACCTGAATCAAAGATTGATGTTATGAACCAAATATTCTGGAGCGGAGAGATTTATAGCACTGAGCGTGATATTACTGCAGTAACAAACCACCGTTTCCACATTGCTAATTCACGGCGCATGCTTCAGTGTACATTGAAATGAAATGTGCAAAACTTTGTCCAAAATAATAGGCTACTGATAACAGTGTGTGTATATTAAGGCAAGACCACGGCAGGCAAAAACATAGTTTTTTTTTTACTGGTCAATTTTGAGATTTTTGGATATTTGTCTTCAATAACATGTCTTCTTTCAGACTTGTGGTGAAAAAAGTCCGAAATACACATTTAGGTCTTTATTTTACTACACTTCGTCTGTTTACGTCTGTAGATTTCTCATAAAATTCAACAAAAGTTTGCATTTTTAATCAAGGTGTAATATGATAAGCTTCATCCATGATAATGCCAAGTTATTGTATACAACTTAGCCTACATGCATTTAGCCTAAACACAACACATTGTAGGCTATGTGAAAATGTTTAGTAGCATACAGACTACAAAATAAATATGTACATACGTTGTGAAAGTAAAATCTGGTGTTTTCTTTATTACATTGTATTGCATTTTGTAGAAATATTGTGTAAGCCATGCATTGCTTGGAAATATTGAGATCTAATAAATCAGTATAACATAGACAGTGGTGGACGAAGTACACATACCATGTACTTGAGTTAAAGTAAAGATACTCAAGGTAAAATATTACTTAAGTAAAAGTAGAAGTGCTGCCTTTAAAAATTCACTTGAGTAAAAGTGCAAAAGTATTTGCCTTCAAATGTACTTAAGTATGTACTATGATTTTTTATGGCCATGATGTCCTATTATAATTTGTCACAAGACTCTTGCTTAACTCAGTCTACATGAAGACTAATGTCACTCTTGGCACACCAATCTATTAATAAAATGACATTAATTAGTCAGATGTGTGTATATATATATATATATATATATATATATATATATATATATATATATATATATATATATATATATATACTACTAATATATATATATATGTGTGTATATATATATATATATATATATATATATATTTGAATTGAATACATTTTTTGTGTGTTTAATTTTTGGAGGGAATGGGACTGTTCCCATAAGGTATAATACATTTACAGTATTTACTGTATATATTTTTCTCAGCGTCTATGGTCATAATTATTAACATCCTAATGTTATGATACATTCACATAAACCTGCACAATGCCATTAAATATAAATATATATATATATATATATATATATATATATATATATATATATATATATATATATATATATATATATATATATTCTATGTTATGAGAGCAGCCAATTTCCCTCAAAATTAAACACAAAAGCGTATTAATGCAGTGTTTCTGCTACTCTCCAGAAAAACAATGCTATTATATGCAAGTCATTTTAGTGTCAACATAATAAGCAATGTACATTATCGTCAATATTTACCGATAATTGCTGCAATAATAGCTGCTGCTCTCTGCCCTGCTTAAAATCATTGGCAACACAATTTGTTTGGAACTATTGAGAGCTACCGAATCCACGTGACACGTGCGGCGAGATCACTGTCGCAACCGTCTATGTTAGCAACTCTCATATTTAATGGCTCTGGGGTGCGTTTCCCGTACAACAAGCGTAACTTGCTGCTCCACTACCGTGAATGCGATGCAGTGTTGAAGAAATCAACTTGCTATTCACGACTGTTTCCCGAAACCGTATTGTCGCAAATTGGTTGTTCAACCACGTTGGTTAATGATGTCACACATGTGGTGGAGTAAAACTACTTTTAATGAATCTGTTTTGCGATCGAATTAATGCTAGATGTTTTGCTATAAATTACAGACATGTCATCTGAGGACTATCTCATATTTTTCTCAGTTATTTGCTTTATTTCCAGATTCAATCATAGGCTCGTTCTTACGCACTAGAACACGCGTTCACACATCGCACTCTTCAAAAGCGGTGCTTTAAATCTATTGACAAACTAAAAGACATAAAGGACATTTGTATGTCTTCTAAATAAAAGATACTGATTTTACTGAATGTCATCTTGCTTATTTGGCTCAAGATAATAATTTATTAAGCCCACATGTTATAATAACAAGAAACTCTGCTTCTAACCACAGGTCGAGAGCTGTCGTTCCAACCACACAACTCTGCGATGCTGTTTGCGAATGTTACGTTGGAGCGATGGTTTCGAGAAACACCGACTTCGTTGAACTATGATGATAGCGGCGGAACTTGCTACCATAGTTGGCTAACGATGCTTTTGGGAAGCGCACCCCTGGTTCGGCTTAGCAGATGCCGCCAAGGCAAGTTCAAAACAAAGCGTGCGCTGTACTGTGATTGGTGGCTCGTTTGACCATTTACATTTTTATCCACTCATAAATAAAAGGAGCGACTGATTTTGAAAATGTAGTAGAGTAAAAAGATATTTGACTTTGAAATGTAGTGGAGTTAAAGTAAAAGTCTCCCCAAATTTAAATACATCAGTAAAGTACAGATACACAAAAAAGCTACTTAAGTACAGTAACGAATTACATTTACTTCGTTACTGTCCACCACTGAACATAGACATCTGTAGACATGAAGTGGCAGCTTCAGCCATTTGCAGCTATGAAAAGTTTGGCGGCTCCAGCAGCCATTTAGGTTTTGGCTGAGCCGGCTAGCCAGCCAATAACTTCATCAGCCAGCCATTATTCTCAAAACAAATGGCTTCGGGCTCTACTGGAGATTGATCGCACATTACTTCACTATTTAACAGCTTTCATAATGTTTAAACCAAAACATATCAAATTGAATTAGTAAAAAAAAAAATTGAAAAGTATCACATGAGCAGTTTCTTGACAGAAAACGGAATCTGGCGCGTGCTTCGCTTGTAATTTTTATTCAGATTCATGATTCACAAAACTAATCATTCAGACTGCCTTTTGACTCTTTTTTTTCTGTTCAAATTTATAAAATGTAAAAGATTCAACTCTTTCCATTCTTTTAACTAATCACATATCACTATCGCCGATCTGCATGATTTTTACACATACAGCTGCTATTTTTAATTTTTTTTGCTTTGTTCAGTCGCAAAAGTAATGAACGGGTCTAGAGAAATTAATCGGAGTAAAAGCATACATTTTATCTTCAGAATGTAGTGAAGTGAAAGTAAAAGTCCAAAGAAATATTTATACTCAAAGTAGAAATATGTTAAATCTGTACTTATGTACAGTAACGATGTATTTGTACAGAGGTGTAGTATATTTACTATTAATATGCTATTAACAGGCCAGAATTTTGTAATCGTAATGAACGTGATGGAATATAGTGTGACAGAATGTCACCTATGTACTGCGGAGTTAGACCATTCAAAGCTTTCTATGTAGTTAACAGATTTTTTTAAATGAACATCAAATTTAACAGGTAGCCAATGTAACAATGATAGAATGGGGCTAATAGGATCATATTTCTTGGTTCTAGCCAGCAATCTGGCAGCTACATTTTGAACCAATTTAATGCATTAAAATAATCTAGTGCTTGATCATGAATGCATTAATTTCTTTTTCGGCATCAGCAACAGACAACATGTGTCATAACTTAGCAATATTTCGCTTTAGAAGACGACATAACAGTACATCAGTCAAATTATATTTGAACATCTTATTTTTTTTAAGAGGTTTTTTTCCCAATAATTAGTACCTCTGTTTTGTCGTCTTTGAGAAGAAGGACATTTCTGGCCATCCAATCTTTGATTTCATTGATACGCTTTGTTTGGGTTTAGAAGTAATATAAAGTTGGGAATCATGGGCATAACAGTGGAAACTTATTCCAAAAATCCTGATAATATCTTCCAAGGGAAGCATAAAAAGGCAGAGGCCCTAAAACTTTGACAATTCCTCGTTTACACATACAAAATGTTAGTGGTCAGATAAATAGGACCTAAACCATGCTAATGCAAGACCACTAATGCCAACATAATTCTCCAGCCTATTCAAGAGAATGTCATGATCTATCTTGTTGAAGGCAGCAGAAGAGAAACGCAGCCGCGATCAGATGAAAAGAGCAAGTCATTTGTAACTCTGATATGTGCAGTCTCTGTACTCTGTATGATTGTTGGTGCCAGACGGACTGGTTTGAGTATTTCTGTAACTGCCAATCTCCTGGGATTTTTACGCACAACAGTCTCTGGAATTTACTCATAATGGTGCCAAAAACAAAAACATCCAGTGAGCTGCAGTTCTGTGAACGGAAATGCCTTGTTGATGAGAGAGGTCAACAGAGAATGGCCAGACTGGTTCGAACTGACAAAGTCTATGGGAAAACAGATAACCACTCTATTTGGTGAGAAGAATAGCATCTCAGAATGCTATTCTAAGATGCGGCTTGGTGCTGTTTTGGTGGCATGAGGGGGACCTACACAATATTAGACAGGTGGTTATAATGTTGTGGCTGATTTGTGTATACATTTGTACAAATGACATGAATGATAAAGGAAGGGAGACATTCAGCTCAGCATTTTTAAGGGATTGAAACAAATTATAATAATATAAACCCCTTTTGAGCAATTCTCCCTGAGGTGCTGTCACCTGACACAGCAGAAAAAGATCAAAAAGGGGAAGAAAGTTTATTTAGCAAAAATAGGCAAGGACTTTGATTGATGTTTAATCCTGTGTTTTCAGGTAAAGGAGACATATGCCACATCAAACTTGATTGTGTTAGTACATCATGGCACCAACCATAGAATTTATTCATGGATTTCGTGACAAAAAAAAAATGCCTTTGAATCAATTACCCTTCACATCATCTTCTCAAAAGCTGTTTAACTCATGCTAACAGAGTGTAGGCAAGCATATTTGCCTTTAATTTAAACCTAAACACATTTGATTATTTTTTGTAGATCAATGTTGCAGTGGTATATTTTTGTGATCGCACATTCAAAAGCAGCTCTGTGGTTGTCCAGATTTCAACCAGTTTGTGGTCATCTAATAAGAACAGATGTTCTTTGTAAATGTCTGGTTTGTCAAAGGACTGACTACCATGTGTAGAGGTGAATCCACCACCAACATGTAGAACATTTATTGATAAAATGGCATGTGCAGTTGCAGAGAGATGAGGGTGCTCTTTGTTTCACAGAGCACGGCTACTGTTGAGTGAGCAAAGTCAAGCTGCAAACTCATTAATGCTGAATTCACAAGTCTTCTTGGCACTGACTGAGTTTTTTTATTCAACCTTTCGTTGATGGAACTTTTTTACCTTTAAATTTATTGAAAGGCAAGAGTCAGGAGACTCACATACAGTACAATATAGGTGCTTATGGAATTATTAAAGATTTGCATTATTCTGGTCAGAGAGCATTGTAACAAGGCATATGTGATATGCAAATGCAATGACCTTATAGTTGTGCTCTGCCATCAAAAGCACCATGTTCCTATGATGCAGATGTTGATAGCATTAAAGAGAGCCCACTCATGGATTGCAGTCTTTCAGTGCCACAATTGATCATGTACTTGATGATAATGGGTAAATATCATGAAAACAAATCTGGGTCTCATTTAACACCAACATATACAATTTTTTTCATTTAGCAGATGCTTTCATCCAAAGCGACTTATAAAATGATGAAGGATACAACATAAGTGATTAATCTTAAAGAGACAATAAGATGAATTGTGCTTCATTACAAAGTTTTAAATACATTAAAAAATATTAGCCAAGATAGAGATTAGAGTACAAAAAGAGGTACAGGAAAGCTGAATGTCCAGGAAAGTGATTTGGTGTCTCTGTGTTGGAACCACAAGGCACCGCTCATTTGCAGACCCCAGCCTTCTGGTGGGCACGAAGCTATGCAGGAATGACTGAAGGTAAACTAGTGAAGACCCATTTACTGTTTTGAATGCCATCATCAGATTCTTGAACTTGTTACATGCAGCCAGTGAGAGAGACAAGGAGGGTTGTCACATGCATTCTCTTGGGTTCATTGAAAGACTATCTTATTACTTCATTCTGGATCATTTGAAGAGGCCTGATTGCGCATGCAAGAAGGCCGATTAAAAGAACATTACAGTAATCGTGATTTAAATGTGATTTTATCACTGTAATTGTGATAAATTGTAAAGAAGAAAAAAAGAGCTTTTACATTAAGAAAATTTGGTATTTTATTAGGACCATTAAGTTGTTTTGCATTTTGATATTTTCATTACAATTAAAGGGCTCCTTCTTCCCAAATCCTCATTACTATAAAGTGTGCAGACATTGTAAATTTTTCAAACATTATTCCCAGTGGTAATTCTCATTCGATTCGATCCTCAATACTGTAATACAGTAATTTCAGATTGTTTAAAAATCTAAATCAGCCTAAATTCTAAACTGATTTAGCAATTCTGTTTGGTGACGGTAGTGACAAAAATTACACACTTCAGCTTTAACCCTTGTACACTTGTCAATAGAAAAACCCATTTCATATGTTCGGATCATATTTGTCTTGAAATATCAAATGTGGACACCCTCCCCCCCTTTTTTTAAGAAATATAATAACACTATCTTAACTAAAGTAAAATTATTCAAGTTATGCATTTCTTTTGAGATTTTTTTTGCATTTCTTTTTGTAACCTTTTTTCTCTAAATTACTCAATTCCTTCATTCATGTTCATGTAGAATGAGCACATTTTATGTTATCTTCACTTCAATTGAAAAACATATTTTCAGTAAGATAAAATGTTTGATTGTCAAAACATCAAAATACTGCATGTCATTGGGGATCTCTGGTGACATGACAATGACATTAAATGACAACTATGCTCAGTAGATGGCTTCACTGCTTCATGGATTTGATAATCTGTAAAAGCCAGTGTTGTACCAAACTTAAATTCTAGATATTACCACAAGCTATGTATTGAATATTTGTACAATTATTTGTAAAATTGTTGAAGGGTGAGATTTTGCAATGATGCCACAATATGCTTACAGTCAAACCTGTACATGGTGTGTGTACTGATGAGTGCCTATAGAGGCCACTAACACATTAAGAAATGTAAATATAGAGGTGGAGAAGAAAACGATAACTGATGGCTTGATGTGAACACACAACGTGTCTGCGGTCTGTGTGAGCTAAATGAAACATGGTACAAGGAGTAAATCAGTCATCAGTTTTCAATATGAGTGTAAATAGCATCTGGCAGTCAGACGAGCTGAGTTTGAGTGGCAATGTCCATGTCAATTGGAAATCTTTCAAACAGAGTTTCGAGTTGTACCTGTTAGTGATGGGGCAAGAGAGGGACAATGACAGCCAAAAGATTGCATTGCTTTTCACAGATGCGGGCCGAGCCGCTATAGATGTCTTCAACACTTTCGAGTTTCGATGCTGTTATGACAACGTATTGCACACCCAGAAAAAAATTTAACTTACAAACGGTGTGTTTTTCGTAATCAGATGCAAAAAGAGGGAGAGGCTTTGAGCAGTACGTGTAGTAGAAGAACCCTGTCAACAATGGAAAGCTCATTCCTAAAATGCTGAAATGGGCTTTGTAGCTTCTCATCTGCTGGTGAGTTGATTTTACGAATACGTTTGTATATGCAACAGCAAGTGACAGTGTGTTTCAATATTTAATACGTAAAATCAACTCACCTGCAGAATTTCTCATAAGTGAGAAGCAACCTGTACTCTGCTGTTGTTTTTGTTGATTGTAAGCATGATGACATCATCATCAATAATTAATGGTTAATTGTAACGTAAATATTGTCACAATGCAAGGACATCTTTATGGTCCTATAAAAAATAGGGTTCATGTTCTTTAAGAAAAATATATTTTATTTTGTTTTTGGGCGGGAAATATGACCCAGGCATGTTTTTGATTGGTTTGCATTTAGTAGGTCAGCATGTTTACAATTGCAAGTTAGAATCTAGTTTGGAAGTAATTTTACCCCCTTTTTTTTACATTTAGAAAAAATATAAAGATAGGTTTGTTTGTTGAATTGTTTATTATTTTTGAGCACTGCCAGTGGAACTTGCCAGTGGAACTTAACATTATATATTTGCATTTAATCACATACGATTGCAGTGCTTCCCACAAGATTTTGTGAGACTATGGGGGGGTGGACCACTAACCGTCTAGGGGGGTTGGGGGGCATGCTCCCCCGTAAGAAAATGTTGTACATTTTAAAGTTAAATACTTCCATCTGGTGCACTTTGAGAGCAAAATAAAGAGGCTAGTGTTGAGCTCTTGTAAAAAGTGTTGTGCACTTACATCTGCAGTAGGCAACTTTGAAATAAATTGAATTGAGAAACAGCGTCCCCAATTCTTCCCCATATACATGATGCTGTTCATCCCCAGCCAGGGTTTAATTTACAGCTGTTCACAAACAGAGCCAAGGCCTGCCTCGCCAAAAGCGATTGGCTAAAATTTGCTGGATTGACACCTGACCCACATTTTTCACTCAGAGCTAGAGTCTGTGGTGCTAACTAATCTCTCACAGGGCCTCATTTAACAAGACACCATGTTTATATAGAATTTTCTTTCAATGAATAAATACTACCTACTGTAGCTTTAACAATTTCATGCTCTAATCATTCTAAAAAGCAAGGTACAAACTAGTGATGTCAGTTTTAGCTTTTTGTAATGATTGTAGCTGGCAATGGCAATGACGAAGACGATGACGATGAAATTAAGAACCCACATGCAGTTTAATAATCAAAGTGAAAACCAAAAACCCCTAACTATAAAAATGACTAAAATATAACATAAACTTGAAACTTAAACATGAACATGGTAGGTAAGACTTAAACTTGACATGAACTTGAACAGTGCTACACAAACTAACATCAATACTAGACAAGAGATAATGGCAAACATGAGGGCTTAAATACATGGACATGGGTAAACATATGCCAATGGTAAAACAGAACTCTAAACAAGATAACAAGACAATAAAACTAAAACCAATGACAAACTAGAACTGATAACAAAGTAATCAAACAATGAACCAATGAAAACAAGGCACATGATCATTGAGGGAAATAGGAAGGTCACATGACAAGGAAACAGGAACAAAACATGGCATGAAACATCTCGGGTTACTTGACTGTAACCCCTGTTCCCTGATAAAAGCGGAACGAGATGCTGCGCTGATTTAGCCCTTTAGGTGTTACCAGCTGTGAATATGTGTGCAACATGTCAATGAAATTGACCAGAATTTATAGCCTCTGCTGGTGACATCATTGGATGCACCTGTAGCAGGGCTATAAATAGATGCGTCACAGGTGCATCGTCAGGTATTTTGTCTGAAGAGCAGTCCTGGGGCATGTATCAGGGAACAGAGGTTACAGTCAAGTAACGTGGCAATACCCTTGCTGTCGAACTCTGGCCAAGACTCCCGGGAGCAGAGAAACTGGAGGAAATGCATACAGGAGCATTCTGGACTATGTATGTGCCATTGCGTCCAGACCCAAGGGGGGCTGGGTGACCAGAGATAAGTAGAGGGGACATTGTGCTGTCTGTTGAGAGGCGAAGAGGTCCACTTCTGCCCAGTAAAATCTCCCCCACATTTGTTCCACTACCTCAGGGTGGAGTTTCCACTCCCACGTCGGTATTTTCTGTCTGGACAGTAAATCTGCTCCCACATTCAGGCATCCAGGGATATAAACTGCTCTGATTGACAGGAGCTTGCCCTGGGCCCAAAGTAGAATCTGCCTTGCCAGTCTTTTGAGCTGGTGTGAACGTAGACATCCTTGATAGTTTATTTAAGAGACTACTGCTGTGTTGTCCACCCGCACCAGGACATGGCAGCCTCTCAAATACTGGAGGAAGTATTTTAGAGCCATAAATACCACCATAAACTCGAGGCAGTTGATGTGCCAATCGAGCTGATGACCCTCCCATTCCCCGTGAGCTGGACGACCACTTAAGGCCACATCCCAGCCCGTCAGGGAGGCATCTGTCGTTAGTAAATTGTGATGGCAAGACGCACCTAGAGTGGGACGCAAAGTAAGGAACTGGGGTCTGAACCACATAAAAAGGTTACGAAGCGTGCAGAGCATAACCCTTATTTGCCTTAGGAGACTGGCCCTTGGATGAAATCCCCTGACTTTGAGCCACAACTGAAACGGTCTCATGTGCAGAAGGCCCAAAGGGATCACCGAGGACGCAGATGCCATAAGACCTAGTATTCGTTGATAATGATGAACAGTGCAATCTTGGCCTAGCCTTGCTTTGCTCATGGTGTTCTTAATGGACACGATTCGAGCACACGATTCGGGACAATTGTGCCCGCATCATGATCGAATTCCATACAACGAGTGGGAGAGAGAATGCTCTTTTTGTCATTGAGTCTCAGACCCAGAGAAACCAGATGAGCAAAGATGATATCCCTGTGCTGAACTGCCTGTTCTTGTGACTGTGCTAGTATCAGCCGGTTGTCTATGTAATTCAGAATGCGGATGCCCCAGAGTCGCGACGAAGCCAGTGCTGCATCCATGCATTTCGTGAATGTACGGGGTGATAGGGCTAGGCCAAATGGAAGAACCCGATATTGTAAAGCTTCACCCCCGAAAGCGAACCTCAGGAACTTCCTGTGTTGTGGCAGAATATCTTTATGAAAATATGCGTCGATGAGATCGATCGTGACCAACCAATCTTGATGTTGGATTTGAGACATGACCGTCTTGACAGTTAGCAACTTGAACTTGAAAGCCCTGATTGAGCAATTCAAGCCTCAAAGGTCTAAAATCGGACGCAACCCCCCACACTTCTTGGGAACCAGGAATTATTTGCTGTAGTAACCAGACTCTTTGTCTGGAAGGGGAAAATGTTCTGTGGCCCCTTTGACCAAGAAATTTTGCAGTTCTTTCCATAGTAGACATGCTTGTTCGCAGAGGACGGCGATCAAATTGAATTCTGTAGCCTTTTTCAACTGTTCTTAGAAACCACATAGAAATACCTGGAAGTAGCTTCAGTAGCTTGGTCGCGTGGAGAGACAAATCCATGGCTCGACGAAGCTCAGATAAAGCCTCTTTGTTCAACCGTGGTGCCCGCACTCAGGTCCTTCAACAGATCAGATTGGTATGCCTGTAACACTGCCATAGTGTGCAGGGCAGCACCAGCCTGACCTGCTGCATGATAAGCCTTCCCCACAAGCGTGTCCCTTCTACCGGCGGCATCCCAGAATACCCCCATGCCTCGGCACCCACGATAGTCGAATATGTCGACGTCAAGGGCATGAAGACACGGGAAGTATAAGGTTTCCTCCATAAATGAGAGAGCTAGTCATGGAGGTCATCAAAGAAAGGAAGGGACTGAGAAATCGTTCCCTTCCTTTATTAATTTTCTTTTGGTCACCAGACAGAAATCTGTCATCTAGATTGGAGCGTTTGGGGGGTCTCTTGTTATTGTGGCCATTCTAACTGTAGCCTGGCCACAGCCCGAGTAACCACCTCGAAAGTTCAGAGGTTCAGCCTCCCCTTCGTGAACCGAAGAGGCGCCGAAGCGAGCTTCAGGCTTACGAGATGGATCAGCTGGATCTGGGGAGAGAGCGAGTGATAGAGACGGACACATCTCTCGCTCCTCTGCCAGATCTATGCGAGAGCCCCACGATTAAAGAGTGGGTGCTGGCTCTTGGAAGTAAGCGAGATGAGTGCGAAGCATTTTGATTGTAAACAGATAGCAATGCTCGCACCCGCATCGATGCAAGAGCAGCATGCTCTTCCCCCAAACACACAAAACAAAACTAGTGTGTGTCCATTTTAGACAGCGTAACATGGGAACACACACTGCTTGTCTTGTTTATCAGTCATTATTATTTCTTCTTTTTTTTTTTTTAAGAAAAGAGAAAGAGAAAGGTTTCTGCGCACTGCCTAATAATTCTAACTCCTAACAGAGGAAAGTAGAAAGTTCTGACAGTCAAGAAAAACAACACACACAGAATGATCTGAAGACAAAATATCTGAAGATGACGATGCACCTGTGACGCATCTATTCATAGCCCTGCTACAGGTGCATCCAATGATGTCACCAGCAGAGGCTATAAATTCTGGTCAATTTCATTGACGTGTTGCACACATATTCACTGCTGGTCACACCTAAAGTTGTTCCCAAAGCGCTAAATCAGCACAGCATCAAAGTGTAGCTTTTTGACATGGAACATGAACAAACTTTTAAAAATAAAGGACATAAACAAAACATGAACAAAAACACATCTAGATGTTACACTTTTTATCTTTTAACTTTACCTCAGACTCCTAACGATAGCTAGCTAGTGAAGGTGTAAGCAGTGTAACGTTATGCCATTTAACCTAGTAATGCTAACATTAATTTATATTAATCATGTAACCTCGGCAGTAATATTATCTGTTTGCTCTTGTACACTGATGGTGATAAATTGTGTGTCGAGTAGTGTATAAATGCAGAGGATACATTTAATGTTAGTTAACAACCCTCTACGATCTTGTTGGAGAAAAAAAATTGTCATTGGATAGTACATTTTTGTTTTTACTTGACAGACGTTTGACCTCATGTAAGCACAATGTAACAAAAAAATATATTACGCAAACAGAGAGGGGGCCTCTTCATATATATTCACACAATATAGTATATTGTAATTTTTATTAGATTTTTCTTTATAATTTTTTATCACATTTTAGCTTTTTAAAATGTACAAATTTCACATTCTATCAATTTTTATGATGTCATGAAATTGCATTTTTACTAATGAGACATGCTGTTGTCACTTTTTGAAATTTCATACACATTATTAAAAAAACAATTCACAAGATGGGAACCTAATAATGAAAATTAGGGGCTGACAATTAATTGTCAAACAAATAATTGCGATTATGATGATTAATTGCCTATTTTAGGTGTTTCACAAATATGATGATTAATTACCATACAAACTCACTATGACCCAGCCAACCTGTATAGCTATTATATTATTTTTTATTGTATTGTATTGTGCAATAGTAAAATATTTCTGCCTTAAATTCTTCACTTTCACACGTTATTTAAGGCTCTCTGATTAATTCACAAGACCTTATTTCTCATGAAGGAAGATTTTGAGATTGTATTTCTTGCATTTGATCATCTCCACAGATATAGAATAGAACATTTAATTGAAACTGGAGTCCTTGGCGTTCACAAAATTAATACATTTATACCTTGTTTATTTTTCACGGGAGTTTGGCAAAAGTCTCAGTAGACGCGCGTGCACATCTGAACGCTTGAGAAGTGATTCATATTCACAACTGAATGACACAAGTACTTTTTCTTGCACTCATCAGACAGCATGCAGGGAAAGATGAGGCTGAATCCAGCTTCAACTGTTTGTATTCAGTAAAAGGGACTCGGTGTTTGAAACTACACAACTCTATCACTGGCGAGTGAAATGTTAATTTCATTATTGAAAGTGCAACATCATTTTATTATGCCTCACTTGTTGCCAGTGGCTAATAACAGATGTTTTTTGGTCGCACAGTGAGTAATTTACTCGCATATGTGAGTGATTTATTCGCAATGTAGAGGGCTAAGTTTACGTTACTTACCTCAAAGATTTGTTGTCGTCCTCAACCAAAAAAACAGACGAAATATATAGTGCATATATCTATGAGTGTGTGCATGCGTGAGTTTACAGCAACGGGTGAGGAACTGACTGACTGGTGCGCAAGTGAGCGCAAAACACACTACTGAATGATGCGCATCAGAGGGGATTTAGAAGTGGGTATACACAATGCAGATTTATAAAGAAGTTGATATATGCCGTATACCTCCGTATACCCTGCACTACGTCCCTGACTTTTTGTTAATTCATTTTATTTATTATTTATTAATTATAACTTTTGGACAACAAGTGTCTTCTTTTAAACTTAGTATGTACAGTATGTAGCACAATAGAACATGTCTTTGAGCACAAAATAACTTATCTTAGAGATAAAGTTTGAATAAATAAATGTTTAATTTAGTCCACTTTTACCTCTTAAAATGAAATTTTTAATATCAAATAAATAAATTTTAAGAAGATGATTAATTTATACATTGTAAACCTTATAGAATCATTAAATAAATAATTTTCTTATACCTGCATATACCTTGCACTACATCCCTGAAGACGGCCCTCCTGATAGTGCTAGCTTCCATCAAAAGGGTTGGGGACCTGCAGGTGTTCTCTGTCAGCAACACCTGCCTGGAGATCGGTCTGGCAAATACTCACGTTACCCTGACACTGCGACCGGGCTACGTGCCCAAGGTTCCTACGACCCCCTTCAGGGATCAGGTTGTGAACCTGTAAGCGCTCCCCCGGGAGGAGGCAGACCCAGCCTTTTCGTTGCTGTGTCCGGTAAGTGCTTTGAGTATCTATTTGGAATGCACTCAGAGCTTTAGATGTTCTGAGCAGCTCTGCTTAGCCTGCTTTGGCAGACGACAGAAAGGGAACACCATCTACAAACAGAGATTAGTTCACTGGGTCATTGACGCCATCTCTCTGACTTACCAGATGCCGGTTCGAGCACACTCGACGAGAAGTGTGGCATCCTCATGTGCACTGGCCAATGGTACTTCCCTAGCAGACATCTGGAGAGCAGCGGGGTGAGCAACACCCAACACCTTTGCGAGATTCTACAATCTCAAGGTTGAGTCGGACTTGTCCCATGTTTTGTCAGGTCCGAGCCAGTAGAACTCAGTAATATATAACAGCCGACCGGGTGTTCCGTTTGCACCTAGCACACTTAACCAAGTTGATCCATTGAGCTTTCTCTCCCAGGTTAGTCATTAATCTTCACTTTGTGGATGTTATTCCTCCCTAGCCTTCTAGCCTGCAAATTCAGTGGAGCAATTTGTGACCAGACCCACTACGAGTGTTCTGTACTGGGGTAGGGCTCCACAGGCTTAATTACCTCTTCAGGCAACTCACTGTGATGTATTATGTGAACCGCGGTATGGTTCACGTAACACGGGCTAGTGCATGGTGCTTTTGAACGGGACACCTTGTGTCACTTCATTCGACACAACGTTGAGTGAGTAACAGAAGGGGAACGTCAGGGTTACTGTTGTAACCTCTGTTCCCTGAGGGAGGGAACAAGACGTTGTCTCCCTTCTGCCATGGCACTAGACCTACCACTGTAAACGGCCGTACCTTATTCTCAGCTCCTCAGTGCAAAAACCTGACTAACAGACACACACCCGCTTCCCTTTATCCCGTATGTCCGGGGGCGGAACATGCAAATTCTGTCTGCCAATTTCTCATTGGCCTTTAATCAAGTTCAGAGGTATGCGAGGCTCCCAAGGAAGACCCCTTGTGTCACTTCATTCGACACAACATCTCATTCCCTCCCTGAGGGAATGGAGGTTTCAACAGTGACCATGACGTTTTTCCTTCATGTGTATCTATACAGTATGCCAGAAACCATTTAAAAACTTTATTCCTATCACCTTTTACCTTTGTAAATCTGATGAAAAAAAATTATAATTAACTGACAAATATATATTTTAATTATTGTCATACTGCAGAGATTGGATGGGAAAATATACCTGCTGGACTTAACGGTGTGCATCCATATTTTCTTATATGGCAATTGGAGAATTCAAATCTGTGTCAAACTGTGAGTGAAGAGGAAATAATTCAAGGAGAATATTCCCTGGAACAATAGCTAATTGCCTTGTTTACAGTGTCTGAGACATTTTAGGCAGCAAACTGAATAAAGCTGCTCCACACGTACCTCTTTGCACCACAACTCAGAAGAGGACAGCTTAGTATGGTAAGCATATAAAATAGTTATTTATTTCTTCCCCCTCTATTAATTGCAGATTGCCTCACTTGAGGTTGACTCCCATTGAGGGTGGCTTACTTGTGATGGATAGGCATTGCTGTGTGTCAAGCTGCTTTACACCACTCTAATTGGTAGTGTTGGCTGAGACATAGCCACCACCACTGCTTTATGGGAAAAACTGCTGTTGTAAAAATTCTGGAGAGAGTTCTTGGCTGATATTTCTGCCAAGGCCCAAGGACCTTGGAGTCATGTGTCAGGAAATATACTGTATATCTGAGCAAATATTAAAGTCTCCTTTAATACTGTTGTGATTTTTCTAAGCCTTACATGAATGCCTGAAGTTTTTAGTGAAATAAAGATTATGTTTCCCTAGTTACTTTAAGTTTCTCTCAGACCCAAAACACTATAAGTGAAAAAAGGGTATCAATTAGCATACAAATTTCTCCAGTCTCTAGCAGCTGTCAAATTTGTAATCAAGGTCTGCATATACTCTTCTGTCTATGGCCATAATCAGAAATGGTAATGTATGGGAGTTGTTTGAATAGATTTGCTGCCCTCAAACCTTCTTTTATGAGGAAAATTGTTAATGTTGCAGTGTTGGGTTAATTACTCAAAAAGTGGTTAACCACATGTGACAGTTGACATTACGCACACCTGGCCCCTAATCAGGCTAATCAAGCCTCAGAGAGGGATAAAGGCCAACTGGAAGCTGCAGTTTTGAGAAAATTGAGAGAGAGATTTACGGACAGCTGTCCGACACCTTTGTGTGTTTGTCTTTTTGTTTCAGTTTTATATTAAACTATGATTTATATTGTCAAGCTGTTTCTCGCCTCCTTTTTTCCAATAATGCCTTTACACTGGTGCCGAAATCCGGGAAGGAGGAGGGATGCACCATAGTGGAGTCCTCGCCACTACCGTCCACTGGAGTACAGAGGAGCCTGGCCGTGTGAGAGCGAACAAACAACTGTCGACCGAGAGGGGAGAAGGGGCTTCTAACCAACCACCTGGAGCATTGAGGGTCACTACCAGGGGCGGAGAGACCCCTATCAGCTGCTGAAATGCGGCAGGGTATGAGACCGCCGACAGTGAGTAGGGAGGGGCTCCTGGCCGACCTCCTGGAGCAGGAGAACCGCTGCCAGTGGCGGGGGAGACCCCTTCTGTCTCCCAACAATGGGGCGGGGCGTTCCATCCACCATGGGCCGGAAGACTGCCTCTGATCCATTCGGGGAGGCTTAGCTGTCATCCGTTGTAGGTTGGAGGAGTGGCCGAGGACCAAGCTACGGCGTATCGGAGAACCGGCGAGTAAGTGTGTCTTTTTTCTCCTCTCTCTCTTCCACTGCCGATCCGTGTTGGCCTTTTCTCTCTTTTTAAAATGTTTTGTTAATTTGGCATGATTGTCATTATGCCATGTAGGTGCCGCACTTTTTGTTTGCACCCCCCCCCCCGTCCCCTTTCTCATCCAGGTAGATGGGGATGACCTGCCTCCCCAGGGAAAGTGTGTGTGTGTGGGGGGGGGGGGGTGTACATCATGCCGGGGGCTCCCCGGCCTGAGAGAATGAGGGAGGAATGTGACAGGGCGGAGGGCGGGACCGGGTCGTGATTTTTCACACCCGGCCCCTAATCAGGCTACTCAAGCCTCAGAGAGGGAGAAAGGCCGACTGGATGCTGCAGTGCGAGAGAGAGATAGAGATTTACGGACACCTTTGTGTTTGTCTTTTTGTTTCTGTTTTATATTAAAATATTTTTTATATTTTCAAGCTGGTTCTTGCCTCCTCCTTTCCATTAATCCCTTTACACCACAAATGACTAAT
Organism: Xyrauchen texanus; assembly: GCF_025860055.1. Lineage (NCBI taxonomy): Eukaryota > Metazoa > Chordata > Actinopteri > Cypriniformes > Catostomidae > Xyrauchen > Xyrauchen texanus. The sequence goes on from NC_068288.1 coordinate 30,047,067, forward strand.
TACTTCTTCAAACTGTAATCAGATTACCAACTTTACTGATTACTTCATTGAAAAGTTATCACATTTCTAATTACGTTGTTTCTTCCTGAACATTTTACAATTTTTGTTTTTGTTTTACTTATATGTTTCTCTCAATTTTGGTAATTTTGACCACAATTGTACTGTATAATGAAGATGCCACTATAGATCATTTTTCCTATTTTATAACATGTATTGTAGTCTGAAAAGGGAACAAGTAGTACAGTATTTTTATTAGAACTGTTTTTCATTGCTCTTGATATTTTTTGGGAGAACATTTTATAATTTCTCTCCACATAACTTTGTATTGCCCTTTTATGGCTGAGTAACCAAAAACCTGCAGTTTCTAATTGAAAAGAATCCATGCTCCCAGCTTTTACAGGAATTATTTGTGCAACGACATGAGAATTGACTGGAGAAATGCAGGTCCCAGGAAGCACTTTCAAACAGATGCAATTTCATGCTGCTTTAACACTGAGGAAATCATCTTTAATTCAAGAGCACAAAGCTTCAGTCCTCTCAGCTGAGCAGAATGTCAACATGTAATAAGCTGTTGTAGCAGAAAATATTTATACTCATGGACTTTTGCATGGTTTAACATCTTTAGCTCAGATAAAACACTGCAGATATGACAATGGGATGGGAGTTTGTGTAGGTACCTGATGCTGTGCCCTACAACTGAAAATGTTATAAAATGGCAGCTTTCATAAGATACCAGTATATTGTGTCCCTTAACAATCCAATATTCCTTGTAAAACGCATGTCCGGAGATGGATGAAATACAGGATGTACTTGTTCTGGTCTGTACTTGATAAGTGCACAATCTGTGTCAGTCAAACTGTTCGTTGAGTTTGAGTTGGAGCAGATAACATCACTTCAAGAAAGTCTCTTACAAAGGGCAAAAGTGAAGTTTTATACCTAAGACAAGAATTCAAAATTTACAGCTTGCCTGTTCAGAGCTGTAAAGTACTGCATTTCTTCACTTTTTCTTCCACTTTAGTTTTCGGTGTGTTATTTGAAAGAAGGAAGGGAGCAAAGAGATTTGAAATTTAACTGGCTAAGACTACAGTGTCTGGCACATCCTGATACTCTGTGATTTTCTATTTGAACTTTTTGATGTGAGAAGAATGTAATACTCTGAAGTAAAACTTGTGGTATTATTTTCATGTCTGAAAAGTATCATAGGTTGAAACAAAGAGATGAAACATGAAACAACGCAAAACTGTTTAGGTTCACATTCCCCTAGATTGGAATCTTCAATAGCAGTGTATTTTACAATAGCTGACTGATCTGAGGGTAAACAAAGTTGACATGGTGAAGTGTAAAATATTGAGAACTTTTCTAATTGTCAGTATTAACCATCGCAAAGCTGCCTTGACTCATCAATGGATAATTACAGAAGATACCTTTAAACAAATTTGTGACTTTGTAATTCCCAATCTGTCACTCACTCGACTCGTGTCGATGAAGTGACACTAGAGGTCGCTGTTGGGAGCCCCAAACACCTCTGATCTTTGAGAAAAGGCCAATGAGAATTGGCAAGTGGAATTTGCATGCCACTCCCCCAGACATACGGGTATAAAAGGAGCTGGCTCGCAACCACTCATTCAGATTTTTAATTCAGAGCCGAGCGATTGTGTGTCAATGAGCTGAATTCCACTGCCGGTCCATTCACATCTAAATAAGAAGCGTATGCTGTTGGATATATGGTGCATTCCAGTGGCTTTCTCTTTTCTCTACATGGAGTTATACTCAGTCTCGATGATAGCGTGCCTCACGACCAAGCACGTGCAGTCGGTGCTGCACCGCCTGAAGTCATTCACTGAAACACTTTCAGAGGCTCCTGGGGCTTATAGCATCCTCGGCGGCAGTCACGCCACCTGGGTTGATGCATATGAGACCGCTTTAGCACTGGCTTTAGACTCAAATCCTGAGATGGGCATGGTGCCGCTGCACACATCGTGTGGCCATCACGCTGATCTGCCACCACTTGTTCAGCCCTTGGACAGGCCTTGCTTTTCCCCTACAGCAAGTGTCTAGGTGCGTCATCATTATGACAGACACCTCCAAGATAAGCTGGGGTACCGTGTGCAACCATCACGCAGCCGCAGGTTTCTGGACGGGGCCGCGACTGTGTTGGCATATCAACTGCCTCGAGTTGCCTCACCCTGTGGAGGCTTTTGCTGTTGATCCAGGGCAAGCATGTGTTGGTCCGGACAGACAACACAGTGACGGTAGTGTATATAAACCACTAAGGTGGATTACACTCACAATGCCTGTCGCAACTCGCCGGCCACTTATATCCCATGCAATCTCAATGCCACAGCTGATGTGCTGTCACGGCAGGGGACGCTCAGGGGAGAGTGGAGAATTCACTCCCAGGTGGTCCAGCTGATATGGAGTCGGTTCGGCAAGGCGCAGATAGATCTGTTTTCTTCCTGAGAATCTTCTCACTGCCTGGTCTTGTATTCCCTGATGGGGGCCACACTTGGTACAGATGCGGTGGTAGACACAATCACTCAGTCCAGGGCCCCCTCTACGAGGCAGTTTTATGGCCTGAAGTGGTGTTTGTTCACGCGTTGGTGCTCTTCCTGAGGCGATTATCCCCAGAGATGTTATTCCTGGGCTATGTGCCCAAGGTTCCCATGACACCTTTTAGGGATCAGGTTGAGAGCCTGCAACATGTTTGAATTTGAAGAGTTAAAGGCACTTCCTGGCTTCTAAATTGTGCTTAACCTCACATCCCTTTTATTGATCGTTTGATTTATTTTTTTGTAATGGATAAATTGGGAGTTTGCCCAGATATATTTTTGACCTGTTTAACTTTATTATTATTATTTATTTAATTACTGTATTTGATTATTTGGTCTTTACATAATTTCCTTTCACTTCCATTTGTGACAGACCAGTCGTTCACGGCAGGCACTTCAGATGGTTCACCAGTCCATGGAAACAGAGGGGGTTGGTACCCCAGAACACACTGAAAGGGCATTAGCTTAGTGGAGGGTTTGAGGATAGAGTTCTGTGCATATTCCGCCCAGGGAAGAAAACGGTTCTAGTCAGTTTAATTCTGATGACAGTACATGTGGAGGAATTTAGTGATTTCTTAATTCAGACGTTCCATCTTGTCATTAGACTGAGGGTGGTAACCTGAAGTGAGACTTATGTTGACATTGAGTGATCGAAAGAAGGCTGTCCAAACCCTAGAGGTAAACTGAGGGCCCCGGTATGAGACAATGTCTTCAGGAAGACCATAGTAGCGGAACATATAATAAAAGAGGTGTTCTGTGGTTTCAAAGGCTGGTGGGAGTTTAGATAGGGGTATTAGATGACATGCCTTAGAGAAATGATCGATGACAGTTACTATGGTGGTGTAACCTTGAGAGATGGGTAGGTCAGTGACAAAATGAATGGTGATGTGGGACCATGGCCATTGTGGTACGGGTAGAGGTTGTAGCAGTCCTGCCAGAGGATGTCTAGGAGTTGTTGCTGTAGCACAGGTGTGACAAGCATTCACAAACATACTGTTATCTGTTTGTAATGTATCCCACTAGAAACTATTCCTTAACAGACTATTGTGGAAGTAATACCTGGATGGCCAGAGCTTGTGGAGGAGTGTACCCACTGGATTACCTTATGTCGTAGATTAGGTGGAACAAACATTTGGTTGGGTGGGCATTCTGGAGGAGGTGGGACTTGTGCGTGGGCCTGGGAGATTTCGGACATGATGTTCCACTGGACCGGAGCTAGAACCTGTGTGGGTGAAATGATGGGTTCTGGAGAGGGATTCTGAGGAGAGGAGTCATATTGATGGGAAAGTGAGTTGGCTTTGACATTTTTTGAACCTGGAAGATAAGTAATTGAAAAGCTAAATCGAGTGAAGAACAGCCCCCATCTGGTCTGTCTGGGATTTAGTCTTTTGGCTGAGCATAAGTAATCCAGATTGAGAGTGGGGCAGCAACAGTGCTGAAGTTTCTGATAAATCTTTGGTAGAAGTTAGCAAATCCTAAGAATCGTTGGAGTTCCATTACATTAGCGGGTTGAGGCCAATTTAGAACTGCCCGTACCTTGCCCTCGTCCATAGACACCCCTTCTGGACTGATGATATAACCGAGGAAGAAGATTGATGTTTGGTGGAATTCACACTTCTCTGCTTTGGCATACATTTGGTGTTCCATGAGACACTTTAGAACTGCCCTTACCTGTTTGATGTATTTCTCCAGTGTGTCTTAATAAATCAAGCTATCATCATATACACGATTAGGCACTAGTTTAACATGTCTCTGAATACATTGTTTATGAAAGATTGGAAAACAGATGGACTATTGGACATGCCGAAAGGCATAATGAGATATTCATAGTGCCTGCTGCTGGTGGGAAAGGCTGTTTTCCATTCATCCCCCTCTCGAATGCGAATGAGGATGTAAGCGCAGCGCAGATCCAGCTTGGTGTAGAATTTAGCAGATCTCAGTTGTTCCAAAGCTGCGGGCACCAGGGGTAACGGATATCTGAATTTGACCGTCATATCATTAAGACCACGGTAGTCAATACAAGGACGAAGACCCCCATCCTTCTTACCCACAAAGAAGTGGATGTATGAATGAATCCTTTGGCCAGTTCCTCTTCAATGTAAAACTTAATTGCTTTTGCCTCAGGTTCTGATAGGAGAAAGATTCTGCCTCAAGGTGGAGAGGTATCAGGTAACAGATCAATGGCGCAATCACTGGATCGATGCGGCGGTACTTTCGAGGCTTTGGTTTTGATAAAGGTTCAATCAGGTCTTCATATTCTGAAGATACATGTGGTGTTAGGTTGGTCTCATTAGATACCTTGGTGGTTCTCACAGGTATAGTTTTTAGACACTTGGACGAACAGCTGGAGTCCCATTGTATTATCTGTCTATCGCGCCAGGAAATTTGTAGATTATGGTCCTGCAGCCAGGGTAAACCAAGGATGACTGGGTTGTGAGGAGAATGGATGACAAACAGACGAGTAGTTTCGGTCTGTAAAGACCCAACTTGCATAATAAGATCTATTGTGGTGTAAAGTAGCTGGCCGGTTCCCAGGGGGCGCCCATCTAGCACTGCCACTGCCAAAGGAGATTTGGAAGAGATTAGTGGTATCTTGTGTTGTCGAGCTAATATTTCATCAATAAAGTTGCCAGCTGCCCCTGAATCTAACAAGGCTTTAGTGGTGATGGTATCTGACTGGCATGTTAATGTTATGGGCACTTCAAAACAAGCAGTAGTTTGTATAGAGAAAATCAACAAACTCACCCTGTGACTGTGTGATTGAGAGGGTCGTGTAGGGAAGTTAGCACAGATGCCCCGCTTGGCCACAATATAAACAGAGATGATTATTGATGCTGTGTTCTTCTGTGGAAAGATGAGTACGGCCAACCTGCATAGGGTCAGTGTCATCACTGGGTTTGTTCGTTTGACTAAAAGGATTGAGGATTTGTTTAGGTCTCCAGGAGCAAATGAGATTGTCAATGCGAATAGCGAGGTTAATGAATTGATCCAGGGTTCTGCCTTCATCACGGCAGGTCAGCTCTAACTGTATGTCTGTGTTCAATCCTCGGCGAAACAGTAGTTTCAATGTATCCTCCACCCAAGCGGTTTGTGTTGCGAGAGTTCAAAAATAGAGAGTGAATTCAGCTGCGGTATCTCTTCACCGACGGAGTACAAGCAGTTGTTCCCCAGCACTCCTTTCTCCCTCAGAGTGCTCAAAACCTATTTTAGTCACTGAATAAAGTCACTGAAAGTGGTTACACTAAACCCTTGATTGGCACAGACAGCTGATGCCCAATCTATCGCCTTTCCTGTGAGCAAAGAGCACACCAGTGAGATTCTACTTTCATCAGAAGGGTAAAACGAGGGTTGTTGATTCAGGAACATAGAGCATTGCATGATGAAGCCCTGACATTTGGTTGTAGTGCCATCAAATTTTCCTGGAAAGGCTAGACGAGGATTGGCAGTCACAGTACAGTGAGGCATTGAGATGGGTACCTGACTCGCTTGAGGCGCTGAGGGAATGGACCCAGGTGCGGGCTGATGGAGACTCTGAACAGATCTCAACAGCTCCTCTGTTGCGAAGTGAGTTGACCTAATTGTTGTTGGTGAGATGCCAGTAGGTTTGCTTGGGCAGAGAGTTCATTGGACATATGCATGAGGACCACTGGGTCAGTAAGTGGCGAAGTCTTCTGTAACGCAGACTCAGGTTGAGAGGGACCCATATGCGGTTTATTCAATACAACAAATTCAGTGTACAGGCAAGGGTCAAATAATAAGGGCAATCAACAATATCAGAGGTGGAGCAGAGACAAGGTAAACAGGCAGGAGATTGGGGCAGGCAGTAAACTTCAATAAAAGTAGTCCAGGCAAAGTCAGTAATAGGCAGGCAGTAAACGATCAGGAGAGGTAATACAAGGAAAGGTCAAACATGGGTAGGGTAATACAGGGAATGAATAAACACTCAAAAATGTAGCCAGGGCAAACAAGACTTCGCATATAGTGAACAAACATACAGGTCTGAGTGATGTGGAACAGGTGGGTTGTAATCAGACCAGGTATGAGGGCACTGGGAATTGTAGTCCAATGTTAATACTCAGGCGAGAGAGACATCCGGTGGCTGATTGAGGAATCTTCACCGGCATTCATCATAGTAGGGTATGGCAAATATTCTATAGCATAATCCAATTAAATATTTAAGTATGGAAACAATCAAAGAGGGACAACTGGTAAAATTGGATTAATCATCTATAATTATGTGCTATGCCTAAAGTGTTCCATGATGCACCCTATGTCAAAAATATAAGAGAGTGTACAATGTTCTCAAAATAATCAAAAATGTATCATAAAGCTTTTAATGCAAATGACACAAGACACGTGAAAAATGCAGTAATTTTGTCTTTAAATAATTTAATGCTTTTAAAACGCATGTGGTGATTTGAGAAAATAATAATAAGCCATCAAAAAGTATGATGATATGCTCATGACCACTTACTGTTGTGAAGCTAAATAATTTTTCCTATTACCTCTGTTAAACAATAACTTTTATTAACTACATTTGCATGATAAATGTACCTCCTTTGTAGCTTTCTCAAAGCATAGGAGGTTCAATTTCCACTTCATTCCCTCTCTCCCCACTACTCTTCTCCCTCTACTCCTAAAGTTTGCCTCATCCGAGATGATGATGAGTCTGCATACAGAAGGGAGGCTGAATGGATGGCTGTCTGGTGCATTCATAACAACCTTAAGCTGAACACATTCAAAACGGTTGTGATGATTGTGGACTTTAGGAGGAACACCCCAACACTGACCCCACTCTCCAATCTAAACAGCACTGTGGCAGCAGTGGAGTCATTCAGTTTCCTGGACACTACCAGCTCACAGGACCTGAAGTGGGAGACACATATTGACTCCATTGTGAAAAAGGCCCAGCAGAGGTTGTACTTCCTTCACCAGCTGAGGAATTTCAACCTGCCACAGGCACTGATGATACAGTTCTACTCAGCAGTCATTGAGTCCTCTGCACTTCAATAACCGTCTGGTTCAGTTACAGAAGATAACAAAGGACAGTTAGGTCTGCTGACTTGACCCCCCACTCCCCCCTCCAAGAAAAAGGCTGGAAAAATCACTCTGGACCCCACTCACCCTGCCCATTACCTTTTTGAACTGTTGCTTTCTAGCCGTTGCTTTCAGAGCTCTCAGAACCCTCAGAACCAGAACTGTCAGGCACAGGAACAGTTATTTCCCTCAGGGTATCCATCTCATGAACAGGGTGATGACATGGCATGAAGCAGACTCAGACATGGCAGTGAAATGGCCTGGAGCTGACTCTAGCGTGGCTGTGACATGGCCTGGAGCTGACTCTGGCGTGGCTGTGACATGGCATGGAGATGACTGGATGATGACTCGTGGAGCGGAGGTGGGCCTGGATCGTGGAGCGGAGGTGGGCCTGGATCGTGGAGCGGAGGCAGGAATGGACTATGGAGCAGAGGCGTGCTTGTGACATGGTATTGAGCAGACGGAAGCATTATTGTGACAGGCTCAGGCATTGCTGTGATGACCATGACGGGGGATGCTGGCTCGTCAACCATGACAGGGGATGCTGGCTCTTACACTTATATTTCCAGAGTGAGGGAAAGGGCTGGAAAAATCAGTCTGGACCCAACTCACCCTGCCCATTACCTTTTTGAACTGTTGCCTTCTAGCTGACGCTTCAGAGCTCTTAGCACCAGAACCATCAGGCACAGGAACAGTTATTTCCCTCAGGCTATCCATCTCATGAACAGTTAAAATTGCCCCATTGAGAATAATTATGTGCAATATAAAGTTTAGTCTTTTTTATATTTATCCAACAAAACTACCTCTTCTCTTCTGCCATTTGATTCCTCTGGGAATTATTTTTTATTTTTTTTGAATTGGCACTGTACATAACAGATAACAGATTTGTATTACAATTGCACTATGTATGTGTGTGTATGTACGAATGGGTATAATTATTTTTTATCATTCTTTTATTAATATCTATGTCTTGCTGCTGTTTTTGTATTGTTTTTGTATTGTTGTGCACTGGAATCTCCTGTCACCGAGACAAATTCCTTGTATGTGTAAGCATACTTGGCAATGAAGCTGATTCTGATTCTGATTCTGATATACTTAATGAGATGACAAGGCATTAATGTGGAGCTGTTATTAGATTACAGATTGTATAACAGAGAGGAAGATTGAATCTACATTTCTGTAGTCTTTATATTAGATAGAACACCCTGTTTACACCTGGTATTAAGATGTATTTTTGGTGATCCGATCACATGTGTTCTGACTGGATTATGACTCTGAGGAGGGCCTAGATTGTGGAGTGGAGGTGGGCTTGTACCGTGGAGCAGAGGCGTGCTTGTGAAATGCCATGGAGCAGTTTGGGACTTGGCTGCGACATGGCATGAAGCAGAATTATGCATTATTGTGACAGGCACAGGCATTGCCGTGACATGGCATGGAGCAGGCTGAGACGCTGCAGAGACATGGCATGGAGCAGGCCATGGTGTGACATGGCATTGAGCAGACTCAGGCATGGCAGTGACATGGTATGGAGCAGGCCAAGGCGTGGAGGTGACATGGCATGGAGCAGACTCAGGCATGGCAGTGACATGGTATGGAGCAGGCCAAGGCGTGGAGGTGACATGGCATGGAGCAGACTAAGGCATGGCTGTGACATGGCATGGAGCAGACTCAGGCATGGCTGTGACATGGCATGGAGCAGACTCAGGCGTGGCTGTGACATGGCATGGAGCAGGCTGAGTTGTGGCGGTGACATGGTATGGAACAGGCCAAGGCATGACATGTCACAGAGCAGACTCAGGCATGGCAGTGACACGGAGCAGACTCAGGCATGTCGGTGACATGGCACGGAGCAGACTCAGGCATGTCGGTGACATGGCATGGAGCAGACTCAGGCATGAAGGTGAAATGGCATGGAGCAGGCCAAGGCATGGTGGTGACATGACATGGAGCAGGCCAAGGAATGGTGGTGACATGGCATTGAGCTGACTCTGGCGTGGCTGTGACATGATATTTAGCTGACTCTGCCGTGGCTGTGACATGACATGGAGCTGACTCTGGCATGGCTGTGACATGGCCTGGAGCTGACTCTGGCGTGGCTGTGACATGGCCTGGAGCTGACTGGATGATGACTCATAGAGTGGAGGCAGGCCTGGACCATGGAGCTGAGGTGGGCCTAGAACGTGGAGTGGAGGCAGGCCTGGACCGTGGAGCAGAGGCGGGCCTGGACCGTGGAGCAGAGGCGGACCTGGACCGTGGAGCAGAGGCGGACCTGGACCGAGGAGCTGATGTGTGCTTGTGACATGGCATGGAGCAGTCTGGGACTTGGCTGTGACATGGCATGAAGCAGACTTAGGCGTTATTGTGACAGGCTCAGGAGTTGCTGTGACATGGCACGGAGCAGGCTGAGGCATGTCTGTGACATGGCATGGAGCAGGCTGAGGCGTGGTGGTGACCATGTGGACTACGCCGACCATGACGGGGGACGCTGGCTCGTAGAAACATGACCAGGGACGCTGGCTCGTTGACCATGACGTGGGACGCTAGCTTGTGGACCACGAAGTTGGACTCCGGTTTGGCATGTATCCCCCCCACAGTGAACGTAGAAACAGTAATCTGCAGGGCAAGGTCGATATACTGAACCAGATTGAGGGGACTCTTACTGCCAGGCATCAAAGAAGAGATTGGCTCACTCAATCCAAAATTGAAACAGTCCTTGAGGTCAATCTCCTTAAAGTCAATCTCACTGGGCAGAGTGCTTAAGTCCCCCACATATTCCTCCAGGGATCGACTCCCCTGACGTAGGCGCAGGAGTCAGATCGTTAGGTTCATGGTTAGGTCAGGTTTCTGTAACGCTGCGGAGCGATGAGGTAAAGAAAGAGACGATGACGTGAAGAACCCAAGTGCAATTTAACAAATGTGATATCCAAAAACCCAAACTACAAACATGAATAAAACATAAACATGGACTTGATTGTCATAGACAGAGTCCCTCCCCTCCAAATCAAATCCAAATCAAGTCATTACAGGAGACACATTTAAGCAACCAGGTGTAAACAGTGATGTGTCTCACCGGACCACATGTGATCAGATCACCCAAGATCCATCTTAATATCAGTGGTTGGGGTAAATATTTCACCACCAGCAGATTTCACTGAGCTAATGGAAGAAAAAGACAAAATAGGAGTATATCTGCATTTCAATCGTTTCATGGATTCCTTGAATCAATCACATTTCTCTCTTATTGAATTTGCAAAGTCTGGGAACAATAAAATGCTGTGGTTCTTCCAAGAAAGCCCTCTAAATCCTCACCTCACGTAACACAAGATCTTTATCAGATGCTCTCAGAAATTTGGCAAGAATGAATCGTGGCCTGTCTCCATCCTCTGATCGCTGAGCAGGAACCCTGTGAACTCGCTCGATTTCCAGCTTTTGGCCTGCTATGTCGTGCAAATTCGGAAAGAGCCCATCCAGGAACTTCACCATTTCCTGTTCCTAATCTCCCTCAGGAACTCGTTATTCGGCTGGCTACGGATTTCCATGTCTGCCAACTTCTCCCAGACACGCCCAAATCCACCTTAGTCGCTAGCGGATTAGCAGATTCTTCCCTCCCCGATGACTCCAGGTAATTGATCCATTTCTTGACATTCCCCACTCATGTAACCACATCAGAGAACTTTCTCTCCATGGCAGTGATCGATCAAAGTATCACAGCAAGATCCTCCAAGTCAGCAACGATCATCATCAGCATTGCCAACATGTTCAACATCTCTCGCCGCATTTCCCGCACCTCCCCTACTAAGTCGACTCCCAGGCTTACAGCCTGCTCGGGGATGTCAGCTTGAGCACGTAAGTGTCTTTTAATGTCTCCAGAGCCTGGGGATTTAGAATTCTTTGACATATTGTCCTTCTAAAACAGGACCAGAGTGTATCGAGTCTCACCGGTTTATGTTGTTAAAAGTATTAAAGCTAGCAAAGTATGCATAGAGCTCGTTGTTCACAGGTCCAAACCTTGCATGGCATCATGTGACTCTCTGTAGATTTGACTATTAATACATCCCAGGGTTTCAAACCAATGGCTGTAAGAAAATGTTATCTTATTTAAAATTATCTTATAAGCATGTGTACCCTGTTTGTATTTTTAAACCTCTGACAAACTAAGATTCTCACATTCAGGCTAATTATTTTTCACATTGGCCTGTTTTACCACTCACATGCTAATGTGCACCTTGTAACTGGAAAAAAAAATTCTGTGTAAAATATAGCAAGTTTACCAAACTTAATTATTTATTTATTTTTACTGACTACAGTCAGTAAAGTGGTATTTCTGTTGGAGAATTTTGACACATGGTTACCAAGGCTGTAAATTAGCAAGTAAGTGCTATATGTAGGGAAAGTGAGGAAGTAGGCAGGTGTTAGCTGTGGGACGTAAATGAAAAGGACAAGAGTCAACCTGCCTTGTGCTGTGAAAAATGATCAGAGATTGCTAATGACTGTTTTTATCACATACTTTCATTTATTCCAGTCTGGCAGATTATAGGATTGGTGTGATTAATTGGTCTCTCCGACAGTAGCTTTAATTAACATTTTTGTCCAACCACAGGGCATATTCATTTGATCTTCATCTGCAAGACACAACTAATGGAATCTTTATGAGATAATTCAGTTGGAACATATACTGTTATAAGTGCATGGATTTCAATATGGCCATTTGAGAGTAGTTAAAGGTTTGCTTAAACACAGTAAGGCCGATATTTACAGGGGTGGAAAGATTACTGAAAAATCATACTCAAATAGAACTGAGTTGCAAAACCAATGCCCCATTATAATGAACACAATATGCCAACTTTTAAAATACTACATCACTTATCCATGATAAACACTACATGAATCTGATTCCCAAAAAATAAAAGGGAGACATGATAACAGAAATTAAATTATTAAAAAGTTATTTTCTGATCACCATTTTAAATCGTAATGTATGAAACAATTGCATTAAAATCAGTTTATGTGTAGGGTCTAAATTTCCCTTAATGCCGACAGAGCGTTATTGTTGTGCATAAAACATGTTCAAACAATGCAAGGAATGCAAAACAAATTATAAATAAGCAGGATAACTTGGCATGTCATGTCCTGCACAATAGAGGAGGTAGAGCAGGCATGGGAAAAGTTGTTCGTTACAAGGGCTACATCAAGCTTAAAAAGGAATAATTCACACAAAAATGAAAATTCTCTCATCATGTACTCACCCTCATGCCATCCTGGATGTGTATGACTTTCTTCTGCAGAACACAAATTAAGATTTTTTGAAGAATATTTCAGCTCTTTTGGTCCATACAATGAAAGTGAATTGGTGCTAAAATATTGAAGCTCCACAAATCACATAAATCAGCATAAAAGTTGTCTAATCCATGTGCATCCAGTGGTTTAATCCATGTCTTCAGAAGCGATATGATAGATGTGGTGACAAACAGATCAATATTAAATTCCTTTTTTACTATTAATTCTCCTCCCTGCTCAGTCAAACTCCACTTTAAATTTCACTTTCTTCTTGTGTTTTTTGTGATTCACATTCTTCATGCATATCACCACCTCCTTGGCAGAGAGAAGAATTTCTAGCACGAATTGACTTAAATTTTGATCGGTTTCTCACCCACACCTGTCATATCAATTCTGAAGTCATAGATTAAACCAATGGAGCTGTACGATTTATTTTTTTTGCTGCTTTTATGTGCTTGTTGGAGTATCAACATTTGGCACCCCTTCACTTACATTGAATGGACTTACATTCATTTTTGGGTGAATTATTTCTTTAAGTATCACATGGGAGGCCACGTTGTCCTCCTTTTGAGATACAATGTTCCACCATTGATTTACTATCTTTTAAGCACAGAAATAGTTGTGATCTCATTCAAATGCATGATGCACAATTTTCTGAAGTTTTTGTATTGGTGGAATGTTCTGCTGAAGTGTTGCTCTGCAAATGTTGAAACTTTTCTATCTTTATAAAGGCTAAACATAATTATAAATTATTTTATCATCTCTACTTTCCTGGTAATTTATTATACCAAATAACACTCTCTCTACATAAGGAGTTAGTATTATTAAAAAACAAACAATAGCCTATTTTCAAAAAATATTATTAAGAATGTCACTGTTTTATTATATTACATTAATACTTTTAAAGCTACTGAAGTTATTCAGCCGAACATAGTGAGTGGTTTCCTTGTTTCCTTGTTAATGTTGTTTGATTAATAGCCTTTTTATGACATAGCCTACTAGACAGTGCTCAATTCGTTTACATGTACACTTCAAGTCCAACAATTTGATGCAAATAAACATTTTTTCCCACTGTATAAATTCACTTTAGACATAAACGACTGCGTTTTCATTAAATCCTCACCAAGACGGGGATTGGCAGAATTATAAAGTTTATTTTACCATTTAGGTTCGTAATCTCATTATCGCTCAAACATTAGCCACCTGTCAATCAAACAGCACGCCGCGACAGACGTCAGGAAATGAAAAGTTAATCTTTTATATTTCATCTAAATCAACCAACCAGTGGTGCTGTTGCTATAGTGATTGATGTAATGAACACCTCTGTTATAGATGTAAATCATAGGCTAAATATAGAAAACTACTCAAAAGTTTGATTGAGGACATCTCTCTTTTTTCTGCTGTAAACTGTGCTTGAGGCATTCTCCATATCCATAACAGTTGGTGTCAGATCTGCAGCTGCTGTTCAAGATTTTTCATGTGATTTGATTTGACGGGAGTCACGAGACTCTCCCTGGCCAGTCATGTTGAAAGATAAAAATTATATCAGGACAGGAAGTAGCCAACAGCAGAGGTGGGAGCAAGTCACACATGTTCAAGTCACAAGCAAGTCTCAAGTCTTAACCAACAAGTTCAAGTCTCAAGTGCAGTACAGACAAATCAAGCAAGTCATGTCGAGTCCTGATGATATATATACACTCACCTAAAGGAGAACACCATACTAATACTGTGTTTGACCCCCTTTCGCCTTCAGAACTGCCTTAATTCTATGTGGCATTGATTCAACAATGTGCTGAAAGCATTCTTTAGAAATGTTGGCCCATATTGATAGGATAGCATCTTGCAGTTGATGGAGATTTGTGGGATGCACATCCAGGGCACGAAGCTCCCATTCCACCACATCCCAAAGATGCTCTATTGGGTTGAGATCTGGTGACTGTGGGGGCCATTTTAGTACAGTGAACTCATTGTCATGTTCAAGAAACCAATTTGAAATGATTCGAGCTTTGTGACATGGTGCATTATCCTGCTGGAAGTAGCCATCAGAGGATGGGTATATGGTGGCCACAAAGGGATGGACATGGTCAGAAACAATGCTCAGGTAGGCCGTGGCATTTAAACCATGCCCAATTGGCACTAAGGGGCCTAAAGTGTGCCAAGAAAACATCCCCCACACCATTACACCACCACCACCAGCCTGCACAGTGGTAACAAGGCATGATGGATCCATGTTCTCATTCTGTTTACGCCAAATTCTGACTCTACCATCTGAATGTCTCAACAGAAATCGAGACTCATCAGACCAGGCAACATTTTTCCAGTCTTCAACTGTCCAATTTTGGTGAGCTCTTGCAAATTGTAGCCTCATTTTCCTATTTGTAGTGGAGATGAGTGGAACCCGGTGGGGTCTTCTGCTGTTGTAGCCCATCCGCCTCAAGGTTGTGCGTGTTGTGGCTTCACAAATGCTTTGCTGCATACCTCGGTTGTAACGAGTGGTTATTTCAGGCAAAGTTGCTCTTCTATCAGCTTGAATCAGTCGGCCCATTCTCCTCTGACCTCTCGCATCAACAAGGCATTTTTTCCTTTAGCAAAGGTCACAAAAGACCTTGTCTCTTGGTGAGGACTAACCATCAGAACAAATCAAAATACATGATCGCCTCTGTCAAGCTTCTAAGATGCTTAATTTAAATCATCACTTTAATTTATTAATTTTTAGGTAGTTTTAGAACCTACATTTATTCTTCCAGATGTACATTCAACCAAATCTCTTATCTTTAGTACGAGCACTTCACTTCAAATTGCCCTCTGAAAATAACAACTCTTTAATCATGATGAGGAAAGCTGTTTGAACCTTTCCTTCATATTACTGTACCTAACATTATTGTCAAATCACATCATTTTCCATATAAAAGAAAATAAAATCAAAAGAAAATAAAACAATTTAGTGATATGGTTTTAGACCACTTAAAAAACCTAAACTGAGAGCGAGAGGGAAAGAATTTTGAGAGAGAGATTGCACTCCTTCACACTGTTGTTACAGTTATTCCTTTTTTTTCTTAGAAAATCACAATATCACATTTATGTAATTCTACAACAGTGAGAATAGTGATAAATGTAATTCAATAAAATGATATAATCAAATAAATTTCATTATATTATCTGCTTTCAACCTTTCCATTTTAAACCATCTTCAAGAAAACTTCTAGAATTTCTACTTCTCTTATCATTTCCCTCCTCGCGCAATATAAATAATGCGCATTTGTAGTCAGACCATTGAGAAATCTAAGTTTTCATTTTAAATCAATAAACTTTCTTATGATTACTTTCTCCCTTTTCTTACTCTTTCTCAGGAGAAGGAATTTTCATTATGTCAAATAAACCAACATAAATCACCGTTTTAAATTAACAGAAAATAAATTAAAGATTCTAAACAAAATAAAATAGTAAAGTGGCACAATGGAAGTTCAGATAAATATCTTGTGTTTTGCAATAATTGATCAGTAAAATACATTATGTCCTTTGAATTTCTTACAAGTCTCATTTTTTATATCCTAATGTTATCATCCTTTAATAATATGATTTTTCAGTTATTATCGTCTTATACTTATCAGCATTTTATGATCAATTATTCAGTTAAATAACAGAGACAGATGTTACTGTGCATAAACTGTATACCTCTAAAATTGTATTTTCATGGATTTAACTCAAAATAAAAATAGCTTACTAGAAATAGACACTTAATTAACACCTTGTAGTACTGATTAATCTTTTTCTTTAAAGTGAGGGTAGTCTTTGGAAAATTTAGGGGAGTAAACAATCCAATATGTTACTCTTACTTTGCCAACAAATTAGCAATTAGATGCTGGATTTAAATTTAGACCCTCAGAACAATTTAGACATGGATATTGCACCCATGGATGGCATTTGGAGAATCAAACATCCACTTAGTCATATATGACTGAAATCAACTTATCAAGAGAAATTTGAATCCACAATTGAAATGTCAATTCAGTAATGATAGCTTTCATGATAGTAGGAGGGCGAATCATATAACCGCCCACATACTGTATTTCTTAGTCTTTTTTCCTTGTCTCCGGACTGTTTCCTGTAACATAAGCTTCTTCAATAAATCACCTGGCTCAGCAATCTGCAATGGTGAGAGACTGGTTCCAGAATGAGTTATTGAAATGACTTACACAATGCTGACAACAGAGAGAGTAAAACATAGTTAGCATCAATTTCACACAGAATAGACACATGAACATCAAATTATTTATGATATTCAATTTAATCTTAATGTTTCTCCATGGGTTTCACCTAGTACCAATCTCCAGTTTTTCTTTAGTATTATCAATATTTTTTCAAGCAAATACACCACATATTGGGACTTATTTAAATTCTATCTGGCATGACTGGTCTAGAACAAACCTTAGAAAAACTTCTCTAAGCAAATTTGAACAGTAGAGAACATGAAATGATTTAAATTATTCTTAAATTTATTTTCTTTAATTCTAGTCTCAGTGACAACTTTCAGTGTACCCATGATCAACCAATGCCTACACTGTATATATAAAACAAGAAATAAAAGAAAAATATCTAATCTCAAAAGCTATCTCTGTTTTCTAAGTTTGGGGGCCCCTGTGTTTGACTAGAGACATCATGAGAGACACCATGAGAGACACCGGGTTTAACCACTCCTGCTCTCTCTCCTTACAGAGCGCAGGATCTGTTTCTATTAAGAGCATTCTCAGGTCTCACTCAGTCTCTCCAGTCAGACTTTTTCTAGCAAAAATAATACACACTATCTGTCTTATTTTTGTTGGTTGATCAAGTTTACACCAATAAAGTTGCACAAACATATACATTGTTCTCCAGACATATTTAAACACATCAAAAATAAAACATATAATCATGGGTTTTTAAATGTATATATCAAGACATTATAGTTTAATTTAATAATGTTGAAACTGTTATTCTCTCATATTGGACTAGACAGAACATAAAACAGACACATGAATGTGAAATTTTCACATTTAAGATTTACTTTTCATATTCCAATTTCAAAATCCTTCTTTCTAATCTCCCTTTCCCATTTTCTGTGGCTTTGATAACTAATGGTCTCACTACGAGAAATACTATCCACATTCTATCTAAAGTATTTGGAGCTGACCTTTGGGAGCTGACCTTTGGGAGTTGCCCTTTGGGGTCACATAGGGAGGTATTTTTAAAAGGTTCCTGTCATTTTACCCTCCTCTGCATGCCTCAGCTTTTCTGGTCTGCCTTATATTTCTCAGTGAATTTTAAACTTTCTGGATATAGCTCTTACTTTATTTTACTCTTATCTTTTTATTTATTGATTTTTTAACCTTTTAATCTAACTGTCTTTCTAAATCATTTTCCTTTTCTTCTAATATTTGAATTATTATACCCCATACATGAATACATTTCCTATATGTTTGTCAATTTACTTTTTAGGATCAGTTTTCATCTAGATTTTAGTTTTTATTTCTCCACTTGTTCCTTCTTCATTTTTACTTGGCATATAAAAATGAAAATTTATTTTAGCACCCTTAATTTAGATAAATCAATACATTTAGAGAATAAATGAATCTTTTATTTTTTAAATGTATTTCCTTCTACACTAATCTTCAACAGCAATATTTTGAAACAATTTTCCTAATTTCTTTCACCTTTACTCTTTAATACACAAAGTTCATTCACGTCACTTTATTATTTATTTATTAATTTTGCTTTCTCATTTCTTTGAGATTTTACACAGTGGACTTCTAGATTTTACTCTTTCCACTGGAGTTTTACCTTATGTAATATAACAACACTTATCTTATATACAACCTTTGTTTAAATTCCAATTTCTTAGTTGACTTCAGTTTAATGCAATACACTGGACCCAAAGCTTTAATTCTTATTCTTATTATTTATTATTTTATTTTTCTCCTAGCTATTTTTTGATTTTTCAAACTGATTTTAATTACTTTACAGTTGTTTAATTTTTATTTCAATTTAAATTTTTTTATTGTTACTTGTCCCTGTGCTTTAAAGGTTAAACTTTAAGCACAGATATTTATTTTGACTTCACAACTTCTCTATATGAAGTTTACTTCTCTTCTGTGATTTGAGTAATTCAGAGGCCTGTCATATTTTTCAGCTGCTAGTCTAAAAAAAAAATTCACAAGCTAAGAGTTAACTTTCTGTCTATGCAGCAAAGCTGAGTCTCTCTAACTTGGTCACACACCCTACAATATCTCTTGAATGTATAGATTCTCTGCATGAAGTCAAATAGATTTCTATGCTACAGTTTAGTTTAGGAGTTATGTTCTAGCCCATTCCAATCAACAGCTGCTAGACTAAGAACAGCCAAGACTAAATGTTTTCCAGCCAGTTGTGAGTTAACATTTTGATATCTTTTTTCCTAATTTCGTTTCACATCTATATTATCTCACTGTTTTTATTCATTTTCTTGTTGTTTGTTTATACTCTATTAAATGTATCTTTCTATCTATATATCATTGGTTTTATCTCCATTTTACAACCAGAATATCTATTAGGTGCCTTTTCTGCCTGCAATTATCAGCTCTTTTCTGCCTCCATATAGTGATGGAAGGTTGAAAATAGCCCTAATATATTTTCTCTGCTGTACATTGCATATATACACCTTACCATTTATGCAGCACAGGCTGATATTTTGGAACATTTTTAGTTTTCTATATTTTAACAAAGTTAATTATTCCAAAGTTTCTCAAGACAGGCTTTCATTCCAACATCCATTCAACATATAAATGACAAACTTTCTTTATTGGACAACTTTACTCCATTCATCTTGTCTCTTATGTATTTATTGGGCTCATATTTCATCCACACAGTGTTCCTTTTATGATCAACGACTAATCACACATTCCAATTCCTGTACCGGACTTATATTTTTATTCAGTCATACTTTTTCATACACATTCACTCTGAACAATCTTTGAACCACAATTATTCGTACACGCACATAAATGCTACACTTATTACAAACAAAAGGCCTTTATAAACATTGAGCTTTCAAAAAAAAAAAAAAAAACACTAAATTGCGCAATTATCAGTCCTATTTTCTTTGCTTATTTATATTTATTAATTATTTCCTACAGAGCGGTATCCGCAAAGTAAATAAATAAATACATCTTTGCCTATGCAGTCCTCTAATTATTATCCTGTACCTTTGTACTATAAATTTCCTACAGAGCATCCGCAAAAGACCTCTAATTATTATCCTGTAGCTTTTCTACTATAAATTTCCTACAGAGCATCCGTAAAAGACCTCTAATTATTATCCTGTAGCTTTTCTACTATAAATTTCCTACAGAGCATCCGTAAAATACCTCTAATTATTATCCTGTAGCTTTTCTACTATAAATTTCCTACAGAGCATCCGCAAAAGACCTCTAATTATTATCCTGTAGCTTTTCTACTATAAATTTCCTACAGAGCATCCGTAAAAGACCTCTAATTATTATCCTGTAGCTTTTCTACTATAAATTTCCTACAGAGCATCCGCAAAAGACCTCTAATTATTATCCTTCATATCCTCCGTATCCTTCATTATAATACGTTATTACTTCTTAAACTTTATCCGCCGTTATTTACTGCTATTGCACCTACACCCTTACCAGTAAATAAATACAGATCATTGCATGCAATTATTTCTTCTGGAATCAAAACCCTTTATTCTTTTTATCCTTTTTGGTTTAGAAGAGCTTTCTGAGCGTTCTTACCACCACAGGCAAACTGGCAAGTAACACAAACGTTTATAAGCAAAATATGCTTACCTCTTAATGGTGGCCACCGTGTTTGTGTTCGCTTTCCCAGCCAGCCCGCGATGTAACGACTCTGCTCTCTTCTGTCCCTGTTCGGGCGCCATTTGTAGTAGTTTTTCATGCCAATTTTGTGAAAAATCACTCAGCATCTTTGGGGTTTTGATTTCAGAAGAATAGACTTTATTATCACACAATAAAGCCGAGTTGCCTACGGTGAAACCACAGTACCAACAACAACTACAACTGAACCATCTCTGATTTGGTTTTACTTAAATACACCTCCTCAAACAAGGTGGGGCTTACATGCATTATCTATCATGCTCTTCATTGACTCTGGTCTTACCATATTAAGAAGTAACAGAAAGTCCTTTGGAAGAGATCAATTCTACTCCCTAAGTAATGCTATTTATGTTTCTGCACACACAGTCAAATTGTCAAACATATGTGAGCACACATTCATCACGTCACAGGCCTTTACATAGAGTAAACTGCATGTTTGCCCCTCAGACATAACTGTGGTATAAATCAATAATGTTTTCATTGATTATTCCTGATTAACTTGATAAAAATATACTACAGTACAAATATTATTTGAACATGTATTCCAAAGATTACATTCAGCTTTGCGTATTGTTGTTAATATTGTTAATGAATCACCATAGAATAGTTTTTAAGCTCAAACCTATGAATTACAAATATATACACATATACATTTGCACAAAACACTGAAAAGAAAAGATAACAAACTTACAAGCAAAAGTTCTCCAAGGCACAAATGTAAAGGAAACAGAGAAAAGATATTTCTTGTCCAACCGCATGGATAGAATCTGGAACACTGAGGTTATTTCCTGATCAACCTCTAACCTAAGATTCACATGATCCAAACAAACCACTTAGAAAATAGTCCACAGTTAACAATGTTCATTTTTTTGTTACATCAAACTACCACAAGATGGTGCTAAAACATAACAAACGAATGTGTGCCATGACACTATGGGTACAATATATCTTGGTTACTGATGTAACCTATGTCCCCTGATGGTGGGAATGAGATGTTGTTGTCGATGTAGTGACAACAACGATGTCGGTTTGCTCTTGATAGCCCCAATCTCCTTTGATTTATTCAGAAAAGGCCAATGAAAATTGGCGAGGGGAATTGGCATGTCCACCCCAGACGTACGGGTATAAAAGGATATGGCGTGCACCACTCATTCAGATTTGTGCTGAGGAGCCGAGAGAGAGTCCCGGCCATGTCAGCAGTTGGTTCAGCGCCGTGGCAGGAGGGACACAATGTCTCGTTCCCTCCATCAGGGAACAGAGGTTACATATGTAACCAAGACATTCCCTGTCTGCCACTCACTCGACATTGTGTTGATGTAGTAACACTAGGGGTTCCTATACGAAACGCCGCAGGCATTGAAAAGTGTCACAAGGTACGGAGGAGCGTACAAAAGCAAGCTGCTGCATGCACCTTACCTTCCAGCGAGTTAGGTAAGGTGTCTCTCTGGTCCCGTTAAGGGAGGGAGGAGGCACTTACCCAAGAAGGCTACAGGTGGTAACCTTTCCTGATTTTGGAATTAAGCGATTTCCCGCTGATCACCTGATAGCATTGCGCTGGGAATGTGCTCTTCCCTCTCCTTCCAGAGGGAGGTTCACACGTGTAGAATACCTCACATGGACTTACCAAAGAGGGAATTCACATATGGAATAAAACCCCTGGGGAGGACCCTATCTATGGAGAGGGTACACAGCCACAGAGGCAGAGTGGAGCTCTCTGAGGGGAAGACACAAGGTTCACCAAGGGGAAACAAACAGTGGCAATACATTATACATATTTACCGAGGGGGGAATCACCATGTAAGGAGCACTGAGCCCAAGTACATGGGCTCACCTGAAAAGGGGCATACCATTAGTACCGGGCCTGATGGTTTTACTCCTCCACTGAGTTTGTCACCGGACAGTGCTAAAGAAATCGAGAAGGCGTCCTGAGTTCACCAGTTGCAGGGAACTATTGTGGAAAAGATAGCGCACATTATCACCTCGAAAGGGGAAAGGCACTAATGCAAGCGATACACCCAACCGGCTGCCTGACTTTACCTGTTGGTACCCTAACAACACTCGGGCCGAAGCCAGTTCCATGCAGAGGTTGTAGAGCTTCGCAAAGGTATTGGGTGTAGCCCAACCCGCTGCTCTGCATACTGTATGTCTGTTAGAGAGGTGCCATTTGCCAGTGCCCAGGAGGATGCAACACCTCTGGTGGAGTGCGCCTGAACTCCCAAGGGGTATGGCATGTCTTGTTATTGGTGAACCAAAGATATGGCATTCACAATCCAATGGGCCAGCCTCTGTTTGGAGATAGCCTTCCCCTTCTGCTCTCCTCCAAAACAGACAAAGAGCTGCTCCAAGCATCTAAAGCTCTCTGTGCAGTCCAAAAGCACATGTGCGCTCGGCTCCGAAGAACAAGTCTGAATGAGTGGTGCATATCATCTCCTTTTATAACCGTAAACCGGGGCGGAGAGCAGCATGCAAATTCCTCTCGCCAATTTTCATTGGCCTTTTCTGAATAAATCAAAGGTGATTGGGTCTCTCAAGAGAGAACCCCTAGTGTCACTACATCGACACAATGTTGAGTGAGTGACAGACAGGGAACAGACTTTAGCAATATTATAGCTGTGGGTAAGAAACAGATCAATATTTAAGTCCTTTTATACTATACACTTCCACTTTTACTTACACATTCTTTCACAATCTGAAAGTGAAGATTTATTGAGAAAAAAATTACATAAATATCAATTTGTGAATATATGGATTCAGCCACTGGAGTCACATGGGTTATGTTTATGCTGCCTTTATTTGATATTTGGAGCTTCAAAGTTCTGGTCCTACATAGTTGAGATATTCTTTTAAAAACATTTTTAGTTGTGCAGAAGAATGAAAGTCATACACATCTGGGATGGCAAGAGGGTAAGTAAATAAGATAATATACATTTTGGGTGAACTATCCCTATAAATTAAGCCTCAACAAAGTCAACATACTGTTATTCTGCAAACTTGGATTATGGTTTTTTAAACTATAAATGTTTTTTTAAGCTACATCCACAATCTCTGTACAGCCAGCCCTTCACACTGTTCTCACTGGGGTTGCTACATCTTTTCAACTGATCTGACTTAAGGTTTTCTAATACCAGATCTGTAAAGTTGGCAAAAATATTTACCTGACAATAAATTACATAGAAGCTAAAGTATGAACCAGGGATGGGAAATTTCAACAGTTGACTGGAAACAAATTAACACAATTCATTAAGGATGGGCGATACCACTTATTTGTTTTTCGATCCGATACAAATCATTTCAAGTCCAATATTTTCAATACCGATACTGCTATTAATTTTGGTTTTTTTCTAAATATTATTTTAGTCATTATTCCTAATCCTTTTCATAGTTTTTTTTTATTTTATGATTATTGTTCATGTTCATGGTAACCAAATAATAATATATCTAGTTTCCGAAAAATTGTTAGAATAGATATTTTTATGTGAGGATCGATAATTTTGACAGAACATCAGTATTGAAATATCGCATCTTTAGGATCGGTTCACCCATCCCTACAAGTAATGCAGTATCCATGAGATGAAGACTAAGTGACATCTGTGGATTATAATGGCAAGACTATGAATTCTGTATTTGTGACGGAACGGGAAAACAGGAAAACGGGAACGGGAATGCAGGACCTTCCTGTTGTGCTTACTACAATATAGTCCGTTCTTCACTTCATCATTTCTACTTCAATTCAAAACCACTTAGCTCAGCAGTAATTTTGTACTCTCAACTCACATTAACATTGTTTTGCCATGTCAATTGAATGGCAAAGAGACTAAAGCTATGAGCTATAGTTAAAAATATTGGGTGTTCAAACCCTGTCTCAACCAGACATAAAAATAGTGATGTGCCCGAAGCTGAATACCCTATACGGAATGGCACGAATAATGACTTCAAAACGAATAACGGATTCATCTGAAAAATATAAAACATATTAGTTTGACTGATAATCCAAAAAACACAAGCATAAAGTGACATTGAAAATGAACATATTCTAAATGACAACAAATTTATGAATCTGTAAAGCCAGTATTTCTAAAGTGTAAACCTTATGAATGAAAATGTGCACAGTGTGATTTCAGATCGGATGGTCACGGTCTCGACTCTTAATAACTCTCCATTAATTGTGTATGTCTGGAGCTTGTCAATTATAATAATAACTAAGATACATCACATGCACTTTCCACTTCTTGAAATGTCTATATTAATGGTTCATACGTGATTGTCATGTATTTATTTATTTATAGCATAAACCTGAGCACAAAATACAATTCCTGACCTGGAGTGATGATTTCACGTCGGAGCTCGTTACTAGAGCTCTTTGCATTGTACTTAGTGAATGCCAATGGGGCTTGGCTCCACCCTTACAAAAATTGAGAGTTCAAACTTGCCACAAATTCACAACTGATTATTTTCACATGCAAAAGAGCTTTGCTGCAAACATGTGACAAATTGTCCATTGTTGCCAAGGTTTGCTGCATGTTCACCACAACCGGAGAAGAGCTGCAAACTTATGGCAAACATTTGCGGCGAATCACAAGCTCATTTGCATGTGAAAATAACGAGAGGCAAATCTGCAGCAAGTTTGTGGCTAGTTTACCAAAATTCTAGACAGTGATCAATGCTGCTTGCAGCTAGATTTTATAAAATTGCAAGTTTCAAACAAATAGACACATTACATTTAAATAAAAAAAAAAAACAGCAAACCATTTCAAGAGGCAGACCAACATGATCTAGTATGTATCTATAACACATCCCTCTGTGCCATGATTTGCTCAGTCACTCTGAGATCTGAATTACTTTGTTAAATTATCTATTATTGTTTATACATTTATGTCTATTAGTTAGGGAATGGAAAGTTTGATGTGCGTCAGTGTGTGGCTGTATGTTTGAGTCAGAGAGCATATACTGTATGTGTGTGAGCACTGCAAGAAAAAAATACACATATAGTTATAAAAGAAAACTCTTCCATATTAACATAGCAAACTTTCTTTGAGATGTGCAATGCATCTTTTGAAGTTGTTTAGAAATGTTGTCGGTTTACTGATGCTGAGGGTCAAATGGGTTTCTCTCTCTTTCTCTCTCTCTCTCTCTCTGTGTGTGTGTTTGTCTTTTTATTCATGTCAGTGCATTTGAGAAACAGATGGAATGACTACAGGCAACAGCATCAATGCAAAATTCTCGCAATGCAAATGTTGCAGGGAGCCACAATGAAAAACTGCAGAGACAGGAAAAAAGGCAGAGAACAGGAATTAAGAGCATAATACAGTCAGATTCAGACTTATTAATGTGTTTATACTGAATTAGAGAAAATATTCAGTGAAGGATGTATGGATTTTTATGGCTAATTTAAAATGACAGCATTGAAAAATCTTCTAAAGGGAGAAACGTTATACTGCACTGTTAACTGTTATCAGCCCACTCCTGTATTCCCTATACACACATGACTGTGTGGCAACACATAGCTCCAATGCCATCATTAAGTTTGCTGATGATACGACGGTGGTAGGTCTGATCACTGACAATAATGAAATGGCCTACAGAGAGGAGGTGCACACTCTGACATGCTGGTGTCAGGAGCACAACCTCTCCCTCAACATCAGCAAGACCAAGGAGCTTTTAGTGGACTTCAGGAGGAAAGACAGAGAACACAGCCCATCACCGGTGGAGAGAGTCAGCAGCTTCAAGTTCCTCTGTGTCCACATCACTGAGGAACTCACATGGTCCGTCCACACTGAGGCCATAGTGAAGAAGGCTCACCAGCGCCTCTTCTTCCTGAGATGGCTGAGGAAATTTGTAATGAACCACCATATCCTCACACGGTTCTACACCAGCACTGTAGAGTGCATCATGACTGGCTGCATCACCGCCTGGTACGGCAATAGCACCGCCCACAACCGCAAAGACTTGCAAAGTGTGGTGTGAACTGCCAGACACATAATCGGAGGTGAGCTTCCCTCCCTCCAGGACATCTATAACAGGCGGTGTGTGAAAAAAGCTTGGAGGATCATCAGAGACTCCAGCCACCCGAGTCATGGGCTGCTCTCACTGCCACCATCAGGCAGGCAGTATCGCAGCATCAGGACCCGCAACAGCCGATTACATGACAGTTTCTTCCCCCAAGCAATCAGACTTCTGAACACTTGATCTCTCACGATCAATATACACTAGCACTGCACTTTATTCATCTATTATCTCACACTGGACTGTCATAATTATATTCTCCACAATAGAACTACAGCATATATATATAATTTTTTATATATATATATATATATATACTTTTTATTTTTTATTTGTATTGTATGTGCACTCAATATTGTGTGTATTGTTTACTGTACATTGTATATTCTATTGTGTTGTGTAATTATGTGTACATTTGATATGTAAATTGTGTTGTGTAAATCTGTTGTTTATTGTAAATTTGTATATGTCTCGTCACTGTCATGACTGCTATGTTGCTCGAAACTGCACACAAGACTTTCACCCACTGTTGCACTTGTGTACATGGTAGTGTGACCATAAAAGTGATTTGATTTGATTTTAACTGCTTGGTTAAACAAGGTTTAAACTATTATAGCCCTAATAATTAAAATTAGTATTATATTGTCTGGTTCTATACAAATAGTAAAATTAGTATTGCATTGTAATGGTTTTTTAATAAATATGAATCAAGGATTTACTATTGTAAGAGCTATTCACCTCACTACTGGTGGTACTCTCTGTATTGTAATGAAAGCTCTGAATGTATGATAAAATCACTGAATCAGATTTTATTCAGATAAAGGGTGAGAGGACAACTTGGTTGGTTTAATATAACTCTCAGGGCTGTTGTGGAATATTGAATCAATATTGAGGTACAGCAAATCATTTTTATCTTCTATGTGTCCATGTGAATGAATAAAATGAGATTAAACTCAGCATTACCCTATTATCTGAATATTACCAAACAATTTAAACAGTTCAACAGTATAGGGAACATTTACATCAGCATTATTGCCCAAAAAGAAGCCATCATCAGAAACAGATTATGAGTTTACAACTTTATGTAATGCTTTAGTTACCATGGGAATCTTTTTGAAAACATTGTTGGTGAAACCCTTCTCCTTCAATTTAATGCAGCAATTGTAAGAATACAAGAATGGTTTTAGGAACAAAAGAATCTGTTATGCTCTTGTCTTATGAATGAGGCCTAATAATTGGTCCACATTATAGACATAGAATCCTTAAAAACACAATTTACTCATTTAGCCATTTATTATATTGCACCTGTGTGAGAGGGTGGGCAGGCAGACAGACAGCATATTATACTTAAAATATTTGTGTCCATGTTCAATGCTGTCAGCATTTTCTACCATGTATAATGATCAGCAGGAACCATGGCTAAACTGCATGATTTAAATACTGCAAAGTCAGTAATTGCTATATCTGTGTAGGGAATAAAGGAAATGCGACATTTAGAAGTGAACTTTAAATTGCCCTCATTTTCACACCATTATATGTAAGGATATTTGGTATGCAAAATTTAGAAGGAAATTTAGGGTCTTGAAATATGTGAGCTATGAACTAAATTAAACTGTCCTTATTGTACCTTATTAGGTAATGAAATGTATAATGGAATTAGTCGCATTCGACAACCATTATAAATGAGATAAATGACAAATAACTAGATTATTTGCCTTAATAGATTCTCCACAGTTGAAATCGTAATATAACGTCTAGTTCTATCAGCTCACAATTTCTACAGTAAGGAATTAGCTTTAATAAGTGAATTATGATTAATTGAAGCGAGGCCTTCTCATTTCTTCTCGGGGCGTCGAGTTCCGAGCTTCATTTGGCCTCACATGGCGAGGACCTGGACGTCAGCGGAGCGACCAAATGAAGCACGTGCAGGCAGAAGAGCTGAGAGCCGAAGAGCCTCAAGAGCCACGAGAAGAGAGGATGAATAGAGAAGAGAGCATGTTCTTCCTGTTCGGAAATACTTGAACTGAAATTGGCCACATCCCCGAAGGTGTCCTGCGCCAATCAGAAGTGACTTTTCAGACAGTTGAATTATGTTATACAAGTTACCACAGTTCAAAGCAATTGTCTGAATGCCTAGCAAGACTAGGTATTGTATGAACTGTGGATTTAAATGCATTCTGTACATTTTGGAAGGTTGATTCAGCAAAGTACTGTGACTTTGTGTGAGATGTTACTGTGACTTTGTGTGAGATGTTTCTGGATTAAGGAATGTCCCTTTCAAAATGCTGTTTGATCAACCATGGTCACGAAATCACGTGATCTGATAAGTAAGGGTAGCAGATTGGTTTATATCGGAGGACAGAATCTTGTGTGTCCCGAGTCTCTCGGGAACTCCCAGAGTGTGTGTTCTGTCTTTTATTGCTTTGACCTTTGAATTTAGGGCCTCTTTGCAGAGAAGTTTTCAAGTCATATGGGATCTAGACAAGTCTCTTTGTTAGTTTTATTGACTCACTGGCACCAACGTCTTTCTATTTATGATGTTGTGGAATTCTAGGACTACGATTGGATAAATCCTTGATTCAAATCATGTCGTTTCATTTCTTCTGTGTGTATAATCCAACATCTGTTTTGTGGAGGGTTTATGTTAGGAAGGAATTGGATCTTGTACAAAGTTTACAATGCTTAATATTACCTTCACTGATACAGGGTCAATTGATGTGGCTGGTGTTAAAAATCAATTTATTCTTGTCATCGCCTTTTTGTTCAGTCAGAGACTCAGATATGATGGAATGGACCCATGCTAAAGATGGCTCCTAGTCTGTTTTGTGTAAATCAGCCCAATGGTGCTATATCATTGGCTGTGTGACCCA
Source organism: Xyrauchen texanus (assembly GCF_025860055.1). NCBI lineage: Eukaryota > Metazoa > Chordata > Actinopteri > Cypriniformes > Catostomidae > Xyrauchen > Xyrauchen texanus. The sequence continues at coordinate 30,076,677 of NC_068288.1, forward strand.
ATTACAATCGCCCATTGTGCTGAAGTCTTTAATGAAAGGTCAAAAGGTCAACTCTTGAAGGTTCAGAGACTTTAGTTCCACCATGCCTTCTTCGTTGATTCTATAGGCAGCAAAAGCAGTTTTTTCGAAACTGAATGTATTTTGATTTAGTTGAGAACAGAGGCATTTCCAGCATTGAAGGACATCCGGGGCTTAGCCCAGACAATTTTATTTTCACACTAGCAACCACTTCTCTGTAGTTCAAAGCTGGTGAGAGGGTATTCTTTGAGTTTTGCTCTGGTTGGGCCTGTTTCTACAGTTCCTAAATCTTCCACTCTAGTACTATCCTCGACTAACTCATCCTCTCTCCTTCCTGAATCATCTGTGACGCAAAAGAACAGATACAGTACATAACTTATTGCAAATCAGCTTCAAACAACTAATTCATCAAGTGCTACATATTTCAAAGTGTAGACCAATACCATTGAAGAAAATGTATTGGGAAGAGCAGATCAGTGGGATTGCCCTAAGATCTATCATGATTCTTGAATTTTCATGTACATTACCATAAAGTCATCACAAAAGAGTTATATTATAGTGAGTAAAGTGAGGTAAAAAAAATATTGAATATAAATAATTTATATTTTTTGACATAAATAGTCAAAATGATGTATAAGATCCTAAGTTAAAGCAATACATGAATGACTTTAGTCTAAGTTCATTGACACACCATGGCATCGAACTTTATATAATTCTCAATGTTCATCTGTCAAAATCCTTTCATTAGGATCATTGGGATAAACAATGTTTCACTTTTAACTTTCTCTAAAGTAAAGTGACTGATTAATTGTTACCAGTTTCCATGCCTGATTCTGGCACAGCTGCTGCTGCTCCTCAGTCTGTTGCTCATCTTTGCTACACTCTACAAAACCATTTAATCAAATCAAAGTGTATATTTACTACAAACTAATATCACAAAACAAGTCACACATACATTTTATGTTAATGCTTATTGGTTATCCTTAGTGAAAACAACACCTGATAAACAAGAAAAGTACACTCCGAACGGGGCTCGAACTGCTGTCTCCGGCGTGAGAGGCGAATGCGTTAACACGGAACTACCAAGTTGCTTCATTCTAGGAGATTAGAGGCTACAACTCTTGAGGTTTAGCCTACTGTGGGTGAAAGCCAGCTAGATGATGATCTTCAGACTTTAAGGACAAAAACAAATGTGAATTCTTACCCACTAACTTCTTTCAGAAAAATCCCCAAAGCCTCATTTGCTTAATTTTTGCTGTCTTTCCTGCTAACTGCCATTAACTCGCCACTAAGTAACGTTAGTTAATGTCAACGACTGTGCAAGCTCCTCCTCTACCTGCTGCATATTCAACAGAGAGGAAGAAACGGAGTCGCCCATAGGCTACCGACAGCAAAGGAACTTATTCTATAGGCTAGATTATGCCTATGTCTATTTTTACAGGCTGTATGAAGTATGTGCAAAGCCAAAGCACAATGAAATAAGGCAACTTATGATTTCGGGGGTTTACATAGGCTTTTGTCCGGTTTCATATTTGTCAGTCAACTTTTGGGGCTACACTCAAATACATTCGGGGCTACACTCAAAACATTCGGGGCTGAAGCCCTGGCAAAATCGGCTGCCGCCGCCTCTGGTTGAGAAATGCATTACATCTTGAATATAGACCTCTTCCCATATAAGCCACATCCAGCTATTTTAGTGACACGAAAATACTACATTATGATGCTTTATAATGCAGGCTGGCAATTTATGTCATAATTGTATTATCATTAATTGTTATTTTCATAAACCTATTGGTTTGTAGCACAAATATTTTTATCTTTTATTGGATTTTGCCTTAATTTCATCACACACTGTTACAAAGGCAGAATGAAAGAGAGGTGCTGATTGCCTTTTGAAAAGATAAATAGGATTGGACATTTACATACAGTAAAAAACTGCATCATCACACTTTTTTAGATTTACACATATTATATATATATATATATATATATATATATATTCTTTTTTTTTTTTTTTTTTTTTATACTTTTATGAAAGTAAAGTGACTAAGGCTTATATTCAGTGGTGACTGAGGCTTATATTTTGCCTAAAATCATCTTTAGAATCCCACTGAAGAAAGTCAGTCATAGGTGTATGGAACAGTTTTGGTTTCATTTTTGGTGAACTATTTCTCCATAGTCTCTTTTATATTCTAGAGGCAAAACAAAGCATGTTGGATCATAAACAAAGCATGTGTTGGCAGGCTTTAACAAACAAACATTCTGTTTTATTTTATCCAAAGTAGACAAAGGGCATTTATATTTTTTTGCCTTCTATATCGGAACATCAGCTCATGACCTTTTGCTTGGGGTGTATGGATTGGTAACATGCTCTATTCTGTGTAACCGATACTTTAATTTTGACATTGGATGTCTTTAGAGGTCAAACATCAAAAGAAATGTTTCTTGATGCATATATAGTTTCTTGATTGTTCTTTTAACAGTAATAGGGAAGCTTCAGAGGGTGGGTGTCCTTCTATTTGAATATAAAACTCCTGTTCTTTTGTTTCTGGATACAAAGAAAGTTATGTCAGCTTTTACTTTTTGTCTTTAAATTTGATATATGTGATAAATGACTTCTATAATTTTTTTTTTATTATACTTATTAAGTATAATAAATCTACTGCTCATCGCTGGTGGAGTTTGTGACTGTTAGATGCAGAACTTTTTATTTACCACAGGTAAATCTGTCATTATAACCAGAGTTTACATTCCCCCAGTGCTAATGCTAAGGAAGCGCTCTGTGATCTGTATGGGACTATTAGCGAACTGCAGAACGCACACTGTTTATTGTCAGCGGAGATTTCAACTATGCAAATCTCAAGACAGTGCTCCCTAAATTCCATCAGTATGTGGACTTTGCAACGAGAGGGGCAAACACGCTAGATTTTGTTTACTCAAGCATCCCAGGCGCGTACCGGACAGAGCCCCCACCTCGGCTACTCAGATTATATCTCTGTTATGCTAATCCCAGCATACAGACCGCTCATCAGGCACACAAAACCTCTTCAGAAGCAGGTGAAAACCTGGCCAGCAGGAGCCATCTCAGCTCTTCAGGACTGTTTTTGAGTATACTGACTGGCACATGTTCAGGGAGGCTGCAACATATGGCGACTCTACCAACTTGGAGGAATACACAGCATAAGTGATTAGCTACATCAGCAAGTGCGTTGATGATGTCACTTTCTCCAAGACCATCACCACATGCTCCAACCAGAAGCCGTGGATGACTGCGGAGGGCCGTGAGCTGCTGAGGACCCAAGACTCCACCTTCAGAGCAGGTGACAAGGCGGCCCTAAGAACAACGAGGGCCAAACTGTCCCAGGCCATCAGAGAGGCAAAGCACGCACACGCCCAGAGAATCCACAGTCACTTCCAGGACAGTGGCGGCACGCGGCACATGTGGCACATGTGGCAGGGCATCCAGGCCATCACCAACAACAGGACAACATCAGTTGCCTGTGAAAAAGATGCCTCCCAGATGCGCTGAACGATTTCTACACTCGGTTTGAGGCGCAGAACAATATAGTGGCGAATAAGACCACCCATCCTCCCAACGAACAGGTCTTACCAGGAAAACTCTACATAGAGTCAACCCACGGAAGGCTGCTGGACCAGACAACATTCCTGGCAGAGTGCTCAGAGGATGCGCAGACCAGCTGGCTGATGTTCTTACTGACATCTTCAACATCTCTCTGAGCAGCACCATCGTTCCAACGTGCTTCAAGGCCAGCACCATCGTCCCCATGCCGAAGAAGTCTTCGTTTAGGCCGTATCCTGCCTCAACGACTATTGTCCCATCACACTCACACCCATCATCATGAAATGCTACGAGAGGCCCAGCTCTCCCCTCACTAGACCCACTGCAGGTTGCGTATTGTTCAACAGACAACGCAATTGCCACCACCCTCCATCTGGCCCTCATTCACATGGATAAAATGGACTCATAAGTTTGAATGCTGTTCATAGACTTCAGCTCAGCATTCAAAACAATCATTCCTCAGCACCAGATTGGAAAGCTGAACCTGGTGGCCTTGGACACCTCCCTCTGCAACTGGATCCTGGACTTCCTGACTGGGAGAACTCAGTCAGTCCGGATCGGGAACAGCATCTCCACCACCACCACACTGAGCACTGGAGCTCCCCAGGACTGTGTGCTCAGTCTAATGCTGTTCACTCTGCTGACTCACGACTGTGCAGAAATGCACAGCTCGAACCACATCATCAAGTTTGCCGATGACACAACCATGGTGGGTCTCATCAGCAAGAACGACGAGTCAGCATACAGAGAGGAGGTGCAGCGGCTAACAGACTGGTGCAGAGCCAACAACCTGTCTCTGAATGTGGACAAAACAAAAGAGATTGTTGTTGACTTCAAGAGAGCACTGAGTGACCACTTTCTGCTGAACCTCAACGGCTCCTCTGTGGAGATCGTCAAGAGCACCAAATTCCTTGGTGTTCACCTGGCGGAGAACCTCACCTGGTCCCTCAACACCAGCTCCATTACCAAGAAAGCCCAGCAACGTCTCTACTTTCTTCGATGTCTGAGAAAAGCAAATCTCCCACCCCCCATCCTCACCACATTCTATAGAGGGACTTCTTCACCCAAGCCATCAGACTCCTCAATACTCAACACACACAAACACATGCACACGCACACACACACACACACACACACACACACACACACACACCTGTACACCATCCAATTTTTGCACATGTCCAGAGTTGCACTTAATTCATTGTCACATTATACCTGGCTGCTACCTCAATAACTGCTATGTCCATAGAACACTATTTCATAGGATGTTTTGTTTACATTCAGCATTTTCAGAAAGTGTCATCTTTTTGCACTACTCAGATTAGAAATGTGTACTTGCTGGCGCTGCACTGTCTCTGACTGTCTCTTACTGTTCCTATTGTCCTGTTCCTTTTTCATAATTATTGTACTGTCCTGTAGTTTTTGCACACATTTGCATGTGCACTTTATGTAGGAATTTGTAGGTCTTATTTAGTCTGTGTAGTCTCATGTGGTTCTGTGTTTGTCTCATGTTGTTTATGTAGCACCATGGTCCTGGAGGAACGTTGTCTCGTATAGCTGTGTACTGTACAAACTGTATATGGTTGAACGACAATAAAAACCACTTGACTTGACTTGACTTGTGCCTAAAATCTAGAAAAGTTTATTAGCATTCAGTAAATGTTTGGTTAGCATGGTATAAGTATGTTGACTTATGTTGTTTAATTTTAGTATTCCAGGCCCATGTGTTTCGTAGCTTTGTTTTGTGATCAGCCTAAGCTGACTTAAAAGTAAAAATAACTGCATGAATTAATATAAATAACCCAGAGCTACAAAGATCCATTCTGCATTGATCTGGTCAGTGATTCACAGCAGTCCTACCTTTCACAATGCATTTTAAGCCTCCCCTTTTTGGATGCTGGGCCATGAGTAATAATTTCAGTGCATAACAGAATTAACAAGGAGCAGTTGATTTAATGGAGTTCTTACTGAAAGCCATGAAATGATTTTCACCCTCGATGAATATGATGACCTTTTTTGTTATGTACATTGATTGTTCTTTCCAAAAGTTCATAATTTTAAAACAAGACTTCAAGAAGTATCTCACAGTATTGTCAAGTAAAGAATGCATCATCACTGAGCTATGTTTAATTATAAGTAATTTATGCTTAGCTTAAGATGCAGTGCGTCAGCATGTTTAGCAATTATGTACCGATAGGCTCTTCCAATGACATTTCAAAGCAGCATTTTCTCTCTCTCTCTCTCTCTCATACAGACTTTTTTTGGAAACATCTGTAACTCTTCCCCAATATTCCAAACACATTTGTTAATATTTATAAAACCTTTGTTCATCCTGTCTTGGCAAATGAAACAAAAACAAATAAATAAATAGTAATAATCTGTTAGAATCCAAAAGAAAACTATCTAATGTTTGCATATTTCAGAAGTATTTTAGAGATTATGTGTAGTATTGTTCCTCTTTGGATGTTAGTGAAAGTATATTTATATAGCCTGTCAGTGTCCACATGCAGCCAGATTTTTCTGTTTGCGCAGACTGTGCGCAGACAAACGCGCATGAGTAAGGTTGACTGTTGAGATAGAAGAGTCCACTAGGTGGCAATATACACAGTTGAACTCAGGGGCGTTTCTAGGACTTGAGGAGGTTTGGGGCTTAGCCCAGCCTCATTAAAGTGGGTGTGGCTTTAGGTGACCCCCTATCTAATTTAAATAAACACACTCTACCTTTATGTTTTTCTGCACTCTGGAACCTTACTTACAATGAAAGTACAGGGATTCCCACAGGATTATGAGCAAATATGGGGGTGCGGACCTCTGATCCTCTAAGGGGGTGGGGGTTCGGGGCATGCTCCCCATAAGAATTTTTTTTACATTTTAAAATTAAATACTTCCATCTGGTGCACTTTGAGAGCAAAATTAAGAGGCTAGTGTTGTGCTCTTGTAAACAATTTTGTGCGTTTAAATCTGCAGGCAACATTGAAATAAATTTAATTGTGAGAAACAGCGCCCACAATTCTTTCCCATATACATGATGCTCTTCACCCCCAGCCAGGGTTTAATTGACAGAGCCAAGACCTGCCTCGCCAAAAGCGATTGGCTAAAATTCGCTGTCCTTTTCTGCATATCGCGGTGCCATTTTTGGTCCGTTCTACATAACGCGGCGGCTCATTTTTGCTTACCGCAGCCCATTCGGCACATTTCGCGGACGCACCACCGGCCTGTTCTGTTCTCCACTGCCCATGATCGGCCCACCGGGAAAATGCCCAGTATGCCAGATTGCCAGTCCAGTATGCCAGATTGCCAGTCCAGCCCTGGTTAACGATAATTACCTCAAAGATTATCTCCTCAACCAAATAATGTTGGACGGAATGTGTGTGAGCATGTGAGTTTACAGCAGCGGGTGAGGAGCTGACTGGTGCGCGAGAGAGAGTTCAAAACACAACCTTTTATTTTATGTTATTATGAGACTGAGAAGTGCAAAATTATTTTAGATGAGAACTGTAAAAAAAATAATGTGGTTCATTATGAGACCGTGGCAGGGCAAATGAAACTGTGGCAGGCCGCCAGAGTCTAGTCAATTAATGGGAAACACTGAAGTACATGTGTTTTTAATTGGAAACTTCAATGTGTACCTCAAAAATGGCTAATTTCCTGATTTATCATTATACATTAAAACTATTTATTTTGGTGTAAAATTAGTTTACTCTAATATGAACATCTAAGTCAGTCAGTTGCTGGTTACTAGCATAAGTGGACTAGCAAACACCATGCAGACCATTTATAATAGGGTTCAACAGAGTGATACTATGAATGCAAACTTTAATACAGTGAAAAAGACATTCTATTAGCATAACATAAATATATATAAATAAATATAAATGTCCAACATTCTTTTGAATGTCCATGTACTAAAATAATATATTTGATGCTATGAGTGTACCTTCATTTACTATTACTATTATTTTGAATGGCCATGTAAAATGAAGCAATGTGATAACAATTTTACCTGGTCACAAATAGTAGTCTGTTAATTTACCTGATGAACTTTCACCTTTTGCTGAACCTTTATGCATTGCAGAGCTAATGTGTACTTCTAAATAACTTGCACCTTTATTAGCAACTGACGCATAAGTCCCAGCTTACATGTCATACATTCTGCTTCCCATGGATCTCGACCTGGATGACAGCATGGGGATTATTTTTGCAAATCTTCTGTAAATTTGCACTTTTGTTTGGGCATTGTTTCCACTTAGCGGTCATTTGCTGCTACTGTCAAGCAACAGTTTGATGTCGAACACAACTACGCTTCTCGGAGAGATTGACAGGCAGGATTTTGGCCAATAGTTGCTGCAAGCCTCTTATAATTGACCAATTGGTGTGCGAGAAGGTGGGACTTACAAAGAGGGGTTAAACTAATGCGCACACACACACACAATGAAGTATTAGGCCAGATGCACATCATAATGCAATTAAAGTTGAATCCCAGACATTTTTGCAAATGTAAAAATCCCAGCCAGTCTCATTTTAAGGTCCGAAAAAGACGACATGTCTGGGAAAATGAGGACGTATGGTTACCCTACATTAGGACATCCTTTACCAGACCACAAGTTTAAAAACATTAAGCTAAGCATGTAGGTAACGTCAGTTAATCCTCACATTACTCTTCATTTCAATAAAGTCCAAAAGGTTGCGTTGCGTTTTTTCCTTGGCGTTTAATTTTTCCTCCAGAGTGACACAAGCTCTCTAGTAGCGTGAGGTGTAGGGGGAAGGTGTCACGCCACATTAAATTAAAACAAAATGTAAATATTATTGTGAGTAGCTTTCATTCTTAAAAGACCTGCGAGACAGGCTGTGTCATGAAGATTATTGCATATTCATACCGAAATATTTTTGTTGTTGAGCTGCACCTAAACTTGTGTTGCCTACATTTAAAATTACATTCAGGGCAACAGTCAAAACATTCATGGCTGAAGCCCTGGACAAATGACCTGGCGACAAGGATGGTTGGGCTGTAATGTCAAGCAGTAGTCAAAGAGGAGTGCGGAAATTAAGAATATAAAGCAACACAAAACAACACACTGAAATAGAAGAAAAAGAAAAAGAACAACAGCATGCTCAAATAACAGTGAACGGAGAACTTGATGAGCATTTGTGTAAAGAGATCAGGAGATACCTACACTTGTACTATTATGCTTTGATGGAGTACAAAGATGGCTTCAGGCAAATTCATGGAGAGAAATCAGCAAGTCTATAGGAGAGGACGAAACATTTTGTAGACAGAAAATGGAAGTATCTGCGAAACAGGCATGTTAAAGCAATGAGAAAACTGAAGGGAAGGAGTGGTGATCTGGGTGGTATCAAGCCCTTCTTGCATATTGTAACAATGCTTGCCTGGTTCTCGTCCTTTATTAAACACCGTGAAACAGACTCCAACTTCTCAAAAGAGGTAAGGCATACACTGGTGGCCAAAAGTTTGGAATAATGTACAGATTTTGCTCTTATGGAAAGAAATTAGAACTTTTATTCACCAAAGTGACATTAAACTGATCACAATGTATAGTCAGGACATTAATAACATAAAAAATTACTATTACAAATTGAAAGAACTTAGAACTTCTTAAACTAATTCAAAGAGTTCTCAATAAAAATATATCTCCATGTGCAGCAATGACAGCTTTGCAGATCCTTGGCACTCTAGCTATCAGTTTGTCTAGATGCTCAGATGACATTTCACCCCACGCTTCCTGTAGCACTTGCCATAGATGTGGCTGTCTTGTCGGGCACTTCAAAGGCACCTTACAGTCTAGCAGATCCCACAAAATCTCAATGGGGTTAAGATCCATTACACTCTTTTCCAATTATCTGTTGTCCAATGTCTGTGTTTCTTTGTGTGTAGAGGAAATAATTGCAAATGGTAAATGCCCCCGACTGTGCCTTAAAAACATCTAGTTCATTCACTTTTTTGCACATTTGAAAGATAGCATGATACACAGGTGAGGAAACTCCTGGATAGTGATGAAGAGTTAACATTTTCATCAGAAAAAGATTTTGAAGAGCGACTTGATTCAGCCGAGGATACAATTTCGGTCATTTAGTTTTCATTAGTTCACATGCTATTTTATAAAAACATGTTCATATTTTACTAGTGGGACTGTTTCCAGACTTGCCAGCCAGGATTCAGAGTATTGAAATTTGAAAAATGTCCTAATAGGGAAGTTTAAGTTACATTTAAATGCTGTTTTGGCTAAAGCAGGTATTTACATTTACATTTACATTTATTCATTTGGCAGACGTTTTTATCCAAAGTGACTTACAAAAGAGGAAGAACATCAGCGAATCATCTTAGGGAGACAGTGGTACAAAAAGTGCCATATTACAAAGTTTCACTATCATCATAATAGTATACAAAACAGATTTAAGTGCAACAAGAAATGTAAATATTTATTTATTTATTTATTTATTTTATTGACCGGTTAAGTGCTTTTGGAAAAGATGTGTTTTTAGCTGTTTTTGGAAGATAGAGAGTGAGTTAGCTTCCCGGATTGAGTTGGGAAGGTCATTCCACCACCGTGGTATGATGAAACTGAAAGTCCGGGAAAGTGTTTTGGTGCCTCTTTGTTTTGGTACGACAAGGCGACGTTCCTTAGCCGACCGCAGGCTGCTGGTGGGAACGTAGCTCTGCATAAATGTTTTTAGGCATGCTGGAGCAGACCCAGTGACTGTTTTATATGTCAGCATCAGGGCCTTGAATTTAAAACGTGCATGAACCGGCAGCCAGTGGAGAAAGACAAAGAGTGGTGTAACATGTGCTCTCTTAGGTTCATTAAAGACCAGACGTGCTGCTGCATTCTGGATCATTTGGAGAGGTCTAATAGCACATGCAGGAAGGCCTGCAATGAGAGCTGCTACAGTAGTCCAGTCTAGTTATGACAAGGGACTGAACGAGCAGTTGTGTGGCATGTACAGAGAGGAAGGGTCTTATCTTCCTGATATTGTAGAGTGTAAATCTACAAGATCTTGCAGTTTTTGAAATGTGGTTCTGTGAAATTTAGCTCATCATCAATGGTTACCCCTAGATTTCTGACCGCTTTGGAAGGCTGAAACTGTAGTTGGACCCAGCTGCATGGTGATGTTGTGTTCAGCAGCCGGGTTGGCTGGAAAGACAAGGAGTTCGGTCTTGGCAGGGTTGAGTTGAAGGTGGTGTTCCTTCATCCAGGCCGAGATGTCTGCCAGACAGGCAGCGATTCGAACGGTCACTGTGGTGTCGTTGGGCTGGAAAGACAAGTAGAGTTGCGTGTCATCAGCGTAGCAGTGGTAAGAGAAACCATGTGACTGGATGATGAGGTCCCAGTGATGTTGTGTACATGGAGAAGAGAAGTGGCCCAAGCACTGATCCCTGAGGTACCCCAGTAAGTAACTTGTGTGGCTTGGATACTTCCCCTCTCCATGCTACCTCAAAGGACCTTTCTGAGAGATAAGAGTTGAACCAGTCAATCACAGTTCCAGTGATACCCAGTTTAGAGAGGGTGGAGAGTAGGATCTGATGGTTGACTGTGTCAAAGGCAGCAGAAAGGTCCAGCAAAATCAGAACGGATGATCTCGATTCAGCTCTCGCCTGTCTCAGCGACTTGATGACAGACAGCAGGGCAGTCTCAGTGAAGTGTCCACTTTTGAAGCCCGACTGATTGTCATCCAGCAGCTTGTTCTGTGAGAGATAGGCGGAGATCTGATTGAAAACTGCCCTTTCAAGTGTTTTTGCCATGAATGGGATGAGAGAGACTGGTCTGTAGTGTTCTATCTGTGTGGGGTTAAGTGCAGGTTTTTTCAGCAGTGGGGTTACTCGAGCCTGCTTAAACGTAGGCTCGAGTAACCTCGTATACATATAACTGTATGTATATTTATAACATACAGCATTCAGTATTTAAATTGAATGCTGTATGTTATAAATATGATATGTAAAATTATATAAAATTAATATTAATATTTTGATTATATTTTAACTAATATTTATGCTGCCTCATTATCATCAACAAAGCTTGTGCTTGCCAATATCTGTTCAGGTGTAAATGTGTCAAATGTGATGTAAATATGCAAATATTAGAAAATCAGCATATTATAAGGATTTCTGAAGGATCATATGACACTGAAGACCGCAGTAATGATGCTCAAAATACAGATTTGATCACAAATTGCATTTTACAATATATTCAAAAAGAAAACTGTTCTATTAAATTGTAAAAAGAATTCACAATATCAATTTTTTTACTGGATTTTAGATCAAATAAATGCAGCCTTGGTGAGCAGAAGAGAGTTCTTTTAAATGGTAGTGTAGGTCTAAAATTAAGTAATGTCTTTATGTAAAGAAAATGTTTAGTCTGATTACTTATTTTAACTTAAAACTTGATTTTGATCATTAAGTCTCCTTACATATAATTCTGTCTATTACATTCCTTATTGATTGTCCCATCGGAGGGGTCTTTGTCTCCTAAGGTGTGAATTACCATATTCCTCATCGCTATATTCCTCCTCGCAAATGACCTTTCTAACACTAAAAGTGTCTTAAAAAAGTTAAATTACTATATTGTTTTGTATGAATGAGTGATCAGGATAGTTTCCACATAATTTTGTAGCAACAACTCTAGGCTACAAGATCCAGTTCTCAAAAGCTTTGTGGACAAATGTTTAGCATATGGCCTTATTTCAATTACTTAAAAAATTGTTTTAATACAAACATGTACAGACATGTTGCTCACCTATTATTTTATAATACTCTATCTATCTATCTATCTATCTATCTATCTATCTATCTATCTATCTATCTATCTATCTATCTATCTATCTATCTATAATAGTGTATATAGATATACAGGTCCTTCTCAAAAAATTAGCATATTGTGATAAAGTTCATTATTTTCCATAATGTAATGATAAAAATTAAACTTTCATATATTTTAGATTCATTGCACACCAACTGAAATATTTCAGGTCTTTTATTGTTTTAATACTGATGATTTTGGCATACAGCTCATGAAAACCCAAAATTCCTATCTCAAAAAATTAGCATATTTCATCCGACCAATAAAAGAAGAGTTTTTAATAAAAAAAAAAAGTCAACCTTCAAATAATTATGTTCAGTTATGCACTCAATACTTGGTCGGGAATCCTTTTGCAGAAATGACTGCTTCAATGCGGCGTGGCATGGAGGCAATCAGCCTGTGGCACTGCTGAGGTGTTATGGAGGCCCAGGATGCTTCGATAGCGGCCTTAAGCTCATCCAGAATGTTGGGTCTTGCGTCTCTCAACTTTCTCTTCACAATATCCCACAGATTCTCTATGGGGTTCAGGTCAGGAGAGTTGGCAGGCCAATTGAGCACAGTAATACCATGGTCAGTAAACCATTTACCAGTGGTTTTGGCACTGTGAGCAGGTGCCAGGTCGTGCTGAAAAATGAAATCTTCATCTCCATAAAGCTTTTCAGCAGATGGAAGCATGAAGTGCTCCAAAATCTCCTGATAGCTAGCTGCATTGACCCTGCCCTTGATAAAACACAGTGGACCAACACCAGCAGCTGACATGGCACCCCAGACCATCATTCCTTCTCCCCAGTCTTCCTCCAGACTCTGGCACCTTGATTTCCGAATGACATGCAAAATTTGCTTTCATCCGAAAAAGTACTTTGGACCACTGAGCAACAGTCCAGTGCTGCTTCTCTGTAGCCCAGGTCAGGCGCTTCTGCCGCTGTTTCTGGTTCAAAAGTGGCTTGACCTGGGGAGTGCGGCACCTGTAGCCCATTTCCTGCACACGCCTGTGCACGGTGGCTCTGGATGTTTCTACTCCAGACTCAGTCCACTGCTTCAGCAGGTCCCCAAGGTCTGGAATCGGTCCTTCTCCACAATCTTCCTCAGGGTCCGGTCACCTCTTCTCGTTGTGCAGCGTTTTTTGCCACACTTTTTCCTTCCCACAGACTTCCCACTGAGGTGCCTTGATACAGCACTCTGGGAACAGCCTATTTGTTCAGAAATTTCTTTCTGTGTCTTACCCTCTTGCTTGAGGGTGTCAATGATGGCCTTCTGGACAGCAGTCAGGTCGGCAGTCTTACCCATGATTGCGGTTTTGAGTAATGAAACAGGCTGGGAGTTTTTAAAAGCCTCAGGAATCTTTTGCAGGTGTTTAGAGTTAATTAGTTGATTCAGATGATTAGGTTAATAGCTCGTTTAGAGACCCTTTTCATGATATGCTAATTTTTTGAGATAGGAATTTTGGGTTTTCATGAGCTGTATGCCAAAATCATCAGTATTAAAACAATAAAAGACCTGAAATAATTCAGTTGGTGTGCAATGAATCTAAAATATATGAAAGTTTAATTTTTATCATTACATTATGGAAAATAATGAACTTTATCACAATATGCTAATTTTTTGAGAAGGACCTGTATATCTACATGGAATAATGTACAGATTTTGATGTTTCAGAAGGAAATTGGGTCTTTAATTCACCAAAGAGGCATTCAAAAGGTCACAAAGTATAGTCAGGACATTACTGATGTAAAAAACCGCACCACCACTATTTGAAATAAGTAACTTTTGATCAAATCTAGACATTCCCCATTTCCAACTGCTGCAATATTGCTGATTTGGCACTAGTAAATCACTTGTCATTATATCAAACACAGTTAAACATGAAGCAAAACATTGTTTTTTTGTTTCCACAGTATGGAATAGACTGGCATGTCTTAAGGTCAAAAATGGCAAAAAAGAAACAACTTTCTCAAGAATCTTGTCAGTCAGTCATTTTTTTGAGGAATGAAAACTATGCAATGCTTGAAATTACCAAAAAACTGAAGAATTTGTGCAAAGGTTTACACTACAGTCTACAAAGACAAAGGACAACTGGCTCTAACAAGGACAGAAATAGATGTGGAAGACCCAGATACAACTAAAGAGGAATATAAGTACATCAGAGTCTCTAGTTTGAGAAATGGATGCCTCACTTGTCCTCAGTTGACAGCTTCATTGAATTCTACCCGCTCAGCACCAGTTTCATGTATAACAGTAAAGAGAAGACTCAGGGGAGCAGGCCTTATGGGAAGAATTGCAAAGAAAAAGCCACTTTTGAAACAGAAATCTAAAATAAAAGGTAAGGTGGGCAAAGAAACACAGACATTGGACAACAGATAATTGGAAAAAAGTGTTATGGATCTGAACCCCATTGAGATTTTGTGGGATCATCTAGAATGTAAGGTGGTGCACAGCAAGTGCTACAGGAAGCATGGGGTGAAATGTCACCTGAGTATTTGGACAAACTGTTAGCTAAAATGCCAAGGATCTGCAAAGCTGCCATTGCTGCACATGGAGGGTTTTTTATGAGAACGCTTTGAAGTAGTTTAAGAAGTTCTGAAAAAAAAAATCTAATTGTAATTTTTAATGTCATTAATGTGCCTTGCCTAAATGTGCCTTGAGTCAAGAAGGTTGTTGTTGCCTTTCACAATTCACCTCCACTCATCCAGATTGATGTCTACATTTGAGCTGTGTATTTGGTGAGTATGTATCTGCTATTCCATAGATCTGCAGTGTTCGTGTGTGCCAATAAATTGTGTAATGCCATGCAAGCTTTCACAATGTGCACTGTGTTTGTGACGCTGTAGTCAATGGGACCATCGAAGAAGACCCTCCACCAAGATGCCATAGACATTCTCAATTATTGTTTGTACCTGGGAATGATGATAATTGTAGATCTGCTCTTCCAGTGTGAGGTTAGAGCCTGTTGGCAAACAAAAGTAACAATAATTAATAACTGCTGTTTATAGATACCATCACGATCATCACTATGTACAAATAACTCAAAAAGCCCATTATTGTAATACTCACCGGGATATGGATGCATCAGATTCGTGTGTAGTGGAAAAGCGGAATCTCTCACAAATGTATGCAGGCTCAAGATGTCTGTGCCTTGCAGGGCGGCATTGTAATTGCAAGGCACCATCACAATGAGTCTCAATCCAAATTCACTCTCTTTAAAGTGCTACCATCGCTTTCCCGGCCATAAGCTCCAATGTCCACCAATGAAAATCGGTAGTGTGCACCACATGTCACCATTAACACAATTGAGTGTGTGCCTTTATCTATAAAGAAGACAGTACTGCAATTTGGAGGGGCTCTGATTTGTATGTGCTTCCTGTCTATCGTTCCAACACAAAGTGGAAAGTTCCAAATTCGGCAGAAGTCCTGTGGGATATCAACCTACTGTGTCTGCAATAGTACCAC
The DNA here is from genome assembly GCF_025860055.1 of Xyrauchen texanus. Taxonomy (NCBI): domain Eukaryota; kingdom Metazoa; phylum Chordata; class Actinopteri; order Cypriniformes; family Catostomidae; genus Xyrauchen; species Xyrauchen texanus. The sequence goes on from NC_068288.1 coordinate 30,092,535, forward strand.
ACCATACTTGGGCTGTAAACACTTCCAAATAGCCTGGCACACCTCGGGGATGATCTTGGACACAGTCCGGCTGGCCAATCTGTAGCTTGCGGCTATACTTTATCACATCATCAAGTTCGCCGATGACACGACCGTGGTGGGTCTCATCAGCAAGAACGACGAGTCAGCATACAGAGAGGAGGTGCAGCAGCTAACCGACTGGTGTAGAGCCAACAACCTGTCTCTGAATGTGGACAAATCAAAAGAGATGGTTGTTGACTTTAGGAGAGCACAGAGTGACCACTCTCTGCTGAACATCGACAGCTCCTCTGTGGAGATCGTCAAGAGCACCAAATTCCTTGGTGTTCACCTGGTGGAGAACCTCACCTGGTCCCTCAACACCAGCTCTATTACCAAGAATTCCCAGCAGCATCTCTACTTACTTCGAAGGCTGAGGAAAGCACATCTTCCACCCCTCATCCTCACTACATTCTATAGAGGGACTATTGAGAGCATCCTGAGCAGCTGCATCACTGCCTGGTTTGGGACTTGCATCGTTTCAGACCGCAAAGCCCTGCAGAGGATAGAGAGGACAGCTGAGAAGATCATCGGGGTCTCTCTTCCCTCCATCAAAGACATTTACAAAAAACACTGCATCTGCAAAGCAACCAGCATTGTGGACGTCCCCACACACCCCTCACACAAACTCTTCACCCTCCTGCCGTCTGGGAAGCATTCGGGCCCTCAGAGACTGGACTGACACACACACACACACATGTCCTGAGTTGCACTTTAATTTTGTCACTTTATAGATCACTATCTCATAGTATGTTATGTTTACATTTGGCATTTTTAGAAACTGTCATCTTTTGCACTACTGTGTACTGGTCTCTTACTGTGTCTATTGTCCTGTTCATTGTTATTAATTTATTGTACTGTCTCGTACATTTTGCACACGTTTACATGTATACTTTACATAGGAATGTTATTTAGTCTGTGTAGTCTCATGTGGTTCTGGGTTTGTCCTATGTTGTTTTATGTAGCACCATGGACCTGGAGGAATGTTGTCTCATTTCGCTGTGTACTGTACTAACTGTATATGGTTGAAACGACAATAAAAACCTGACTTGACATGACTTGACCTCAACAAATTGTGAACCTTAAAGCCGTCATATGGAAATACTGGAAATGTTTTTCCGTATCCATACTCTGCATCTCTTGCACCAAAGTGTTAAATTCCCCATCCACAGATATCCTTTGATTCAGTGGTTGCACACACCATAGTTTTTTCTGCTGGCTTTTGTTTTCTTCTTCCCTCCAAGAACAGTAAACAGAGCAGCATATCCTTCTCCATTATTTTGTTGTTGTTGTTCTGGTTTCCTCTAATGGCGTATTCTCAGTTTTCTTCTTTTTTATCATTCAGAGTGGATATCCTGTAAATTACATGACTCGGTGCTGCCCTCTAATACCTCGTATTACAAAGCAATGTACTGCGCATGTGTCAAATGTATCCATTCATGCTCACCTCGTATTACAAAGCAATGTACTGCGCATGTGTCAAATGTATCCATTCATGCTCATCCAAGTGAGGTATACTTTTAAAGCAGTGCGCACACAACTGTGCGTGAGAAAGAACGGAACATACAAAGTGAAGTATACCTAGGCCTTTAGGTTCCATATACCAGTTTTGAGTGCAGCTCCACAGAGTACAACAGTTAAAACAGTCACCTGTATTTTGGGACTCTGTTAGGTGAGACTTTATTGAAAAAAACATTATTAACCATAATGATAAACCAAGTGTTTTACATGTGTATTTATCACAGTAAAAATGGGTTATGAGCCATTTTACAAGAACTAGCTTTACCAGTCATTAAGATTGCCCACCATATTCTGTCTGAATTTCCATTAGCTGGGGCTAAAAGGCACACCTTGGCCACCAATGGATTTGAATGTAGTTCAGAGCAATGGAGAGGTGCTTGTTTCTGCTGAGCCTCTCTGCAGGAACAGGATCAAAGCATGGTCATTTTATTCTGGCCTTTTGAATGTAATGGCATCATAACTGAAATTGAAAACAAAAATGAACCAATAACATTCTCTATTGAATTGACCATGATGGAAGCTGATGAAACTTTTATTGTCATAATACCCACTGTGAAGGTTGATATGTGGCACTTCGCATTTATGAGTCTAGAGAGAAGGAAAGAGGGAGAAAAATGTGTGCTGCCGGAATAAAGCAGATTTACAGGGTAATGGACACAAAGACGGCCCCTAATGCATCTCTTTCTCCCTCTGCCAGCTCATCAGTGTATTCAATAATTCCTGAACCCTATAATCAATGTGTTGTTTCTATGTAAATGGCCATAAAGCTGTTCCCTGTAGGGAAATGTATAGATCAGACTGTGCTTCCCTAGATTTATGGTAAAAACTTGTGTGAATGTATTGATGCGCTCATAATTTCAGGTTCTGGGCAATAATTGATAGGATGGCAACATTTTGAAAGCATGCGATCAGGTGCACTGCCAAAAAGCCGCTTAGTAGCTATCTGTCATTCAGCATAAAAGTGTTTGACTAGATCACTTATTTTCTAGGATAATGCGGTGCTTAACAAAACAGAGGAAGAGTTGCAGACAGCTCTGGTAGGTAGTAGCCATTTGTTGGATGTCAGAGAATTACCAGAGCAAAATATTCCGAATCAGAATCAGCTTTATTGCCAAGTATGTTTACACATACAAGTAATTTGTCTTGGTGACAGGAGCTTCCAGTGTACAACACTAAAAACATTACAAAAACAGCAGCAAGACATAGGTAATTAAAAACAAAAACCCCCAAAAAAGAATAATAATATAAATAATGATACATATTCGTACGTACACTACCCTTCATACATACCCACATACACACAGGTAGTGCAAATCTATTACAAATCTGTTATATAAAGAACAAAAATACAGTATAATATGTACAGTGCAATGTATGTAATGGCAGAAGTGGATTTGTTGGATAATATAAATAGACTTAACTGTGTATTGCACATAATTATTGCTCAATGGGGCAGATTGAACTGTTTATGAGATGGATAGCCTGAGGGAAAAAACTTTTCCTGTGCCTGACAGTTCTGGTGCTCAGAGCTCTAAAGCGTCAGCCAGAAAGCAACAGTTCAAAAAGGTAGTGGGCAGGGTGAGTGGGGTCCAGAGTGATTTTACCAGCCTTTTTCCTCACTCTGGAAGTGTATAGTTCTTTAACGGGGGGGGGCAGGAAGCAACCAATAATCCTCTCAGCAGTCCGAACTGTCCTCTGTAGTCTTCTGATGTCTGATTTCGTAGCTGCACCAAACCAGACAGTTATTGAAGTGCAGAGGACAGACTCAATGACTGTTGTGTAGAACTGTATCAGCAGCACCTGTGGCAGGTTGAACTTCCTCAGCTGGTGAAGGAATTATAACCTCTGCATGGCCTTTTTCACAATGGAGTCAATGTGTGTCTCCCACTTCAGGTCCTGTGCGATGGTCGTGTCCTGTGTGACAGGGATAATAGCGCTGTTGCTTTAAGTGTGTCTATGAGTAGGTCTTGAGAGTCCTATAGCATTTGTTCTCGTGTCCTGTATTGGTAGTTTGGAAAAGCTGTGCTGCATTCGGTATATGTTTTATAAATGCTTATTTTTTTATTATTATTTTTAATTTTTAAGTAAGGGCAGGATTGGACTGAATGGGTGTTTGCTTTGCTGTTTTAATCCTGAGTGATTCACCTTAATTAATATGGGGCTGTGAGGTTGTTGTTTTTTAAAGAGGTTTAGCCGCAGTTTGTTTTGAGTATGTAGTTCCAGCTATGTTGAGGAAGCAATGTGATTTTATTTAATCCTCTGTAGAAGACACTGTTGATGCTGCATACGTGAGGGTTGTGTTTACAACAAATGCTGCATTGGAAAACTTCCTTCAGATAAACATTTATGGTTATGTCATGCCTTCAGTACTGTCAAAAAGTCCATGTGTACATTTAAAAAGTTGTTATGAATTGTTTGTTTATTTGTGCAACTAAAAGTGTTTGGTGTTTGTCAGCTTTTACATACCTACATATGTATGTATTACAGTCATTTCTGAGCTGGTTTCTAATCTTTTCTGTGTTTAGTGAAGCAGAGTATAACCAGTGTGAGGTATGTACATTAAAATTAAGTTTAGAAGAATTTTAGAAGTTCAATTTTTGTTTTTCCCTTATAGTATTTTATCAGAGTTTGATTTCTCATGTTAAACTTTCCCTTGTCAACCTGAGTGTTCTTGCCTATCCTTATAATAACAACTGTTGTGATGAAGCCTCTTTGTATTACCAGTTGTGTAAGGGAATTGGATTAAGTTTTGTTGTTTTCTGACTGCAGTGTTGTGTGTAGGCCTTGCCCCATTTCTTTTCTTTTTTCTATTTTTTTTTTTAGGTGTTGAACTATAGTGAACAAAATGTGTTTGTCCTTTATGGCATTCCCCGATAAAAAAAAAATAGGTAATGTTAGAGCCATGATGACCAGTTCTCTGTGAAATGTGTGTACTCTCCAGGTCCAGCTAAGTGTTATTTCTTTTTTATATATATATAAAATGTATATATTTGTTGTACTCTTGTTTCTGAGTTTATTTAATTGAGCGGCTTGTATGGAAAAAGTTGCCTTATAGGGATCTCATACCCTTTAAAAGGGAGTGGCGTAGTTTAGAACCTGTTAATACAGCTGATTGGGGACACTTTATTTGGCATAGTCTGCAGGGGTTCTTGAATCTGGAGTACAAAATTGTTTGAATTTAAGGGCATTTGGTATTAAGAGCTGGGTCCATTACTTCACTGTGTCCTTGAGTTCGGGAATCTGCTGCACTTATAGGTTCTGAGTGATCATCTCAACGGTTGGTGTTGGGACATTATTTTGGACAATATGGAAGAGCAACTTAGGGCATTGACTGAATTAGTACAGCAGCTGGAGGCTGATAATCAACAGCTTAGAGAAGAAATGCATAGAAGGGGTGCTAATGTTTATTCTAATGACCTAGAAGCTGCCAATAATAATGATGATCGTCCAGTGCATTCTATTATTGCACCTTCATGTACACCTGTTACCGAGCATTATTTGAAAAGTGCCCAAGGTTTTTGGTTAAAATGTCACATGATGCCTTGTCTGCAGAAGATTGGGTGGAGGAGGTCCGTAGGTCAATAATACTTCAGCCTATGCCATTAGCTGAGAAAGCTTAATTTGTCTGTGATCTTTTAGATGGGTAAGCTAAAACTGAGGTAATATTGGGCCCCAATATTAGTTGTATTAGTAGTATCAACCCCCTTGGGCTGATTAAGATGACCCAGAAAATATTTTTTATATTATTCTAGATATTTATGGTTGTTCTAAGTCCTTTATCTGTTTGCAGAAACAGTTCTTCCTACCGCAGCAGCTGGAAGGGGAGTCATTACCCGAGTACTCGCATGCCCTTATGGCTATGATGGAGGTCATGAAATGCAAAAATGCTCACGGTATTTGTAGCCCAGATTGTACATTGTGTGATCAGTTTATTGAGCACCTTCACGACAATATGCTACGTAGAGAACTAAAACGTCAAGTTTAATGTAACGCTGATGTATCTTTCCTTAAAATATGTAGTGAAGCCATACATTGGGTAGATGAGGGGGACATTTCTAGTACTCTGGCTTGTGCCTAGTACTCCTGTAAAGCACAGATGGTAGGTTCACAAGACCGTTAGCCTTATGCCTTATCTGTTGGCCACTAATAAGTTAAGTGAACTGAAGTAATGTTTTCAAAAGCAACAGGCCCAGTTGGATACCATTTTGAAACACTTGGACTCAACTAGTCCATTAAACATTCCAGGTGTGTTAACTGGTGCTCAGACAAAAAACAGGTGTCCACAGACCCTGTTAAGATTAGCACTGTAGCTGACTAGAAGCAGCCAAATAATTTAAATGAGCTTCGGCCCTTCCTGGGTTTCGCTACCTGCTACCATAGATTTGTAGAGGCGTTTGCAAAGCACGTGGCTCCCCTACATAAACTGGTGGGAGAGTTGTAAGGGAATAGAATGAGATCAGACACTGGTACTAACATAATAATGGGGAGCATGTGGAGCGAGTCTTGTGAGAATTAATTCTTGACCCTAAAACAGAGACTAGTGAAGGCCACTGTTTTTGATTATGCCGATTTTCAAAGCCTTTTGTGCTAGAAATGGGTGCAGTCTTATCTCAGGAGCAGGATGGCCGATGGAGACCGATAGCATATGCCAGCAGAGGCTTGCATCCCTCATAGAGAAACATGTCTAACTACAGTTCGATGGAGTTATAACTTTTGGCCCTGAAGTGGGCAGTAACTGATAAGTTCCAGGAATATTTGCTGTGGGCCAAGTTGATCATTTTTACCTATGACAACCCTCTTAGTTATCTTCAGACCACTAAGTTAGTCACTGTAGAGCATTGTTGGGCTTCTCAATTAGCCCTGTTTGATATTGAGTTGAAGTACCGGCCTGGCACTGCTATTTGTAATGGAGAAGCCCTCTCCCGCTTGCCAAAATCACCAAATCCAAGTACTGTGTCAGCTGTGAGTTCAGGCATTACTCTTTCACCACTAGAATTTACACCTTTTGATTGCCCCCCTCTTGCTTTTAGCATCCCAATGGCTACTATCTCAGCCATAGATGTTACCCCCTCTCATGGAAAAAGAGATGCAAGTCCTCCAAGCTTGTGATCCCTATATTGGTGCATTTTTGCTCTATTGGAGGAGGAAGGAATTCCTACTTGGGCCGAAAGGGCCAAAGAGTTTTAGAGCTGGTTCGACAGTGGAAACGAATCCAAGAGGAGGATGGGATTCTACAGTATGTCGGGAGGTCTTCTTGTCACCAGGACAAACAAGGACGCTGCAAGTGCTTCTCCTTGAGACTTTAAAAGTTGAGGTGTTTAGAGGCCTTTGTGACAATCATGGCCACCAGGGGGTAGAGAGAACAACAGAGCTGATAAGGCAGTTTCTAGCCCAAAATATGCTGTGATATAAAAAAACTGGTGTACATAATGTTATCGTTGTGTGACTGCTAAAGCTGTTCGCCCTAGAATATGAACTATCATGGGGCATTTGATGGCCTCTAATCCTTTCGAGATTCTTGCGATTGCCTTTCCTCTGGTGATGGACAAGACAATGATCTCATACTTACTGATGTTTTTATCCAAATTCACACAGATATACCCAACAAAAGAGCAGAGGGCCAGCACCATTGCTCGTATTTTGAGAGGTGGTTCTATACCTATGGGGTGCCAAGGCACATCCATTCGGACTAGGGGAGAAACTTTGAGGGGGAACAGATAAAGCGACTGTGCCAGCTCTATGGTGTCCAGATAAGTCAGACCACTCTTTACCATCTGGAGGGAAATGGCCAGTGCGTGTGTTTTAAATCACACTTAAAAATGTTCTAATCTAAATGTTTAAAACATTTAATTGAGCTTGACTTGGCTCGGCTTGTATGGAAAAAGTTGCCTTATAGGGATCTCCTACCCTTTAAATAGGAGTGGTGTAGTTTACAACCTGTTATTACAACTGATTGGGGCCACATGTGTTTCCATTGAAGTTTATGTTTATGTCTTATCGAGAGAAAAAAAACATTATATTAAAAGATCCACCTCAAGCAAGTGTATACGTTTTTAATGCACATTTTGGGCATATTATTCCAATCTTGGTGTTTTTCATTACCATTTTTTGTGATATTTTTTCTCTCTCCAAAATTTGCATACAAATATTTATAAATTCTACTCCCTGCTTAGTCAATCTCTACTTTAACATTCTACTTCTTGTGTTTGTGGTGATTTGTATTCTTCATGCATATTTCCCCCTAATGGGCAGGGAGAAGAATTTGTAGCAAAAAAACTCTGTAGTCATATGGATTGCTTTTATGATGCCTTTTTGCTTTTTGGAGCATAACTACTTTGACACCCATTCACTTGAATTTTATGGACCTTCAGAGCTGGAATATTATTCTAAAAATCACAATTTGTGTTCTGCAGAAGAAAGAAAGTCATACCCATCTGGGTTGGCATGAGGGTGAGTAAATGATGAGAGAATTTTCATTTTTGAGGAAACTGTCCATTTAATGACAAGACCAATTGTATTTATTGTAAGTATTTGTGCATTACACCTGTGAGCAAATGTTTTCATGCAGAAATCATGATTCATAAATAAGTTGGACATTATATTTATTCTAAATTTACAATAAAATGCTAAAATGTCTTAAAATGATGTGCAATTTTGTGCTTTGTAGCACGTTTACTTAGATATCTAAAACCGGTCCCCAGCATAATGGGGCAGAACTTGTGAAAGTCATATGTCAAATGACTATACAGCTTACAACATTATTCACTCTCATTAACTGCATCATGTTATTGTCAAATATCCTGTCATTTCCACCTGATTTATTTTGAGAAATTTGATGAATCTGACTGTGGGTTTATGTTACTAACACTAATGATCAATGATTCACTTGAACTAAAGCATAATACTTGTGCTGTGTGAAATTGTGTTGGGTGACACAGTTGGGATCGCAAAGCACAGTTCAGAGGACATTTTAGTAAGGCAGATTGACATTTGCTTATTGAATATTCTTACATATAATTTCTTCATGAATAAATTGCTCCATGTCTCATACTGTACATCTAACATAACATGTATATTTCTCAAAGCAATTTTCAGGGCATAAATTATAGTTATAATATTGCAGAACTGCTATTCATTGTCCACCATGACAGAATGCAGTGATCATCGGGATATGCAATATGAATTTCTTTCCCTGTATCTGTACTGGTTAAAACAAGCACAAGCACACATCCATCGCAATAAAATACAGAGAAAATATGCTCTCTCTGGTGGCAATTCACTCAATTACACTAAATACATTATGTGTGTACTGGTAAGTACACAATTGTTGCATATTTTTGCCCATAGTAAGGCAAACAGTTTAACTTGTTTATTTTGTCTCTTTAGAGAAATCTGACATTTACACTTTAACCATCAATATCATAAAATGTCATCTACCAGTTTGCTTGCCTCATGCAACACTCAGGCAAAGACATTCACATCCCAAAGACATTCACATGCGTTGAAGTGTGATTGATTCCCATTTAAATTGAAATGACAAGCACTGAGTCAAGTTGTCATTTTTGGCAGAATTATCGGAAAGGTACAAAGAATCTTCTTTTCCCTGTGTTAGAATTCAGCAACAACTTCCATCAGCAGACAAGACGCAGTGTGATGCAATTTTGTCTCCCTGTTATATCATTTAACACAATTGACTTTCAATGAAACAGAATGTTAAATTATAATAATCTGTCCAAAAGCAGTGCATTGCCAACTCATTTGGATTACAATATCATAATGATGGCTGCTGCCCAAAGCAGGGAAAATGCTCATGTAACATGCATACCAAGCATAAGGGTAGAAACATTTGCCAACACAAAGGATCACTTGCTACACTTTAAAAACCCTGTGCCATGCACATTATCAGGATTTAAGGCTCTTACAAACATTACAGCATGCTCACACACTCTTAGCTTAATCAATTATTAGCTGGTCTAAGATGGACAATTTACAGTGTTTATATGATATTTTGTATAATCAGTGATAAACCACTAGCTGATGGCACTTTCATTGGTTGTTACAGCAACCAGGTTGTGGTTACATTGCTGTAGATGCCTTTACCACACCAAAACACATCTTTTTCTATTTCCTGTATATATATATATATATATATATATATATATATATATATATATATATATATATATATATATATACGTAGTTTCAAAGTAGCTGTACATGAAATTAAACTATAACAGAAAATGAATGAATATAATGCCAACATTAGTTATTTATGTTTAGAACTATTGGTGGTTTAATAAACTTTTGTAGGTCAGTGGTTAAAATTATTTTGTATGAACTATAAGTATTAGTGTGTGTGTGTGTGTGTGTGTGTGTGTGTGTGTGTGTGTGTGTGTGTGTATATATTTCAACATGTAGATTTTCAAGTATTTCATCATATAATAGATGTTTTACAAGTGACTGATTACAAATTACCTGAAAGGCCTTCAAAGTGTGAAATGAACTTTTCCATGTCTGCTGCTTTTGATGTTCCATGCAGCTTATGCACCAAAAATGAAGTTTCATACATACATTCAGGATGAGCTTGTTCATCTAGGCCTGCAATCACATTCCAAGGATATATAAAGACTTGGTTCCCTCACTCTCATCCCTCCACCTCCCCATCATCTCCTTTATATTTCATAATGTCTATATCAATTATTATAAAAATAATAAAACATAAAAAAACTGTCCTTCTATATCTTTCTTTAGTCACATGATCCAATGGAATCTTAAGGCTCAATCCCAGTACTGTGGTTGTGTAACTTCTCTGGCTGGCAGGACACAGGAGCAGATAAGACGAAGATGAAGGGAACCCAAGTGCTGTTTATTTTCATAAACGTGAAACCAAAACCCTAACTTTAAATGAGAACTAAACTAGACATAAACATCATGGCTAATCATAAATGTGGCTTGACATAAACTAGACTTGGTGTAGACCTAGCATTAATCTTGGAAACTACATTACATTGACAATACTCGGGAAAGGCAAACATAAGGGCTATAAATACTCTGACACGGGTAACAAGTTAACAAGACCACCAATGAAAATACAAGACTGAAAACAATATATCAAGTCAATGAAACATGAACCAATGACATAACAGAACTGATAATAAGACAATAAACAAATGAAAACAATACACATGAACATGGAGGGAAAACAGGACATCACATAACTAGGGAAACAGGAACTAAACATTTCATAATAAAAGACAAGCTAAAAAGTTTTTTTTTTTTAACCAGATGAACCGAGCATAATGTCAAAGACAAAGCATCTAAAAAACATATTCACATAGTGTTTATCAAAGCAATGGTATAGCAGAGGACAGTATAGTGCAATACAGCATACAAGTGTACATTATGGTGCAATATAAAATGTATGTGTATGTAAAAACATGTAAATTAATATTTATACATGCTACCTATACAAACCCATGTGTTCAAAATGAAAAATCACTATTTTTATGTAGCCAAGTGGAGAAACTTAAAGTAATTTAACTCTAGTCATACTTTGCATGTGGCCCCTTTATGAACTGAGTTTTACGACACCGTAATTTTGCGACACCTGCTTTCTCGCACTCTCTCTTGTTAGAAGCGTAAGAACATACATTGTGCGATAGACCTCACATTTTTTTCATTGGTTTATAATTATTTTGGTAAATATGTTGTTAAATTGCATGAAATGTGTGTTCCCACATGTGTAAAATTGAGTGCTTGTTATGGATAATTTCTGAAGGATGAAGATGGATTGCATTTGTGGAGTTTGACCACGTTTTGGTGCACATTAGAGGACACTGGGTATGTCAATTTTGTATTAATCATATCTCATTTAATGATATATAGCCCATAGTGTTTTCCAGTTTAGTGAATAATTGTAGTACATTTTATATGTGAAAATATGTGTAATGAGAATTTTATAGTTTTAAACCATTATACTGTACATGTCCTTAAAGCCTGTTTAAAAGAAAACTCCATACATTGCTGTGAATGATATAAGCATGTATTGAGATAATGCATACTGAGGCATATGAGTAGGCTAATGCCCTGTTTGTATTTTCATTTGAATATTAGCCTCTACCATATTTCAGTTCAATATTTCATTTCTGTATTTTCTTTATTCCTTTTTATATTCGGCTGCATCGACCAATGTTTATATATATACATATACATATATATATATATATATATATATATATATATATATAAAACAGTCATCAGAATGAAACCCCAAAATATGTTTTTGTATCCTGTGTTGTTTCTTTACAACCCACCAGCTACATTTACATTTTATTTGTCATATTTATACTACTACCTCTACAAACCCATTTGAACATAATTGCCTTTGCACATTCCTGTCTAAAAACTCTGCATACATAAATACTGTACTATTATATCTTATCCTGTAATTCTGTGTCTTGCTGTTGTATTTCTGTATATGTATATTCTGATCAGAAGCCAAATTCCTTGTGTGTGCAAGCACATCTGCGCAATAACAATTTGATATCTGATGATATCAGATTGTAATACCATGATACTTTGATATACAGTTACCATATTATTGTACCATTCTGTATTTACATGGTACATTAAAGTACTTAAAAAAATTCCACGATACTACCATTGTTACGAGTGCACCGGGCTTTCCCTCTCCATCAATGAACCGCACTCACTCACCCGTGTTTTAAAAACCTGCACCTGCAACTTATTATCATCCTGTTAAGACTGACATTTAAACCTCACTCGCACACCCTGTTGTCGTCTAGCATTTTTGTGAGGTACCTCTGACTTCCCTCTCATTCATCTGCAGTTAAATCTACTTCTCTGTGTTACTGACATTTTTACGATCTGTTCTGAAATTACTAGAGGAATTATACTACAAATTTGGCAATAACGCTTGACCTGCTTACCCGGATTATCCTTACCAGTTTGTCTACGATCCTCTTCAGATACATCAGATAAGTGACATTGTGCTTATTCAAGTTCACCACATATCTACTCACCTGTTTGAAACTTACCTGTTCAACTATGAGCACTTCTGTATGCTCAGGAAGCATGACTTTGAAAATGCTGAGAATTCCTTGTGTTTGGATATACTTATTTGTGCACATGACTCACCTGTGATTCTGTTTGATGTTGAAGTTACCAGTTTGAGCACATGATGTGACGTGCCTGTGATCCTGTTCCCCGTCTGTCGTTTTCTCGACGTTGTGTCAGAGAAGCGACACTAGGGGTCTCTCTTGAGCGCCGAATATGCCTCTGATTTATGAGAAAGGCCAATGAGAAGTTGCCAGACAGTATTTGCATACCCCGCCCCCGGACATACGGGTATAAAGGCGGGGAAATACTAAGAGTTCATTCAGAAATTTTCTTCGGAGCCGATGGTTGTGCATGCTGTTTGCTACGAGTCACACCTGTTCCTGTATTCCTCGCTCTGCATGCTGTTGGATTGACGGCATATTACAGCGGCTATTTCTCCTTTGCACGGCAGTGCAGTTTGCCCCTGGGCGTTTCGGCAGCGCAGAAAACAAACTCTAAAGAGTTATTTAAAAGAGTGATTTCTCTAAAAGAGTACATTTTCACTAAAAGAGCAATACACAGCGGCGTTGAACGTCCTTTTCAGGACGCGTCTTTTTAAAAATGCCTTTGGATGACTGGTTCCTGGGGTCTGGGAGCCGCTCACAGCCGCTCACAGTCACTATCACGGTGGATAGGGCTGTTGCGCTCCACCTGTGTCCCGGAAACCCTACCACCTGGCGGGGTTGCCCTGTGCTCCCTTCCAAGGCCTGTAGGACAACATACAACAGACAGAGGCCATCTCTCACATCCTGCCCCGCCGCAAGTCTGCCACCATGGGCCATGCCCAGTCTGCTTGCCGAGGGCGTCCCCCTGCAAAGAAACAACAGGCTGCTCCGCCTCAACCTGGGCCCAGCTCTCAGCCCACGCGTTGAGCACCCACAGGAAGCAGATGCCCCCCGTCTCACGGACCCCCTCGAGGACACGGAAGGCTCCCAGGTGCTCCTGAGACGTTCGACCCAGAGCCCGAGATGTTAGCTCCGGAGATGGTAAGGGCCGGGAGGAGAATCTTTTGTTGAATTCATTTCATTTGCCACCCCCCCTAGACGGAGCTGCGGTACCCAAATTCTCAATAATAGAGCTATTTTCTTTGTCTCTGGGTCACCTGGCCCACAAATGACGTTCTCACGGCACTCTGCCACCAGATCACAACAGTTCCGGCATGCTGGACGCGGACCCCCCGCCTTCAGCCCCACGACTGTTCCCCGGCCGGCCTGTTCTGATGAGTTCAGAGGACGCCTACACCGGACCTCCTTCTCAGTCGCTAACCCTCCCCCTGCCAGGTGTGTGGAGCAAAGTAAGTGCTTTTCACGACAACGCTGTGACGTATTCACCACTCTTACCTCCATTTCCGGGCAGGTGTGGTCTCCGCAGGGTCTTTTCACCTCAAAGAATAGGAAACTGGGTAAGACCCCCTTCCCTTGATGCATGTAAGGGCCCCGGACGTTTATTGCTCTATGCGAGAAACATAGAGAGAAAAGAAGCCCAGCCAGGCTCGGCCCGTTCCCAGGTTGGCAAGCATTGCCTTGTTCCCCTGTCCCCTTCTAGGGTAACCATAAGGATTCCGACGATTTTTTGGAGCATTGGGGAAGGGTACGTGCAGTCTGACACAGCTGGTCGCCTGTGCACGTAAAATACCTGCCCGCTCCTGTGTTCACGGGCTCAGCGCATGGCGTGATTTAAATTGGACCCCTAGTGTCACTTCTCCGACACAACGTCGAGAGAGCGACAGACGCCACCACCCCCGCCTCGGCCTCGCTCTATGTGGCTCGTCCGGCCTTCTCGCCCTCCGGAGCCTTCGGTAATGATCCTTCCGTAGGTTCACCTACGGAAACATTTTTACGACTTTTACTTCCTCTAGATAGTCAAGTTTGATTGTCGTCTCGGCGCACCGCCAAGGCCTGCATTGTCCTCTTGGCCACGTCGCTGAGCCGAGCCACTGTAGTGGCCGGATCATTTCCAGCTCCTCAGAAAAATCCAGAATGAACTCATAGTATCTCATCACCTTTATACCGTATGTCCGGGGGAGGGGTATGCAAATACTGTCTGCCAACTTCTCATTGGCCTTTTTTCATAGATCCCTATGGATCCCCTAGTGTCGCTTCTCCGACACAACATCTCGTTCCCTCCATCAGGGAACGGAGGTTACATCCGTAAATAGATGATTTATGTAGAAGTTACCTGCTTGGGCACCTGTTGGTTTAGTGATCTACTCTTGTGGATCGGTGCCTTCTGTCTTGGTTACATGTCTGATCCTAGACAATCTCCAAAGATAGTGTACTTAACCTGTATACTTACCTTGCCTGCTTACCTGCCTATTTCAGTGTCCTGTTCAATAAACTCCAGCTTCACTGTCTGCGTATCATTACAGAAAGGCTAGACCAAAGGAAATGAGCCCAGCGGGTGTTGCCACTAGCCCAGATGAAGATCCGCTCCTAGAACTGGTGCGTCAGTTCAGAGTAACCCTTCTTCACACACCCGACCTCACACAACAAGCCACACCCCCAGCACCAGATGCTTCTGCACCCGACCCCGCTCCATTCCCATCTCATGTCAGCCCTGTGGTTAATCCAGCCCCTTTTTCTGGATCTATGGGGGATTGTAGTGGTTTCATCCTACAATGCCAACTCTTTCTGGAAATTCAGTCTCAGCGCTTACCCACTGAATGCTCGAGGATCGCCTACGTGATTTCCCTCCTGAACGGGAGAGCTCTCCAATTGGCTTGGACCATCTGGGATCAAGGAGGCTTGGTAATGGAAACACTTGATAACTTTTTAAGTCATTTCAAAGAAGTGTTTTTTCCCCCTTCAGGCAACTCTTCAGTGGCTGAACAGCTTTGTGGCACACTGATTATGCTCTTCAGTTCCGCATGTTGGCAGTGGCCAGTGGATGGAACGAACCTGCCCTGATGACCACATACTGCCAGGGCTTACATCCTCGGCTGAGACTACAACTTACTTCCTATGATGACACCATGAAATTAGAATGATTCATCCAGCTATACATACAAGTTGGATATGCAGTCTTGTTTGCCCGAACGCCCCTCCCTATATAGCAGCCCAGCAATCGGCCTCCAGAACCCATCCCAGAGACCATGCAGCTCGATCACTCTCATCTCACTCTAGTGGAAAGCAACTGTAGATACCACAATAAGTTATGTATGTATTGTGGCAATAATGGACACTTCGTGGCTACCTGCCCCTTGAAGCCTAGACGCCCCATGGTGAGTTCTATCACAGCAGATTTTGCAAGTAATGCCCCTTTATGCCCCTTAACACCTACTGGGCACTATGAGTACAATCATGTGGCCCTGGTATTAGAGCATCAGCGGGAATTCCAGTTGTTCCTCAAAGTGGAGAAATGCTCATTCAATGAGCATTCATTGGAGTCACATCCAGTTCACAACATTACAACCATGGTAATTTGATATATTATTACCATATTCATACAGGCTACTATTGTATTCACAAGGTGCTTCAAAGTGATTTAAAAATACAGTGGTACTACCATGGTATTTATTCACAAAAATTTAATTTACATGGTGCTTCAAGGCAATTCAAAGAACACCATGGTATACTGCTATATGATTACCATATTCATATACCATTGCATTAACATGGTGCTCCCAGATAATGGTAGATGTCCAAAAATCATGGTAATGCCATGGTACTATTTTTATGTTTTTTTGTGTAAGTGTTTTGATACTCTTTTGAGCTTATTAAGATTATTATTACTCTATTAATCTTCATCACTGGTAAACCATAGGATATATTTGCAGGTTTGGTTTCCATTGATTGAAGATCTACCGCAACCAGCATTATGTTCCCCTTCTGTCGCTCTCTCCACGTTGTGTCAGAGAAGCGACACTAGGGGTCTCTCTTGAGTGCTGATATTCACCTCTGAACTATGAAAAAAGGCCAATGAGAGTTGGCAACCAGTATTTGCATGTCCCGCCTCCGGACATACGGGTATTTAAGCGGCGCAAATACGGGAGTTCATTCAGAAAATTTCTTCGGAGCCGATGGTCGTGTTTGCAGACTGCTGCGTTTTACACACCGAGTTCCTGCTATCCTCTGCTGCATGGTGTTGGATTCTACGGTGCACAACAGCGGCTTTCTCCTGTTTGCACGGCTGTGCACTTCCTGCCCCTGAGCGCTTCGACAGTTGCAGATAAGAAAGATCTCTCACGAGTTCTTTCATTCATAAAAGAGTGATTTTATTTAAAAGAGTATTTTCCTCTAAAAGAGCAAAAACACAGCGGCGTTGAACGGCCTTCTCAGGACGCGTCTTTTTAAAGACGGTTTTCCGCCACTGTGTAGTTTCTGGATGCGTTGATTCTCCCCACCTCTGACGGCCATAAAAACTGCCTTGCATTCCTGGGTTGCGATCACACGCAGGCAGCATTTTTATGAATGGTCTATGTTCTCAGTGCGAGAACATAACCATGACAGCATTGCGGTCGTAGGCTTTTTCTTGTAGTGAGAAAAAAACGCTTCAGCCTCCTCGCCTCGCCTCCTTCCTACGGGATTGAGGCAGGCGCCGCGGGCGATGAAAACGATCTGGGGACAATGACGGGCTCCGTTTTCGCCGGGTGAACCCCCTCGAAACCCCCCGCCTCCCCGGCACGCTTGCTTGTTTCCGTCCGAGCTCGGGATGAGCATTCTCTCCAATGGGTGATGTTTTCAGTGCGAGAACATAACCGCGGCAGCGTTGCGATCCCTGCTTTCTCTTGTAGTGAGAGAGAGCCACTTCAGCCGCCCCCCGCTCCTTCCTATGGGATTGAGGCTTAACGGCCTGCCGTCCGGTCCCTCGAGCTCCCTGGCATTGGATGATGACATCACCGCTGCATCGGAGAGCGTAACAGCGGCGCCGGATGCGGATAACTCGCCTGGGCCGCCACCTTTGGGTCCCCGCCCGGTCTGAGCCTGACGCACGAAGGTCCGCTATGCTTCCCCGGGCTTAATTGGTTCCGCGGGCATGTGCGCCGCTCACAGCCGCGGCCCCCCCGGGCCACTTCCCGGACGTGCATGACGAGCTGAGCAAGCCCAGCTTCCTCGCTCCTCCGCTCTCGCTACCCTCGGTGGTAGAACGGTCCCAGACCGCTCCCCCCTGCACGCCATGGCCCCCTCCTGTAAGTCCACCGGGCCAGGGCACTCCAAAATCTGCACTTGGGTAGTCCTGTTTTTGACATGCTGCAGGAACTGCACTCAAACAGGCGATGGACACTCCGTGGTCCAGAAACGCAACGATGGACAGGCAGTACAGGAGGCAGACAAAGCATGCTTTCTCAAACGTCCCCATCTCCCAGTTCCGTCCATTCGGCGACGCCGCGTGACGACTTCGCCCAAAAAGGCAGTCCTCAGTGGTGAAGAAACAGACAAAGGCTATTTTCACACATCCTTCCCTGCAGCAAACCTGCCGCCAGGGGCCATGCCCTGTCTGCTCGCCGAGGGCGCCCTCCTGCGGCTTTCAAGGAAGAAAGAAAGTGGTGCTCTGCCTCAACTAAGTGAGTGGGCCCAGCTCTCAGCCCCAGCGTCGAGATCCCCACAGAAGTTGGACGCCCATCGTCTCACGGCCCCCCTTGTGGACCCAGAAGGCTCCCAGGCGCCCCTGAGATGACCGACCCAGAGACCGAGGCAGTAGCTCTGGAGCTGGTAAGACCACTCCGTTCCCCGGTGGAGGGCCGGAAGGAGAATTTATTTTTTGTTAAATTCTTTACACACTATAGAGCTATTTCCTTGATGTCTCTGGGTCACCTGGCCCGCAAATGCCGTTCTCACGGCACTCTGCTTTCAGGCCTCAACAGTCCCGGCTTCCTGGATGCTGTGTCCCCGCCCTCAGCCCCACGACTGTTCCCCGGCCGGCCGGTTCAGACGAGTCCAGAGGACGCCAGCAGACCTCCTCCTCAGTCATGAACCCGCCCCCTGCCGGGTGCGCGGAGCAAGGTAAGTGCTTTGAATTTATTCTCAGCACCAGAGCCTCGGGACGCTGCAGTGCCACCCGACACCACGTTACCTGTTCCGCACCGCTGCGAAGCCCCGCCGGGTACGTCCAAAATACTCATCCCCTTGGTGCCCCTAGCACGGAGCTTAGAGGCGTGGCTCTCACTGCCCAGCCCGTCACGCTGGCTGCACCGGACCATTCGACTCGGTTACGCCAGGTCTCCGCCCCCTTCGTGGGCGTTCACTTCTCCGCAGTGCACAACAGACACGCTCAGTCCCTGCGTGAAGAAATCGCCTCCCTTTTAATCAAGGAAATGATAGAGCCTGTCCCTCCAACCGAAACGAAGAAGGATTTCTACAGCCCTTACTTCGTTGTACCCAAGAAAGGTGGCGGCGTACGACCGATCTTGGACTTGCGAGTTTTCAATCGGACCTTGTCCAAACTCCCGTTCAAAATGCTCACCCAGAAACAAATTCTATCTGGCGGCCGGCATCTAGATTGGTTCGCAGCGATGGACCTGAAGGACACGTACTTCCACGTCTCAATTCGCCCTCGACATCGACCCTTTCTGCGGTTCGCGTTCGACGGCCAGTCATATCAGTACAAAGTCCTCCCCTTCGGCCTGTCTCTGTCCCCTCGCGTCTTCACGAAGGTCGCAGAGGCGGCTCTTGCCCCGCTACGAGGAGCGGGCATACGCATACTCAGTTACCTCGACGATTGGCTCATTCTGGCCTCCTCGCAGGAATTACTATGCGCACACAGAGACCAGGTGCTCGAGCACCTCGGCCGTTTAGGGTTTCAGGTCAACTGGGAAAAGAGCAAGCTCACCCGGTCCAGAGCATCTCTTTTCTCGGTTTGGAGTTAGACTCAGTCTCAATGACAGCACGTCTCTCCAACGAGCATGCTCAGTCAGTGCTGGAATGCCTCGCTTCTTTCGAACCAGGCACCGTGGTCCCTTTGAAATGTTTCCAACGGCTCCTGGGGCATATGGCATCCTCCGCGGCGGCCGCGCCACTGGGGTTGATGCATATGAGACCACTTCAGCATTGGCTCCAGACTCGAGTCCCGAGACGAGCATGGCGCCACGGCACGCACGCCGTGGAAGTTACCTCTGCCTGCCGCCAAACCTTCAAACCCTGGACAGACCTCTGCTTTCAACGGGCAGGAGTACCCTTGCAGCAGGTGTCCCGTCGCGTTCTGGTTACAACCGACGCCTCCAAATTGGGTTGGGGTGCCGTGTGCAACGGGCGCGCAGCCGCAGGCCGGTGGAACCGAGGCCTGCTGCGCTGGCGCATCAACTGCCTAGAGCTGCTGGCTGTTTCTCTTGCCCTGAAGAAATTTCTTCCGTTGATTCGTGGCAAGCATGTCCTAGTCAGGACAGACAGCACCACGGTGGTGGCCTACATAAACCGCCAAGGCGGAGTACGCTCCCTCCACACGTCACAGCTCGCCCGTCGTCTCCTCCTTTGGAGTCAGCAGCGACTGGAGTCACTGCGCGCCACTCACATCCCCGGCAACCTCAATGTGATAGCGGACGCGCTGTCAAGGCAAAACTTGCCCGGCGGAGAGTGGAGGCTCCACCCCCAATCGGTCCAGATGATTTGGGACATGTTCAGCAAGGCCCAGGTAGACCTGTTTGCCTCCCAGGAAACCTCCCACTGTCCGCTCTGGTATGCCCTCACAGAGGCTCCCCTTGGGACAGATGCTCTGGCGCACAGCTGGCCCGCGGGGCTGCGCAAGTATGCTTTTCCCCCAGTGAGCCCTCTTGCACAGGTGCTATGCAAGGTCAGGGAGGACAAGGAGCAAGTCACTCTGGTGGCCCCCTACTGGCCCAACCGGACGTGGTTTTCGGATCTCATGCTCCTCATGACAGCCCCTCCCTGGCGAATTCCCCTGAGGAAGGACCTTCTTTCTCAGGGACGGGGCACGCTCTGGCATCCGCATCCAGACCTCTGGAATCTCCATGTCTGGTCACTGGACGGGACACGTAGGATCTAGCTGGCCTACCTTCGGCCGTCATAGACACTATTAACCAAGCCAGAGCCCCTTCGACCAGGCATCTTTACGCCCTGAAGTGGCGTCTGTTCGCGGACTGGTGTTCTTCCCGAGCCGAAGACCCGCAGAAGTGCGCAGTTAGGTCAGTGCTCGTGTTTCTTCAGGAGAGGCTGGAGAGGAGGCTGTCCCCCTCCACCCTCAAGGTGTATGTTGCCGCTATCGTGGCCCACCACGACACGGTAGACGGCAAGTCTCTTGGTAAGCACGACTTAATCGTCAGGTTCCTAAAAGGTGCCCGGAGGATGACTCGCTCCCGGCCTAACCTGTTTCCCTCCTGGGATCTCTCGGTCGTCCTTATGGGACTCTGGAGACCCCCCTTCGAGCCGCTTGACTCAGTTGGACTCAGGGCCCTCTCTCTCAAGACCGCCCTGCTGATCGCGCTCGCTTCTATCAAGAGGGTCGGGGACCTGCATGCGTTCTCTGTTAGCGACGCTTGCCTGGAGTTCGGTCCGGCGGACACTTTAAGACCGCGACCGGGCTACGTGCCCAAGGTTCCTACCACACCCTTCAGGGATCAGGTGGTGAACCTGCAAGCGCTGCCCCGGGAGGAGGCAGACCCAGCCCTTTCACTGCTGTGTCCAGTACGTGCCTTACGTATTTACCTGGACCGCACACAGAGCACCAGACGCTCTGAGCAGCTCTTCGTTTGCTTTGGGGGACAGCAGAAAGGGAATGCTGTCTCCAAGCAGAGACTCGCCCACTGGGTTGTCGACGCCATTTCCCTGGCTTATCACACTCAGGCCGTGCCCCCCCTTTGCGGGTCTGAGCCCACTCCACCAGGAGTGTTGCATCCTCGTGGGCACTGGCTAGGGGCACTGCCCTAGCAGACATTTGTAGAGCAGCGGGCTGGGCAACACCTAATACTTTTGCGAGATTCTACAATCTCCGAGTTGAGTCAGTATCGTCCCGTGTTCTCTCAGGTACCGAGCCCGTAGAACTCGGTGGCACATCCACGATCTGACCGGGTGAATCGCTTGCACCCAGCGCCCTTCCCCCTAACCAGGGGAAACAGTGCACCTTCTTTTTCAGGAGATCCCAGGTTTGGGACACTGGTTGACTCCTCCCTAGCCCTCGTGGGTCGCAGTTCTGCGGAGGAACTCGCCGACCCAAACCACTGCGGGTACCACTAGCTACCCTGTACTGGTATAGGTGCCCCACAGGTAAGGCCTCCTGTTCGGACTCCCCCTGTGTTTAAAACCACGGTTCTGTCCCCTCACGAGAGTTGACTCTGTGTTTCCCATAGGCAGTTACAGCTGCCTCGGGTGCCGTGCTGTATGCTTCCCCCCTCTGCGAGGCTGGATCTACCACCGCACTACTGTTCCGCATAAGACCTAAGTATAGGCCATGCGATGTATTTGCCACTCAAAATTTGCCTCCCCTCCCGGGTAGGTGTGGCCTCCGCAGGGTCTTCTCCGCCCTAATAAGGGCTAAGACCCCCTTCCCTCAATGCGTGTAAGGGCCCCGGCCGTAGTTGCTCTATGCGAGAAACATAGAGAGAAAAGAGGCCCAGCCAGGCTGGCCCGTTCCCATGCTGGCGGCCGTCACCTTGTTCCCCCCTCCAGGGTAACGATAAGGAATCCTGATGGCTTAAATGGGGCATTGGGGAAGGGTATGTGCAGCCTGATACAGTTGGTCGTTCTGCACGTAGGAATACCTGCTCGCTCCTGTATCAGCGGATCACGTACACGGCTCAGCGCATGGCTCTTTTTAAGTGGACCCCTAGTGTCGCTTCTCTGACACAACGTGGAGAGAGCGACAGAAGGGGAACGTCTAGGTTACGTATGTAACCTCCGTTCCCCGATGGAGGGAATGAGACGTTGTGTCTCCCCTGCCACGTCGCTGAGCCGAGCCCCTGTTGTGGCCGGACCATTTCCGGCTCCTCAGAAAAATCCTGAATGAACTCCCGTATTTGCGCCGCTTAAATACTCGTATGTCCGGGGGCGGGACATGCAAATACTGGTTGCCAACTCTCATTGGCCTTTTTTCATAGTTCAGAGGTGAACATCGGCGCTCAAGAGAGACCCCTAGTGTCGCTTCTCTGACACAACGTCTCGTTCCCTCCATCGGGGAACGGAGGTTACATACGTAACCTAGACGTTTATTTTCCACATATGATTCGGCAGAGTGCGCGTGAGCATGATAAATCATTGATACGCAAACCTATTCAGACTGCTTCCTCTGTGTAGCTACTATAGACATACTTGTATTACACACACTTACAAAAATGCAAAAGAAGAAGAAGAAAACAAAACAGTCAGCCATTTAGACTTTGACCAAGATAAGAATGATCTACATACAGGAAGCTTTCACATGTAAATGTATTTATTATTTTCTGAAGGATCAAGCTGTAATGTAAATGTTTGGGAAGGCTAATAACACAAGGTAAGAATCCACTAAATTTTTTAATTCGTAACTTAGAGGAGAGAGGTCTATGTCAGGGAACTGGTTCTGTTCTTTCAGATCAATAATGCAGACCCTAAATTGAAATGCACTCAGCCTGATCTGCAGAATTAGTTTGTAATCTAACGGCAGGCTGGTACAAGCTTCAACCAAGTTTACCACTTGTGGAGTGATCAGAATCAGTGATCTATAAAGCACAACAGGGATATTTAAGGATCATCATCTACTGTACATTAGAGAGAGAAGAAATAAACACATTTTATTCCTCAAATTTTCTGGTCCTTCAAAATGAGACTGGAGACAGAAGTTGCTGGGATGGAACTGATATGGGAATCATCTGGACAGACCAGTTAAGACAGTCTCAGCTCATTCCACACTGCCTACTTGTGCAGGAAGTCACGCTGTCAAGGTGCTGCAAGACAGATCTATTTCCTCTCTCCTGAGAGTATGCTTAACATTGAATTAGCACTTTGGACCGACCTCCCCAAACTATTTGGACATTTAGGTTCGAGTAGGAGGCCTGTCATATGTTCACACCTCTAACTTTATCATCTTCACTCTGATTAGAATATTAAAATACAGCTGCAAGCAGCAATGGCAGGGCTAAAAACAGCCAACACATACCTGGGGCAACCACAATGCAAAGAGTTCCAGGACAACAGAAGTGCATCTTTAAGACTAGTCTTGGTGTGGTTCGAACATACAAACTTTTGAGGACTAGCCTAAATCTTTACTGATTGTGCACACCACCAGAAGCTTTTTGAATGGTTGATTGGGGCCCTGGAATTAGTAACTCCGACCCTGAGCACATAATGTATTAATAAATCAAAACTATGGAATACAGTATTTAACAGTAGTCATTTGCATTATTTTATGGTGAGATGTAATTATCATTAAAGCTCAATGAGAGAAACCATGTCTGTTGTAGAAATGTTAATGCAAACACCAGTGGAGGACAGCAGGTCCATATTTACACTATTGCATGTAATATAATGTTCATAAAGAACTATTAGTGTCATCCACTCAACTAGCCAAACCAAGTAATTATACATATTATTTTGTTTCCTTACTTTAAAATGGAACTGAATGCGTTTTAACTTTTTGCATACATTTTAACTATGAAAAAAAAAAAAAACTATTAGATGAATTGTGCTTGCAACATAAATGTTTTAGATTAATGACAGCCCTTTTTATTAATCAACAAGTCTTGTAAGATGTTATAAAATATTTATTTAGTAGCAGGTTTATTGTGGTGTCGATGCAAGAGAATGAGTGAAGGGCACTGAAGGAGAAATTTGCATGGAAAACTGTGGTGCAATTTCTCTCTTCTGAGCAGTAATGACTACAGTACATTATCATCCCATATATGCTCACCAGACATAAGCCTCCACACTAATTAGAAGCTGAGTCATTAGAGTAATTAAATGAAAGATTAGTTACCTTATCCAGTTTGACATTACCAACACTGTACACATCCCTCATGTTTGCAGACGCTCAATCTAAGACTGCAGAGTGTCTTTATATCCTATTAAATAATTCAATTAAATCTCACATGGAGAGGGATATTTCTCTTCATGACTGTTGTTAACCAATTTAATTAGCTACTTATTGAATTGAAAATCAGGATGTACCATGTTCCTGTCAATAGAGCAATATAAAGGGAGTTTTTTAAATGCATATCTGATCTGCAGAGACAAATTTAATTTGTTACCACTTACTTCAATGTGTAATAACGGATTTTCCTCAACTTGTGGTGATCTGCAAACAAGTGTAAGTCTAATTGAATTTGGAATATGTGTGCATGGCTTACATGTATCTGGGCTAGAAATCTTTGTTCTTGCATGATCTAAGTGGAAATGCAGCATTCCTTCAATATATAGATTTTAGTAATCATATTTTACCATTTATATGTCCTATTATAAGTTTGATTTTGTGTTTGATTATAAATATATATATACACACACACCAATCAGCAACAATATTAAAACCACCTACGTAATATTGTGTAGGTCCCATTTGTGCAGCAAAAACAGTGCCAACCTGCATTATATTCTTCTCACCACAATTGTACAGAGTGGTTATCTGAGTTACTGTAGACTTCGTCACTTCGAACCAATCAAGAGCAGACAACAGAGAATGGTCTGACTGGTCCGAACTGAAAAAGTCTACGGTAACTCAGATAACTGTGGTTTATTGTGCCGAATATCCAGGCGGCTGTGGCTCAGTTGGTAGAGCGAGTCGGCCACTAATCGCAGGGTTGGTAGTTCGATTCCCAGCCCACATGACTCCACATGCCAAAGTGTCCTTGGGCAAGACACTGAACCCCAAGTTGCTCCCAACGGCAGGCTAGCGCCTTGCATGGCAGCTCTGCGTATGAATGTGTGTGTCACAGTGTAAAGCACTTTGAATACTGTTAAGGTTAAAAAGACGCTATATAAGTGCAGACCATTTACCATTTATATCACCAAATTGTGGTGAGAAGAACATCATCTCAGAATGGGTTGGTGCTGTTTTGCCGGCACGAGGGGGACTTACACAATATTGTGCAGGTGGTTTTAATGTTGTGGTTGTCAATATATATATACTGTATATATATATATATAGTATATATATATATATATATATATATATATATATATATATATATATATATATATATATATATATTAGGGCTGTCAATCGATAAAACATTTTATCGAATTAATTACATGGTGTCCTAATTAATTAATCGCGATTAATCGCATATAAAATATTTGCTGAGAAAGCCCCTTATATAACAATAAATCAATATATAATGATTATACATATTTATATCAATATGTAATTATGCATAGTTATCTTTAAATATTTAAAATTTTTATATATATATATATATATAAAAAAATATTCAGATAATTAAAATGCATTACATTATTGTGGCAGAGTTCATCATTGATAAGACAATACAAAAAGCGGCTTTAGAATACAATGTATTGTTTACTACCATATTATAATTGAACATAAGTCAATCATTGGCAGTTCACAGCAATCCATTTCACAAGTTAATTTCAGTTGGAGATTTATTATGAGGGCTTGTTTAAGGACCCGTCAATTAACACCTGCATCAGACATTGTTTTTTTAAATTGTATTAATGCTTACAAAACTTTTACATCTAGAGCCAAGAGGTATATTAAAACAAACAACAACAAAAAGGAAAATAAAGAAATAAACAGTTTAATAAAAATATAAAATTGTTTACATATTTCAATACACTTTACAGCTTTCTTGTTACTAAAATTGGAAATTGTTCTTAGGTATTGCTGAACCTCTGAATTAAAAATTATAAGTTCCCCTTCTGTCGCTCTCTCCACGTTGTGTCGGAGAAGCGACACTAAGGGTCTCTCTTGAGCGCCGATATATACCTCTGTTCTATGAAAAAAGGCCAATGAGAAGTTGGCAGACAGTATTTGCATATCCCGCCCCTGGACATACGGGTATTTCAGCGGGGCAAATACGGGAGTTCATTCAGAAAATTTCTTCGGAGCCGATGGTCGTGTATGCAGTTGCTGCGAGTTACACACCAAGTTCCTGTTATTCCTCTGACGCTCTGCATGCTCTTGGATCTGACGGCGCACAACAGCGGCTTTCTCCTTCGTGCACGGCTGTGCATTTTTGCCCCTGGGCGCTTCGACAGCGCAGACAAACTCAGAAGAGTTTTTCAAAAAAAAAAGAGTGATTTTATTAAAAGAGTAATTTCCTCTAAAAGAGCAAAACACAGCAGTGTTGAACATCCTTTTCAGGACGCGTCTTTTTCAAGATGCCTTTCCGCCCCTGTGTTGTTCCTGGATGCGGTAGAGTGCTCTCCGCTTCAGACGGCCACAGGCGTTGTCTCGTGTGTTTGGGCAGCGATCGCACCGAGGCTGCGTTTGTGGATGGTTCATGTTCTCACTGCGAGAACATGACCATGACAACGTTGCGGTCGCGGCTTGCTTTCAACTGAAAAGCTTGTTGACTCCTGTCCGTGCTCGAGGTAATGGCGGCTCGCCTCACAGCCAGTCTGCCTATCCTCTCGAGACCGAAATGGATGAGATCGCCGCTGCATCAGAGAGCGCGGTATCTGATGCCGAGGACTCCCCTGGGCTGCCGCTTTCGGGCCTGCACACCCAGGCTGAGCCCGATGCGCAAATGACCGACATGCTTTCCCGGGCCGTCGCTAGCGTGGGCTTGGATTGGAACCCTCCATCCTCCCCACAGCCATCACGGCTGGGCGACTGGTTCCTGGGGTCCGGGCGCCGCTCACAGCCTCACCCCCCCCGGTCCTGTTTTTCCCGGAGGTGCATGATGAGCTGACATCATCGCGGAGAGCACCCCTCTCCACTCATCACACCGCCACCTGCTCATCCGCTCTCGCTCAACTGTTCCCCGGCCAGACGATTCCAGAGGACGCCAACATCAGACCTCCTCCTCAGTCACGAACCCGCCCCCTGTCAGGTGTGCGGAGCAAAATACTCATCCCCTTGGTGCCCCTAGCACAGAGTTTAGAGCCGTGGCTTTCACTGCCCAACCCATCACGCTGGCTGCACCGGACCATTTGACTCGGTTACGCAATTCAGTTTGCCAGGTGTCCGCCCCCCTTCACCGGCTCCGAAAGTTGCAGAGGCAGCCCTTGCCCTGCTCCGAGAAGCCGGCATACGCATACTCAATTACCTAGACGACTGGCTCATCCTGGCCCCCTCGCGAGAGTTACTATGCGCGCACAGAGACCAGCTGCTCAGGCACCTCAGCCGTTTGGGGCTTCAGGTCAACTGGGAAAAGAGAAAGCTCGCCCCGGTTCAGAGCATCTCTTTTCTCGGCATGGAGTTAGACTCAGTCTCAATGTCAGCACGTCTCTCCAACGAGCGTGCACAGTCGGTGCTGAAATGCCTCGCTTCCTTCAAGCCGGGCACTATGGTCCCTTTAAAACGTTTCCAAAGGCTCCTGTCAGGGCATTGTGTTACAGGTCCATGACGAAAACGGAGAGACCTCACAGTTTGAGTGTATGGTGAAGCTAGAATTGATAAGACTGCAGTTATAGGCTTGTTACTTTAATAGCCCAATGTTCCTGGGGGACTCGGCTAAGATTATTCATGTTTAATGTAACTCAAATCAAATGAAAACAGTTATTGTAGGCAGGTAAGTTTCCCTAGCTGGTCCCCTCCGGGTAAAATGCGTTCTTATTCAAGTTTTCAACTCAGTCATTCGTTTAAGATGCAATCTTGTGTTATAAGTATTAGGCTATCATGATTGTACAGTGAGCAAGCTATATAAATAAGTATTTAATATAATAAAAGTGTATAGAAACAACCTAGGGTGTAAGGTAAAGGCTGAATATTTTAGATTTATTACAATATGTTGCATGTTTGAATTAAAATACCTGTGGATATGCAACTTCCCACTCATGAAAGTTTTATGTTATTCAAAGGAGCACACTCTCTGCAAAGGCCTGACTGGAGATTTGCCTGATCTATCTGTCCTTCAGGTGAGCAGGGATATAACAATAGCAAATTTCACTGTACAGTATGATATATCAACCAAAATCTGTATACCAATATTTCATTATTTTCTTTTTCCTCCCCTTTTACAAACAAATATTCTGCTTCAAAGAAAAAACATGAAATTGATGTTATCATAAGGGTTCTTCATTATGAACTTGTATGCCATGCATAACATACTGTAGATACAAATTACAGGGAAAGTTACTGGTATGATAATTGTGGTTATATTATATTACTATTATATTTAGTGTATTGCTAATCAATATATTGTTACTTCCCAGGTGACAGCGGCTCACTTATAGAGCAGGTGAAGCAAGTTGGGACAATGTTGAAGGCGTTTGCTCGCACTGGGCAATCAGGTACAACTTGCAAACAACACCTGTGGTTGTTGGTTTAATTCCCACTGGGGCCACCTGTACATGTAGTAGACCTAGATATAAATGTCATAGTTTAGTAGTTGAAGGACCAGGACTGACTACTTTATTCTTTTATTCTGGGAACCCCTGTAGGTGCAGATCAGACCCCAATGCTGCGACGTCTTGGAGAGTTTGGCGATGTTGTGCGTAGCATGGACAACAAAATGGACGCTATGTTGCAACATTTCAGTGCCAATGTGTCTGTTGGAGAGTTATCCCTGCCAGGGGATCTGTTACTCCCCCCTAGACACCCAAGAAGATTTGGCGTTGCTTGACAACAGTTTGAGGCAGGATAAAGAGCTCCAGCAACGATTTGTAAGTGTGCCGATTTCATTTATAACGCCATAGGGTAATCTAAAAAGTAAAATTAAGATTGTACACTGCATATTCTACAGTCTGAATCCACAGCCTGTCACATTATAAATTTATGAGAAGCTTCAGAGAAATGTAATTTGTAACATGTTTTTTTGTATTTTCAGCTTCGGTTTTTGGCAGTCAAATGTGGGAGGGACCTAAAGACAACCGTGTGGCGAATGCTTCAGAGTATCTTCTCTAATCACCTTTCCATCAGTACAACCTGGACTGGTGTAGGGGATAAAGCATGTTTTAGAGACATGTTCCTGAAGACCATTGTTCAAAGTAAGTTGGATATTTTTTTTTATATTTAAGTAGATATGTATGACCATATGCCATTCAAATGGAATGACAGATCTTTATTTTCTACAGGAACCATCTGGAAGAACCCGGCAACCCAGGATGCCACTGATGAGGCGATCCAGGTTAACGTTACGCGTTACCTGAAAGGAGCATCTGAACGTGAAGGTGGAAAAAGGCGCCGCACAGCTTAGAGGGACCCACAGCCGACCCCTTAAACCTAGGCTGACTACTGACACCCCAGCATCACTGACAACTGGAACCCTTTCTTTATCCTGCAGTCAGTAACATCAAGACCCCTAAAAAAGCCTGCTAAAAGTGTCAGACTACACTCACCCAATCCACACTGTTCACTGTGGAAATTGCTCTTTTTTTTCTTTTTTTTTTCTCTCGTGACCCTGCTTTGAGGGCAGCTCCTTGGATGAATATGGGATGGTTTGTCCTTTTATACCTGTTATCCTGCACATTCTTTGATACCAAAGATCCCAATTATTTAATATACAATTTGCTGCTTATTTCATTGTTACAGTGCTTAACTATTGTATTTTTAAATATAGCTTGTACATCCTAGATTATACATCTAATACTTGATATCTGCACATTATCTGGTATAAAATATTCTACTTACCGTGACTTTAGTATTGGCTTATTTCATTCTGTCAGTGCTTAACGATTCTATTATAGTTTGTAAATCCTATTTCATACGTCTGATACTTGATATTGCACATTAACTAGTACCAAAAATTCTACTTTCATTCCGTCACAATGCTTAACTGTTATTCTATTGTTAAATATAGCTTGTAAATCCTTGTGCCACAGGTCAGCATTGCAGTTATAATGGTATATTCTACTCCAGAGCTTTACTCTAAATTATTACCACTTAACCTATTGTTAGAAATGACTTGTAAATATGATGTTATACCTCAATTTATTTGGTATCCTGCACTTTATTTGGTACCAAATATCCTCATTGCTTATGTTTACTGGTAATTCTTTTCATCCCAGAGCTGACCTCTTTATATTATTAACAAGTATTTTAAGTGTTACAATAGTGTTTTTTTTATTATTTATTTTTTTTTTTTACCAAAATTGAATTGGAAACCTGCATGTTCTTTAGTGTGTGTGTATATATAATGTTTGTATTTTTCTGTTATTTATATTTCAGTGATCTGACATCTTGTTTCAATGACAGTTACTGTACTTTGAAATGTGGAATTAAAATGCCAAATGGACATTTGTCTGGTTTGATCAATCATTATTCTTGATAAACTGCATGCTATAAATATATATAAAATATATATATATATATATATATATATATATATATATATATATATATATATATATATATATATACAATAAGCGGCGTCAGATCGCTCGAAAATAGCGTTTGCCTCCGACGCCCCGCGGAAGGTCCGCCTTCGATATAACGGCGGATGGCCAGCGGGCCGGCCGCGGAATGAAGGCGGTAGGAAGGTGCGCCGTCAAACGTGTTTGCGATAACGCCATTCTGCCACTTCTACTGCCTCCGGAGCACCGCCAGCAGCCCGCCGACTCATTGCAATCTGGGTACATGTGAGATGTGGAAATAAACAAAAAAAAAATGTTTTTAGTTGTAAATTACATAATACAGTAAACATGACAGCAATTTTTATTAATCATGTGTTCTAACTAAAGCTCCAACCCTGACATAACAGTCAGTACAGTAAAAATACTATCTAATCGGGAAATTGCATCCTCAGAATCACACTCATTATTGATTAGATGAATGTGATTTCTTCCTGGTATCTAGGTGATCAGAATCCATGTCTCTGAGGCTGCTTGCTCAACATGCTATCAGTCGCACCACAGAAAAATGTAAAGACATTTAAATTATTGCAAAAATGTCTGACAGAAGATTTTTTTTTTTTACCAGTAGTTCAGCATAATGGGTCGATGTCAGGGTGCTGGAACATTCGATAGCAATGTCGACTTCTCGTGTGATCATATTGACTTGGTACCTGCACGCTGAGCCGTCAGCTTTCAGATGCATATGTCCAGTGCTGGTTCTGGCTTACTTGGTGCCCTAGGTGAGATCCAACGTGGTGCTCCCTTACACAATAAAATTATGTATTTTACGATGATGACAACTTTTTATTACAGAACTGTGCTTTAACACACAAAATATATTAAAGGGATAGTTCACCCAAAATGTTTTGATATATAGATTTTTTTCTCAGCCACATCTATCATGTCTCTTCTAAAGACATAGATTTCACAACTGGACTTTTATGTATTACTTTTATACTGCCTTTATGTGATTTTTTTGTGCTTCAAAGTTCTGACCAAGTCAAGTCAAGTGGTTTTTATTGTCGTTCAACCATATACAGTTATTACAGTACACAGTGAAACGAGACAACGTTCCTCCAGGACCTTGGTGCTACATAAAAAACATAGGACAAACACAGAACCACATGAGACTACACAGAATAATTATCATACCTATATAAAGTGCATGACACTTGTAAACATGTCATACTATGAGATGAGTGTTCTATGCACATAGCGGTTATTGAGGTAGCAGCCAGGTATAAAGTGACAATAATTAAAGTGCAACTCAGGACAAGTGTGTGTGTGTTTGTGTGTGTGTGTGTGTGTGTGTGCGTCAGTCCAGTCTCTGAGTATTGAGGAGTCTGATGGCTTGGGGGAAGAAGCTGTTACACAGTCTGGCTGTGAGGGCTCGAATGCTTCGGTACCTCTTGCCAGACGGCTGGAGGTTGAAGAGTTTGTGTGAGGGGTGTGTGGGGTCATCCACAATGGTGGTTGCTTTGAGGATGCAGTGTTTTTTGTAAATGTCTTTGATGGAGGGAAGTGAGACCCCTATGATCTTCTCAGCTGTTCTCACTATCCTCTGCAGGACTTTGCGGTCCGAAACGGTGCAAGTCCCAAACCAGGCAGTGATGCAGCTGCTCAAGATGCTCTCAATAGTCCCTCTATAGAATGTAGTGAGTATGGGAGGTGGGAGATGTGTTTTCCTCAGCCTTCTAAGAAAGTAGAGATGCTGCTGGGCTTTCTTGGTTATAGAGCTGGTGTTGAGGGACCAGGTAAGTTTCTCCGCCAGGGTTTGTTTTTAGCCTAGTGTGGACCCCCGCCCTCTTGCCACGCTTTAGCTTCCTCGCACACCGCTTATGACGTCCCCTCCCACGGGCACCGGCATCAGGCAACACCGAGGACTGGAGGCCTCGTCTCCGCAGCAAGCTGAGTTCGCGTAGCAACTCCTGCAGATCATCATGCAGCTTGGTTGTTGCATGAATCTTATATTTTAACAGTGTCACCACCATTGCATTTTATGGACCTACAGAGTCGAGATATTCTAAAAATCTTAATTTGTATTCTGAAAAAGAAAGAAAGCCATGTTTCTGAATATATATATATATATATATATATATATATATATATATATATATATATAAGGTTAGGGAGTAACTAAATACATGTAATGGGAATACGTATTTAAAATACAAAATATAAGTTACTGTATCCCACTACAGTTACAATTTAAATAATTGGTATTTAATATAGAGTTACACTCAAATTTTGATTTGTGAAGAGATTATTTTGCATTTTATTGTCATTTGTATCATTTAATATTTAGTCCTTTCAGATGGAAAAAGTTATAAATATAATGCATATAACATGTCAATGATGTGATACAAAGTGCATTTGAACAGTGGTGAAGCACTTTCTTATGATGAGTTACATTCATACGAGCAGACAGTGAAGTAATTTTGCAGCTGAAGAAATAGAAATAAACCTTTTGTAAATTGTCAGCTTTATGCTAAGCTAAAATGCTATTTCTAGCCATTTTACATGCATGTGTTACCAGCCACAATCATATTTTGTTATCAAGACAATTCACGTTGGATCATAATTTCTTTTTTCTAGTAAGATCTTTGATATTAGGGCAAAAATCTTATTCTTGATAATCATTTTTGTGTTGTTTTCCTATAAACAAATATCAAAAATTCCTTAAAACAAGATAATTTTGACTTTTTAGAAACAACACTGCATATGATATCTAGGTTTTTAAGAGAATGTATTTTTAACATGTGTATTTTGTCTTACTTTAGCCTACTGTCAAAACAAGTGAAAAAATCTACCAGTGCTGAAGAAGTAATCCAAAGTATTTAGAATACTTTACTGACCTTTTAGTAATCTAATGGAATATGTTACAAATTACATTTTACATCATGTATTCTGTAATCTGTAGTGGAATACATTTCAAAAGTAACCCACCCAACCCTGCATATATATATATATATATTAACATTTACATTATATTGTACAGTATATACTGTACATAACTTAAATTGCACAATTAAATTATAGTCAATAAATAAATAAAACGGTAGAATACTTACAGATTGCTGCTTGTGCTATTGCACTTTATCCCCAATTTAAAATGTAACCCTCACATCCTAGTTTTCATTGATGCAAAATCATCAATGACATCATATACCCAGCAATCACATGGTTGATAATCCTATGTCATTGTGTACATTTACTGTTGATCATGGTTATCTTCTGTTTGTTCATAATGTAAGAATGCACTATGAACTGTGGTGTATTTTTATCAAGTTAAGTATACATTAATCAGGTGTAAGCAATGCCATTTTATTCTACAATTATTTCTGATGGTCAAGCAGGTCTTTTACTCTGTGTGTGTGTGTGTGTGTGTGTGTGTGTGTGTGTGTGTGTGTGTGTGTGTGTGTGTGTGTGTGTGTGTGTGTGTGTGTATGTGTGTGTGTGTGTGTGTATTTATCACTTTGTGGGGACCAAATGTCCCCATAAGGATAGTAAAACCCGAAATTTTTGACCTTGTGGGGACATTTTGTCGGTCCCCATGAGGAAAACAGCTTATAAATCATACTAAATTATGTTTTTTGAAAATGTAAAACTGCAGAAAGTTTTCTGTGAGGGTTAGGTTTAGGGGTAGGGTTAGGTTTAGGGGATAGAATATAAAGTTTGTACAGTATAAAAACCATTATGTCTATGGAAAGTCCCCATAAAACATGGAAACACAACATGTGTGTGTGTGTGTGTGTGTGTGTGTGTGTGTGTGTGTGTGTGTGTGTGTGTGTGTGTGAGTGTGTGTGTGTTTAGAGGTCAGTGGAGGAACAGGAATAGCCTCACATATGTGCTCTCATAACTGCTGAGAAAATATAGATGCAGGTGTCTCCTGTCCACTTCTTAAAATAATCTGACCAGGGTTAAAGCATAGGAATTGCCCCACCTTGTTAGAGGACTGTATTTAAGTGAACCAAAACCCAGAGATGGGTTGGTTGTTCTGCAGGCAACTCGGCTTTATTGTATGATAATAAAGTCTATTCTTCTGAAATCAAAATGCCAAAGACGTTGAGTGATTTTTCACAAAATGGGTAGAAAGTACTACAGAACATCCATAATCCTAACCACGTATAGCCTTTATGGCTGAGTAGCCTGTAAGGAACAACTCGGGGCATCTTTCACACATTGTGATCTTGCGAGCCTCTGTGCGAGGTGGGGCGGCACAATTCGGGGCGCCTTTCTCCCATCACGAACTTGGAAGGTCTGTGCAGTGTCGTGCCACCCCAGAGAGCGTTGCTGTCCTAGGCGGTTGTGTATATTGCCTATGCCAGGATCTGCCACTGCATATGTCTGCACGTTCTGTAAAGAGTGTTTGGGTCTCACAGTGAATGTGGCAGTGAATGTTTGACTGTGCAGAAACAGTCAAATGCACTTCTTGGTCAAAATCCCCATCTTGACATGACACAGTTTATGTTAAATGAGTGTAAAGGTAAATAGTAATGAATTTATAAAAAATAAATAGAAAAATAGAATTTTGAAAAGTTACATAATATTGCTAATGTTTATAACAGCATTTTTGAATATGGTAAGAATCAGTGGTGGCTGCTGGTCTTTCAAAGAGGGGAAGCTCATTTTCGGCCTACATTATAAACTTATTTACCCTATTTTTTGCACTAAATCAATCTTAGGTGTTGATCTGCCCTGCTGTTTAATTCTAATTTTTTCCTCGTAAGGAAGACTTTCAAATGGCTTCGCCAAAATCAGGTCGACAATATTAGCACCGTCTGCCATCGTCGCGCAGTTTCACCCGCACGACGCTAGCCTAGCCTACTGTATGAATGAACGAACGAACGAGCGAACGAACGCTCTAAAACAAAATATATTAAACTTGGTAAAACTGAAACAAGGAATGTGGTGTATAATTGTGTGAAATGTATTATGCAAACTGACTAGCAATTTCGCCAAACAAATATAAAGAAATAGGTTGCAGCAGTTTGTCTTTCGACTACACTTGAGAAATCCGTGATGGGACTGAGCGCGAAATAGCTTCAGTGACTTCTTATAGTACAGATTCGCTGTCAATCAAAAGGAGATGCAGTCTTTCGACAGATCCTCCAATCATCACGCGGAAGCCCGGGCCACCCCCCTCATTCACCCCCAGAGACGCTGAGCGTCCGTGGGCGGGACATAATTGCAGCATTTATCCAATGACCGTCTATTTTCGGAGCACTGAAAAAAACTGTTCAGAGCAGCCCCATTGAAGTCAATGGACGCTCGGCTTCAACAGGGAAATGCACTGGCGCTTCACGGGAATGTATGAGAAGTAAATCGAGTCAGCCGACCTGCTATATGTAATGTAGCTGATTCTGAACGAACTCGTCTTCGAGATGAACGTGTTCTAACGCATTTTTAGTCAATAAATTGTTTACACAATAGTACATATTTGACCATTATTTTTTTGACATTATAGGGGAAGCTGAGCTTCCCTTGCAGTCTTAAAGAAATCCCCACTGGTAAGAATAGACCTTATTCAGAGTACCTGCATTTTTTATTTTGGAATGCAAACAGGAATGCAAACAAGGTTCACAACAAAGATTCACAAATTGTGTTTTCTGTTTTGTTTTTTGTCTTCTGAAAATGTATGTTTTTCAATGGTTCATCAAATGAAAAATCAACACAGCTTAAAACAACAATTTGCATTCCTATCAAAAAATCAAATATGGTGCTTATGAGGTCTGTGATTGCCCTCTAAAACCACTTGAAAACCATCTAAACTCTTTCTCTGTCTCTCTTTTGATTTGTCTGTTTCTCAGACCCCTCTCTCTCTCTCTCTCTCTCTCTCTCTCTCTCTCTCTCTCTCTCTCTCTCTCACTCACACCTATATTCTCAAAGATCACTGCTACAATATAAATGTCCTTCAAGAAGAATCCTTACTTGGATGTATTTATTTGCTCTACATCTAATGGTAGTTATACTTGTATTTATTGTGGCAGTCTGCCACTACTCAGTTGCTTTTCATTTATCAAATGGCCCACTACACAGACTGCATTAACCATGCTATCACTCCATATCATTACTTAAATCTGTTTATCATGGGTCTGAGTATCTCTCTAGTAGTTTATTTTAAGAGAATGAGCCACATTACAAAACCGAGTTCAGCAAAGCATCAGCAGAGTGAAGATGCTGAAATAATAGAGTCACTCCAGTACATAAGGAATAGATAGCAATGTGTAATCCAAATTTGAGTAGAAACTCTCAACGTAAGAGTCATGATTGGTTAACCCACTATCCAAAGGAGAAGCTTGCGGTGAGTGATTGTATCATGTCTTGACCTCAGCTCTTGTTTACTGCTTGTAATTTGGATATTGATTGAGCTGGGCAGACAGTATGAGTAGGACACCATATCAAACTGCTTTGAAACGTCTTTGTTTAAAGAAAAGTAGAGCTGCATGAAGCAAATAACCTACATCAAAATCTGAATATTCTGTAGATGACTCATGTAAGCCAGGAGTAGGGCACCTATTGCAATGGTGGCATGCAGAGGGTAATCAACATTGCATGAGCAACATCGAGAGAGAGTATACTTTTTTTTCCTGGCACCTGCATGACAATCTACCTCTACATGCAGTGTGTTTAATGTAATTATAATGTTATAAAGTAAAAAAAAAACATTTGCACATTTCCACACTGTGGAAATGAATTCAGGCAGCATTTTACTTTCATTGTGCTGTGCTCTTTGAAATAATGTACAGATTTTGCTGTTTGGGAAGGAAATTGGTACTTTAATTGAACAAAGTGGCATTCAACTGATCACAAACTATAGTCAGGACATTACAGATGTAAAAAACAACACCATCACTATTTGAAAAAGTAATTTTTTATCAAATTAGAGTGGCCCCATTTCCAGAAGTCATCACTCCAACACATTTATCCTTGAGTAATCATGCTAAATTGCTAATTTGGCACTAGAAAATCACTTGGCATTATATCAAATACAGTTGAAAGCTATTTGGTTCGTTAAATGAAGCTTAACTTTGTTTTTGAGTTGCCACAGTATGCAACAGACTGGCATGTCTTAAGGTCAATATTAGGTAAAAGAAATGGCAAAAAAAATTAAGGTAACACTTTATTTTACATAGTCCTTGATACAGAGTAATTACTTAGTTAATTACTTAGTAATAAACGTTGTAATTACATGTACCAAAATGTAATTAACATGTAACTAAGTTATGGTACAGCCTGTACTTACAGATTGTAATTACACACATGTAATAGGCAGCTACTGTTACACATATGTAACAAGCCAAGTCTGTTACATAGGTGTTACAAACTTGGTACACTGTAATTATGTAAGAAAGTACTTAGTACCACACAATGTAACAAGAAGTACTTAAATATATTAGGCTACTAAGGTCTGCAGTTACATATGGCAAATGTGTACGTTTTGTAGCATTACATGTATGTAACATAAAATATCAAGATTGTACTTAAGTGGACTTCATGTGTATCTACATACCTTATCCATCTTAAATAACCCACTAGTTCACCGCTAAAATACATGCATTAGCTTCTTTATTACATTAAAATTACAGAAAATTACACAGGTATAAGCTACGTAAAATAAAGTGTATCAAGACTGTACTTAAGTGGACTTCATGTGTATCTACATACCTTGTCCATATGTACTTTAGTTTGAATTAACTCACTAGTTTACAGCTTAAATACATGCATTAGCTTCCTAATTACATTGCAACTACAGAATATTACACAGGTATAAGCTACGTAAAATAAAGTGTATCAAGACTGTACTTAAGTGGACTTCATGTGTATCTACATACCTTGTCCATATGTACCTTAGTTTGAATTAACTCTCTAGTTCACAGCTTAAATACATGCATTAGCTTCCTAATTACACTGCAACTACAGAATATTACACAGGTATAAGCTACGTAAAATAAAGTGTATCAAGACTGTACTTAAGTGGACTTCATTTCTATCTTACCGTATTCATATGTGCCTTAGTTTGGGTAAACTCACTAGTTCACAGCATAAATACATGCATTAGCTTCTTAATTACATTGCAACTACAGAATATTACACAGGTATAAGCTACGTAAAATAAAGTGTATCAAGATTGTACTTAAGTGGACTTCATGTGTATCTACATACCTTGTCCATATGTACCTTAGTTTGAATTAACTCTCTAGTTCACAACTTAAATACATGCATTAGCTTCCTAATTACATTGCAACTACAGAATATTACACAGGTATAAGCTACGTAAAATAAAGTGTCTCAAGACTGTACTTAAGTGGACTTCATGTGTATCTACATACCTTGTCCATATGTACCTTAGTTTGGGTAAACTCACTAGTTCACAGCATAAATACAAGCAGTAGCTTCCCAACTACATTACAATTACAGAATACTGTATTTTAACTCAATAGTGTAGAGTTGAATTGATGTGGTTACCCTTTCCATCCACCTGCCTGCACACAAAAGGTGACATTATCAAAATGACAAGTCAAATTGTAAATGTATTTTTCCCTTCAAATACAACATATAATTAGCAATGTAATTAGGAAGCTAATGCATGTATTTAAGCTGTGAACTAGAGAGTTAATTCAAACTAAGGTACATATGGACAAGGTATGTAGATACACATGAAGTCCACTTAAGTACAGTCTTGATACACTTTATTTTACGTAGCTTATACCTGTGTAATTTTCTGTAATTGTAATGTAATAAAGAAGCTAATGCATGTATTTAAGCTGTGAACTAGTGAGTTAGTTCAAACTAAGGTACATATGGACAAGGTATGTAGATACACATGAAGTCCACTTAAGTACAGTCTTGATACACTTTATTTTACGTAGCTTATACCTGTGTAATTTTCTGTAATTGTAATGTAATAAAGAAGCTAATGCATGTATTTAAGCTGTGAACTAGTGAGTTAATTCAAACTAAGGTACATATGGACAAGGTATATAGATACACATGAAGTCCACTTAAGTATAGTCTTGATACACTTTATTTTACGTAGCTTATACCTGTGTAATTTTCTGTAATTTTAATGTAATAAAGAAGCTAATTAGGGCTGGGATAAACGATTATTTTTTAAACGATTAATCTAGCGATTATTTTTCCGATGCATCGATTAATCTAACGATTCATTTTTCCAGTCCGATTCGATTTCGATTCGATTATCTACCCATGAATTGACTAATAGCAATTTATACATGTTGATTTACATATCTGAATGAAAAAAAACATTAATTCCTTAACATTGCAATATTCTCTTAAAATTCCAAAATAAAAGACTATACAAGTGCAAAGTAATGCATTCTTAGTCAGAGTTAGCATTCAATAAAACCTTGAAGCCTTGAAAACATATAGGCCTAGCTTACTGAAAAAGTGCATCTTGTAATTCTTCTTTCAGATTAAAATAACAACTTAATGTCTAGCATTCAATAAAAAAATAAAGGTCACCCAAAATACTTGTTTAGAGCAATTGAAAGAATACAGTAACCAATGTAAACTTGAGGGCTTTAA
The DNA here is from genome assembly GCF_025860055.1 of Xyrauchen texanus. Taxonomy (NCBI): domain Eukaryota; kingdom Metazoa; phylum Chordata; class Actinopteri; order Cypriniformes; family Catostomidae; genus Xyrauchen; species Xyrauchen texanus. Next base: position 30,133,088 of record NC_068288.1, read on the forward strand.
GCTAATACAGAAAGTGCTTTTCCAACAAAAAATAAATAATGAAAATAAACATTCAGAATTCAACATTTATGGGCCTAGCTTACTGAAAAAAAGCATCACATGCAAATAACAACTTACATTTTCCTTTCACCTTAAGAATAGTGTGTGTGTGTGTGTGTGTGTGTGCGTGCATGCGTGCCGGGTGGCGCCTCTTCAGGTGCTGGTGCATTGCCGTGGTGCTAGAATGGAAGGCCATCTCCATTTTGCAAAGACGACATATCACGGAATTGTTTACTTTTAAATGAAAGAATTCCCATACTTTTGAGGAGCGAGTGCGTGCCGCCTTGCACTTCTGATACTCTGAGGAGCTACTCGTGTTGCTACTACGCTCCGGCGCCGCCATCTTTGTTTTGGGTCTGACCGAATCGACGCAGCATATTTTAGCGCCAACGTATTTTTTAGCGCCGACGTCATCGCGTTGTCCCAGCCCTAAAGCTAATGCATGTATTTAAGCTGTAAACTAGTGAGTTAATTCAAACTAAGGTACATATGGACAAGGTATGTAGATACACATGAAGTCCACTTAAGTACAGTCTTGATACACTTTATTTTACGTAGCTTATACCTGTGTAATTTTCTGTAACTTTAATGTAATAAAGAAGCTAATGCATGTATTTTAGCAGTGAACTAGTGGGTTATTTAAGATGGATAAGGTATGTAGATACACATGAATTGCACTCAAGTACAATCTTGATACACTTTATTTTATGTTACATACATGTAATGCTACAAAACGTACACATTTGCCATGTGTAACTACAGACCTTAGTAGCCTAATATATTTAAGTACTTCTTGTTACATTGTGTGGTACTAAGTACTTTCTTACATAATTACAGTGTACCAAGTTTGTAACACGTATGTAACAGACTCGGCTTGTTACATATGTGTAACAGTAGCTGCCTATTACATGTGTGTAATTACAATCTGTAAGTACAGGCTGTACCATAACTTAGTTACATGTTAATTACATTTTGGTACATGTAATTACAACGTTTATTACTAAGTAATTAACTAAGTAATTACTCTGTATCAAGGACTACGTAAAATAAAGTGTTACCAAAATTAACATCTTTCTCTAGAAACTCATCATTCAATCATTGCTTTGAGGAATGAAGGCTATGCAATGCTTGAATTTGCACAAAAAAAACCTAAAGATTTCATACAAATGTGTATGCTACAGTCTTCAAAGACAAAAATCAACTGGCTCTAACAAGAACAGAAAGAGAAGTGGAGTTTGCCAGATGTACAAATAAACAAGACGATAAGTACATCAGAGTCTCTAGCTTGAGAAATAGATGCCTCACATGTTCTCAGCAGACAGCTTCATTGAATTCTACCCGCTCAACACCAGTTTCAAGTACAACAGTAAAGTGAAGGCTCAGGGGTGTAGGCCTTATGGAAAGACTTGCAAAGAAAAAACAGAAAAACATAAAAGGTAGAGTGGGCAAAGAAATACAGACATTGGACAACAGATAATTAGAAAAGAGTGTTATGGATCTTAACAATTTATAAATCTGTGCAGCCAATATTTTTAAAGTATAAACATTATGCACGTTGTGATTTCAAATTGAATGGGCACGGCTTCGATTCCGTTTGTGGTCTCTGTTAATTGTGCACATATGGAGCTTATCAAGTATAATATTAACTCTTTCCCCACCAGCGTTTTTTAAAAAAAGTTGCCAGCCACCACCAGGGTTTTGGATGATTTTCGCTAAATTTTAATGGCCCGCAGAATATTTTCTTCCATGAATATATGAAGATGCTATATATCAAAATAAAGATCTGGGCCTCTGCTTTTAGGCAAAAAAAAACGATTTTATTTTATCTTCATTTGTTCTTTTTTTATTGCGACTTGAACAGAGGTAGATTTTGTCAAAAAACAACATTTCAGACAAAAAGCTGAGAAAAAGGCATGTTTATGTCTGATATTTTGAGCTTCTCATACTCCACTTCTTCATGTTTGAGAGGATCGCAGTCTGTTTCTTTGATCAAAGAGTTGCGTACTCTTTCAAAACATGCGCAGGGGTCTTCCTTACCGTATAACACCTAAAACACGGAAACCCGGAAAATTCCGTGTTTGGCGGGGAAGCGTTTTTTCATAAAACACGGAAAATTCCGTGTTTGGCGGGGAAAGGGTTAAGACACAACATCATATACACTTCCCACTTCTTGAAATGTATCACACAATTAACATGTGATTCCCATTTATTCATTTATAACCTAAACCTAAGCGCAATTCCTGACCTGAAGTGATGATTTCATGTCGGAGCTCCTCTATCCATCTTTTAAATTTGACCACAGTTAGTAGTCACATCAGCGATTACAGAAATGATCTGGTTAAGACTTTATTCCAAAACAAAAAAAAAGTTAAAATGCTCCATAAAGGTTTAAATGCTCCATAGATTATTAATCTATTAGGAATATTGTAACAAATAGGTAGGAAGTTCAGGAGCTTTATCTAGGTGCGGCAAAGAGTTATCAACAGAAACAAACAAGTACAAAATAACGGGTAAACACAGGAACAAATAAAACATCTACGATGGGAAACAAAAATATAAACAGGAGAAAACGTCCATGAAGGGCACGGGCAAAACACGGTAGGTCAAAACACATTCAGGTACAACAACTGACAAAGAACAAGCAACCAACAGGGTCAGGGGGCCTGGGAGGAAGCCACAGGACAGGGACTGGGTCAGGGGGCCTGGGAGGAAGCCACAGGATGGAGGCTGGGTCAGGGGGCCTGGGATGCGGTCACAAGGACGGGGACTGGGTCAGGGGGCCTGGGAGGCGGCCACAGGACGGGGACTGGGTCAGGGGGCCTGGGAGGAAGCCACAGGATGGGGGCTGGGTCAGGGGGCCCGGGAGGCGGCCACAGGACGGGGACTGGGTCAGGAGGCCCGGGAGGCGGCCACAGGACGGGGACTGGGTCAGGAGGCCCGGGAGGCGGCCACAGGACGGGGACTGGGTTAGGAGGCCCGGAAGGTGGCCATAGGACCACAGCCATGGAGAACTCCAAGGGCAGAGCCGTGGAAGGCGGACCCATGGAGGACTCTGGGGGCGGAGCCGTGGAAGACTCAGGTGGTGGAGCCATGGAAGGTGGAGCCATGGAGAGCTCCGGGGCGGAGCCGTGGAAGGCTCAGGAGATGGGCAGGTGTGAGCGTTGGCTCGTTGGCCATGGCAGGCGTGGAATGTGCCCACACTGCCCATTCATCATGGCGAAGGCAGTCAGACAGTGTTGCATAGGATTTGGTTCCACGGACACTGTACAGGACTGCTGTGTGAATCGTGGCCTGTTGTCTACTGCCGCCAAAGTGAAAGGACTGGATCTCTGTGCTTAGCTTACATGCATAGTTTTCTGAAAAGTCTATGTGCAGCACAGTTTCACACTCTGTGATGTTTTGTTTGAGGAGGCAGAATTGCTCTGCCTGGTGGAGCCAGTTGAACTGGTGGACTGCCAAGGCTTCTAGTTTTTGATGGAAAAGCTCAGTCAAGTCCTTTATGGTTCCGGTCGAGGTCTGTTTGATCACGTTGGAAAATGTTTTTTCTCCATTAGTGGATGTCACCCTCTTCCACTGCTCACAGGTGACTTGTGTGCTGGTCTCTGTGTCAAGGCACTTTACCTGTTCAAAACAGCACTTGGTACATGTGCGATCCATGCAGGCTTTATTTTTGGTGTCACAAACTATCATGCCCAGCAGCTCAGAGATGCTTTTTGTTTGTAGTACTCTGTAGTGCTGTAGAGCTTGTTGGCCAGCAGGTGCACATTTTCATGCCCCATACATGCACATGTCTCCCTATCTTGGGCCCTTGGCTCTGTTACATAGAATGGCCGTCTTCGGGTGAACTGCCTGTAAGATAGATGGAGACTCTTATCCATCTCACTGTTGTAAAGTGTATGCAGCTCTTTGAGTGGCTTTGTAAGCACACGTCTTTGATACTTCAGTTTGTTTTTGGTGATAGTATCTTTTTTGCTGGCTAAAAGGCGACTGTTCTCATCTCTTGTCAAAAAACTAACAACTGCTTGCGCTCTCTGTGTTGCATTTTTTTCTTTCCTTTGGGTTTGAACTTCTCACTCAGCCGTACCCTTTCTTTAGCCCTCATCTCACTCTTTCTGGCTTTTTCCTTTTCCTTTATCATCTCTGCTAGTTTTTCTTCCAGTTTTCGGTTCGGAGATGTAGAAAGTTATTTAAAACAACTAAATGCATTTAATGAATGAAAACATTTGCATACAGAAACTACAAATACATGATATGTGTTTTCTATCATTTAAGCAATCAGTGGCGGTCGCCCCAGATGATGCTCGGTCGCCCCAGATGATGTTTTCAAGTTTAATCAAGTATAACAGGCTAATGCTTAGCTATAGAACCCAAGCTAGCTTCTTCTCACCACATATCACTGACAAATTTACATTAAAAATAAAGATTTGCGTGATAAAACTTATTATTTACAGTTTTAGGTTGGTCGCCCCACATGATATCAAAATGTGACGTATACACTGCAGCAGTTTTAAAGAGGATTTGTTTGTAAAAATGAGAGTGACTACTCAAACCTGCTAGTTGTCTCTGTGGGACCCTCACCATGAGGCTGGCTGATGCAACATCCTCTTTGAGATGATTGTCAAAATAAAAGTCCCTTAATTGTATTTTCTTGATGGTCGCCCCAGATGATATTTCAGACAATGAACATCTTGGGACAAGATTTGTTTGTTTATTATGATTGAAATGTGTGTACAAATGTTTCATAACTTTGTCAATCAATGGAAAACAAGTTTAAAATTATGCCAAATAGGGTAAGGATTATATTTAAATTATTTTAGTTTGATTTAAAACCAGTTGTCCAAACAGAAGTCAAGGCCGGACGGTCACCCCACATGATGTTTTCACACTTCAGGTGGCAGAAAATGGCCAATAAGCCAATTATTTTTAAAGAAATAAGAGTGGGCATATGTATAAGGGAGGTGGTAGACATACATGTTATAATTTTATTCATTTTAATGTTTATTAATTGGTAAAAAGTTCAGTCGGACAGAAAAAGCAAGCGTCACGTCTTTGACCCATATACAAGGCATATTTTATTAATAGAAACTATAAATATAAGAGTAACTTTTGAAGTGGGCATTTCACTTAGTTTTGACGCACTTCCAGTTTAAGCCCCACCCACACACGGTTTTCCAGAAACAGATAAAAAGACCAAATAGCTTTCAACTGTGTTTGATATAATGCCAAGTGATTTTCTAGTACCAAAGAGACTTTTTTTTGTCATATGGTTACAGATACAAATACAGATAATGGCTTCGCTGCATACCCCTACTGATTACAATAAAAATGAAATCCCATTCAACCAGCCACAGTAGAAGAGGCGCAAAGGCCCCCCTCCGCTGTGCCACTGGTTGTGGGGTGCCCCATCTAGTAATTACATGTCGTTCTACAGGTGAGAGCCATGCATTAATTAAATATGAGGTGGTGGTGTAGTGGTCTAATGCACATAACTGATAAACTGGTAATCAGAAAGTTTGTGGTTTGAGCCCCACAGCCACCACCATTGTGTCATTGAGCAAGGCACTTAACTCCAGGTTGCTCCGGGGGGATTGTCCCTGTAATAAGTGCACTGTAAGTCGCTTTGGATAAAAGCGTCTGCCAAATGCATTAATGTAAATCTAGAGGCTTGGCAGCAGTTGCAGGGCGTTTTGAACTTGGTACATTGAACGATGCATGGCTATGTCATTCAATTCGGGTGGGCTCTGCCAGTATTCAGTGGGGTTGTTCTGACAGACGTCTTTGTTCGGGAAGCTCCGTTTTTGATTCTGGAAATTCACTCACTCTTATAAAAAGGAGCAATAGAGGAGAATCCCACATTTTAAAGCCATTCTTTTCTGGTCCCAGAAAACCCATTCTGGATTTGAGATGTTTGTTCAGAGTGGGACGTGTTCTCCCTGCGAGAACATTTCACAGGATTTTGGGGCTCACGATCATTGTGTCTTCTGTTATTCCCCTAGGCATGTTGCATTCAAGAACGTGTCAGTGCTCGATAAAATCAACAAAGGGACTTCAACCACTGACGCATGCACTTCGTCCGTTCAGAGTGATGGGTGGGTGCTACCAAACTCTGCTGCCATGGAAACAGACACACTTTCTGATGGCTGGTGTTCCATTGGGACAGGTGTGTCACCGTCATGGTTGAGGCACTGTACACGAATGTCTATAGGTGTATAGACACCTCCTATAGAGTCTGAAAAGGCCAGTGGCAATATTGGCAAATAAACTGTCTGGAGATGCTCACAGTGCTGATGGCATTAAGGGTTTTCCCTCCTGAGATTCAGGACAGTCATGTCCTCATCTGGTTGGACAACAGGACGGTGGTGTCCTACATCAATGGCCAGAGAGGGATGCGTGTTCTTGCCATGCTAAGGCTGGCACGTCGCATTCATCTGTGAGCATGGGGCAATGTACAGTTCCCACAGTATATGTATTATGTATCCCTACATGTTCCAGGCCGGTTTAACTTGGGGGCAGTTCTCCTGTCTAGACTGAGTCTAACGCCCGGAGAATGGACATAACATCCTCAGATTATGGAACAAATCTGGAGGAACGTCTGGAGGAATGGAAGTGGTTTGCTTAAAGCAAGATGTTGCACTGTCCCCTCTGGTTTTCTCTCTCGCCCCTGCAACACTGGGCATTGATGCGCTGGCTCATCAGTGGTCGAGAGCGCGTCTTTTCACATTTCCACTGATCAGTCTGCTGCACGCAGTTCTGCAGAGGGTTCGGGACAATCTGGTTTGGCTTCTGTTAGTGGCGCTGTATTGTCCATCTCAAGTGTGCTTTTCCACTCTGGTTTCTTTCCTGGAAAAGATGCCTTGGGAGATTCCAGTCAGAGTGAACATGTTGTCTTGCAGCATTTGGCACCCTTGGCTGAACTTGTAGAAGTTATAGATGTGGCCCCTCAACGGGGTGCTCTTAAAGTCTATGTTGCCGCTGAACATGTGTTTATCAATGGAGTCTTTATTGGTAGACATTATCTTGTCTCTCACTTTATGCGTGGTGTGTGCAAGCTTAGAACTTTTTGTTCTGTGCTTTATGGCATTTGAGTGATGTTTTAGAGGCACTCTCTAGTACTCCGATTGAGCCTCTAACAGTTAAAGATACACTTTTGACTCACAAAACGGCACTGCTAGTGGCATTGGCATCGTTCAAGAGAGTCTGTGATTTGCATGCTCCGTCGGTCAATACCTTGTGTATGGATTTGGCGCAAGGGTGTTCAAAGGTTGTGTTAAGACCTCATTTGGGCTATTTGCCCAAGGTCAAAGCAGTTGCTTGTGTACTTTGGTGGCCGAAAAAAGAGGTGTTTCGGTGTCCAAGCAAAGTCTCATTGGCTGATTGATGCAATTTTGAGTGATTATGAAGCGTGCGGTTTACCTTCGCCTTTGGGTATTCCAGCCAATTCTATGAGGAGCATGGTATCCTTATGGGCTTTGGCAAGAGGTGCATCCTTGGAGGACATTTGAATGGCAGCAGGATGGTCCTCTCTGCATACATTTGGAAGATTTTATAATCTAGACTACTGCTTCCCAGGTTGTCTCTGTTGAAACAGGAGTAAATTCATAATTGCTTTTATTCAGATGCTTTAGCTCACTTGTGCGTCGCTATAAACTTGCCACACAGGCTTAGACAGTTGGCAGCTACTGTTCACATGGCGTGAATGTATTTAGTTCCATTAGTGATCATACACAGCTTGCGTTCCATGAAAGGGAACGTCTCGTTCCCCTCAAGGAACCAAGGTTACATACGTAACCAAGACGTTTTCCACCTGTGGAGTGAAAAAACTCAACAGATCCATAAGAATCATCTCACAAGATTCTTTGTTTTGCCCTTTCAAAATGGTCAGAAGCTGCTGCTATTACCCAAATGCCCTTACCCAAACCCCAAGCCTAAACCCAGCCATAATTGTAGATTAAAAATGTAATCTTAAAGGAAAAATACAACCTTCAAATCACACTCCTAATTGATTAAGTGATCACAATTACTTCCTGGTTTCCACTGGACCAGATCTTGTGTCTCTGAGGCTCTTTCAGTCACACCACAAGAAAAGGTACACACATTTGAATTGCTGCAATAATGTCCGATGGGAAATGCCACTTTTTAATAACTTGACAGTATGGGGTCAATATCAGGGTACTGGAACAGTCAGTAGCAAAATGTTAATTTTCAGTGTGCTTATGTTGGTCCTGACCCAGCTGAGCAACTGCCATTGTGATGAATGGGAATGCTAATGGATAGCTTTTACCAGGTATCATACCATAGATCTCATTGGTTTCATCAGAATAAGCAAAGGCATTTGGACTATGGAAATCAATTGACAAAATGTTGAAAGAGGACCAACAAACCATAACACCATGAACTGCCTTAACAAAATCTATTTACAATTTAGCAGACATGCATTTAGTGACTGTCCCGTGGAGGACAGTGAAGTTTGTTACTTACAGCTACAGATTTCCAAAGTTTTATATATTGATCGAATGCCAACTTGACAAATGATATCTTGACAAACACGCATCTCATTTCATCAATATAGATTCCTAGAAAAGGTGTACTTAGGCTAAAATAAAGTCAAGTCATGTCGTTTTTATTTGTATAGTGCCTTTCAACCCACACATCGTTTCAAAGCAGCTTTACAGAAGATCAGTCATTAACAGAAGATAAAACTGTAATGTCTTTAAAGTCTATGAGTCATCATTGTGTAGTTTGATAAAATCAAATTGTAAATTGTGTTTAAAAATAGGTAATTAAATAGTAATTGTATTTATAACCCCAGTCAGGGCCGTGCACAGACATTTTGAAGGGCAGTTGCCCAAACCAAAAAAAGGGGCATTAAGCGGGTGGGTGCTCATTAATACAAATTATGTAGTTATCCATTATACAAATATACAATTAAAAGTGAAGAGAGTACACACTCAAATACATTTCAGACTTTATTGTAGTGTTTTGAAAGAACATCACAATTACACATTGCTGATAATAACAGAAACTATTTAATGTTTTACATTTTGATACCTGTTCCATTTACAGCAAAAACTTTTTATTTGGTACCATGTCCTGAAAGATCTTAATAACCTCATCTTTTATGATTGGGATGTCCCAAAATGTCTGTGCATGGCCATGTCTGTCTCATTGTATTGCCTTTCTTTCATTTTCTGTCTCTGGTTCAGTTCCAAGACCTTCAATTTTACTCTGTTGAGTTGAGTCTGAGGCAGATTAATCTTAATATTGAGAATAAATAACAAACCTTTTACAATCATATTGTAAGGCTTAGTGCTAATTCAATGTATGTTGTTGTAATGCAATTACTCTTCAATTCAAATAATTGAATGTCTATCTTTTTTTTTTAAATCACACTCTAGCACAGTGGTCGGGAACCTATGGCTAGCAAGCCACATGTGGCTCTTTGTTAAAAATCAGGTGGCTCGCCAGGTCTCTCACTATTCACCAACACATGCATGTTTAAAACTTTCTAGAGAGACTTTTCCAACAGAAAGTGTGGGTGCGATTGCAAAGCTTGAAGTCAATGAGACTGTTTTGGTTTCCTTTCTCCCGAATTTTACAGCCTACTTGTAGTGAACAAGGTTTGAAATGAACACCTGCTGATATGCCAGCCATTGTGAAAGGTGACCTGTAAGACTTCTTGGAGTGATATATTACAATAAATTAGTCACAAAGATGCACGTTTGACGAAACGTGATTATATTTTGAAGACAAAATATATCTGAGCAATGAAAGCACTTCTCAAACACAAGCACATGTATAGAGTTCTGGGACTCGTTTCCCAAAAACTATTCACCACACGTTCACCATGATCATAAAATTGAATTCTATTTTTTATCTTTAGGCATAAATATGCCAAAACGGAATACAAACACATTTGATAAGAACACACAATTTTTGGGAACTCAAGAATTTTTTAGTCTTATTTATTATGAATTTTTATAATTATCTTTACATTTATAATTGTCTTTCGTTCTTAAGTTGTATGCTAGTAATTTTCACCTGTTGCTGCATACTGATACTTGCGTGATGGCAAATGGAGCCGGACATGATTAGTGCTGACATGAATAACAATTTTAGAAAATCTACATTTAGCATTAGCCAGCACTTGTAAATTTGATTTGATGTCAGATGCTCTGGAGCCCAAAATGCAATTAACATTAGTGACTAGAGTCTCTATTTCCATGTTCCTTACAATAGAATCACCAATAAAAAGGGCTCTTTCAACATGATTGTGTGGGTGTATCACTGAGTGTGGAGAATCGATTGGAAACCCTAACAGAAATGGTAGAGAGGTGTTGCTTTTCTGAGTGAGTATGCCGCAGAGACTTCACCCAAACGCCCTGCTGCAGGGGCTCTACAGCCGGAACCAAAGTGTGCGTGTTGGTCTCTGTACTGCCCGCATCCAAAACAGTATCTACTGGTTTCTCTTTCTCACTGACCTCTACTAGCATTCGGATGTGTGTCTCTTAATCATTAACCTTCTCCATCAGCCTGACTTATTCCTTACATTTATCACATGTGAATCCCTCACTGCTGACGGAAGAGGCTATTGTAAACATGTGACATGCAATGCAGGAAGAAATAACATGAGTGGATGCCATGACTTACCGCAGTTGTTTATTGTTGTTAGTTGTTCCTGAGCGGTGAGGGTTTGAGATTGATGTGAATCCCTCACTCAAATGTTTGTTATTGGTTGTTCTTGATAAGTGGTGCTTTGAGATCGATGCAATAAACCGTGTAACACAGAGGAGAAAAGCGGATGCACATGGAAAATGCATGCAGTTGAATCGTGATAACAGAACAATGAAGGGGGAAACACGATGCAGGCTGGAAAATGGCAGATGTAAAGGATTAAAGGCTGAAAACAGATATATAAGTGATGCTAAAAAAAATAGCAGGCTACAAACACAGACACGAGCTAGCAACAGGTAAAATACACACAGTAGAAAAGGGAAAAAACCTGAAATGCATGGTAAAATGGCAAAGGATAAAACTATGAACGTATGAGAATAAGTATAAGCAATGGTAATCAAGCTACAAACACAAACACTCGTGCAGCGTGCCATCAGCAACAGAAAGCCCAGTGACATCAGCATTCGGACACAAGACTGATATCAAACGCAGGGCACGTCAATGCGGTTCAGGTGGTAGACGGTACACACTGAGTTTAAACTCAAACTCAAATTAGACCTTTTTTTTCTCATAAAAATAAAAAAATCTAAACCTATTAAATAACTAATTTGTCCTTTTTGTGAGCTCTGGCAATTGGAAAATTTCTTAAGAAAAGAAGGCTATTGTATCTCTCTTTAGGTAATTATGGTACATTCTAATTTAAATGTCATCTGAATCTGGTTAGAAGAATGCAGATCAGACTGTCTTGAAATATGTGGTAACCCGTTCTTTTTAATGGTAGCTTATAATTTCACAGATCAACTAGCATTACCTTCAGTAGCAAAAGAGGGTAGATTTTGTATGCATGCCAAATTCAATATGTTCCACCTATTGTTGAACAAGGACAAAGCCATTAGAAATTTGCAATTTTATATATATATATATTCAAAGAGAATGTCTTTTATGTTGCATAGACAATGCACTAATAAGATTAATATTGGAAAGGAATATCAAGACAAACACCATTCAAATTGGACAAAGCCACAGTTGCCATTTTGAGCAGATTTTACATTGACATTACATTAATGTCTTCAGCAGATGCTTTTATGCAAACTTTAAAGCAACCTTACAAAAGAACCAACAAAAGGTGACTGATCATCAAGGAGCCAACAACATTAGCATTGCTATGGTGAGTGTAGGACAGTAAAAGAGAATATATTAGGGCTTGGTATTGTTACATATTTCATGATTTGTTTCCAATTTACCAGCTCTCCACTCGATTCGATTCTAATTCAATTCAATCATTTATAACAATAATTTTGCTTGCAACTGAAAGAAATTATCTCACAACTAATGTTGTTAATTATACAGTGGACCTTTTAACTAGGTAGATTATGAAAATATAAATATTACAATATATATATATATATATATACAAAAAACAATTGCATGAGTTGTCTGTAACTTGCATTGCTGAAGAAGTTCTCTGTAAAAGAACTAGAGTGATATATACCATGCTGCAAATGGCAAAGCATGTTACTGTATTTGTGCATTGAGGTCACAAGCGCCACGTTGAGTTACGAGCTGGACGTGACGGCTGTGATTTGTGCATTGTGGAACATGATGATGTTCATATGAATCGATTAAACTGCATTTTCATTAGTGCTAGAGAAAGATCATGAATCACTGGTGTTGATTGGTATGATGACATGAGTTCACGGGAAGTCCAAATGAAACTCTTCTGGGGCATATTGTCAGCACAGCTAAGCAAATAGCATAGAATAGCACAGCTAGGCTAATAGCATATCACAGCACAGCTAAACTAACAAGTTAGCGGTTTTTCATTGGAAGCCTATACTAAACCCTAGCATCCAAAGCTAGCAGTTAGCATCCAGTGGCCTGTTACAGTTAAATACAGATTGTGTTTGAAAAAACTTTAGTCTCTCAAGTCTCAAGTCTCATTTATTTATATAGCCCCTTCAACTACAACGTAGACCAAAGGGCTGTACATCCAAAAACAAGAAAAAACATACATACAATATGCAATGACAAAGTCAAGAATTAAAACAAACAGAATACAAATACGTTTTCACACGAATTTTAAAAACATCAACTGACGGTGCAGTTCTAATATCAGGGGGAAGAGCATTCCACAGTCTAGGGCCAGTGACTGAAAAAGCTCGATCTCCTTTAGTTTTAAGTCGAGTTCTTGGAACAAAGAGCAGTAGACAATTAAAAGACCTTTGAGATCTACTAGAGTTCATTAGCACCAAATCCTTGATATATTCGGGGCCAATTCAGTGAACAGCTTTATAAACATATAACAAAATCTTATACTGTATCCGATATTTCACAGGGAGCCAATGAAGCCTTTTCAGAACAGGAGTAATATGCTCCCTCTTCTTAATACCAGCAATCAGCCTCGCTGCAGCGTTTTGAACCAACTGCAATCTTGAGATAAGAGATTGACTAATTCCTACATATAAAGAATTGCAGTAGTCCAAACGTGTGGAGATAAATGTGTGAATCACTGTCTCCAAATCAGGAACAGACAAAAAATATTTCATTTTAGCAATAGTCCTTAACTGATAAAAACAATTTTTTACCACATTTTTAACCTGATAGTCAAACATAAGAGCAGAGTCAAAAATTACACCTAGATTTCTTATTTTAGGCTGCACATATGTTTCCCATATACCTAAAAAATCGGTTAAACCGCTGTCAGCCTTCTTCGTCCCAAACACCATGACTTCAGACTTGCTGGCATTTAACTGTAAGCAGTTTTGCTGTAACCAATTAGTCACCTCCTGTAAACAAGCAACCAAGGATAAATTAGGGCTTGATCCTCCAGCTCCAATCGGTAAATAAATCTGAATATCATCGGCATATAGGTGATAAAATATACCATATTTCCTGAATATTTGACCTAGAGGCAGCAAAAACAGAGAAAAAAGAATAGGTCCCAAAATTGAACCTTGAGGTACTCCACAATCCAGAGAAACTGACCTGGAGGAAAAATCCCCAACCCTAACAGAAATTGAACGCCCCTTAAATATGAGGAAAACCAATTTAAAACCGTCCCTCTCAGCCCTACAACGTGTTCCAAACGATTAATAAGAATATCATGATCAATTAAATCAAAAGCTGCACTAAGATCCAACATGATTAGCGCCCCAGTATTGCCCGAATCTGCAATAAGTAATAGATCATTAGAAACTCGCAGTAAAGCTGATTCAGTACTGTGTCCTGCCCGAAAACCAGACTGAAAGACATCTAACACCTTGTTTCTAGCCAAAAAAGAACTTAACTGAGATAAAACTACCTTTTCTAAAATTTTAGAAATACAAGGCAATTTTTAGAAATACTTTATACAATTTAATAGAAATACTTTAAGCAATTTAACCCTTTATCTTCTCAAACTTCAAACACTTCTCTCTCTTATGCATTTTATTAACATTTTCTCCCTCTCCTTTATCTTATAGCACACATTACTGTCTCACAATGAGCAATTAAGTTGAAGTTAATATGAGCTGAGTTTGGAGAGCTGATTAAAATGTATCTTTTCTTCACATTTAATTTATTTCCACTTTTATCAATTTCTTATTTCTTTTATCAAACTACTTGATAATAATAAGTCTGAAACAGTACAAGTTTACAGAACTTAAGACTACCTCTCATTCTTGTTATTATCTACCACCCATTAGTTTCCATCTTATTTTTAATTACTTATCAGCTGTTTTTTATTTTATTTCACTTGTGTGTTGGGCACTGAATTGATTCTGCTCTATGTGGAGGGCCCCCACTAGACATTATCGACTCATTCTCCTAGCCACCCAGAATAAGATTTCTCCATTGTGAAATTGTTTTATTAATAAAATCCCTCCAAAAAATTCTGTTGCACAATCACAATCAACAAGCACCAAGAATCAATCAGAATCCCTCTTATTGCTATTAAGCATAACCATGGAATATTTATTGGTAGATTTAGTTAATTTAGCCTTTGTTTATTTTCAATTTCATTTTTAATTCTCTGTCTCCCTCTAACTTTTCTCTACCTACTATTTACAGTCTAGAGACAAAGCCTATGGAACCACAAATTATTCTGGTTAAAAAATTTGTTAACAATAAAAGTCATCCTGAAATGTCAAATCATTAACTACATTTTGTGTCTTCTCCCTAGTCTAACATCACTCAACTTTCTTTGTGTTTATCAATGCAATCCAAATTCCAGCAACAAAACGCAGCCACGTCCGGAAATAAATTGCAGAGAGAAGCACCAGGTAACCGTCACCACCCCCGAACGTGCCTTTGAGGCATCTGTAGTAAGCAGTTCAACTGTACCGCATAAACAGGTGTATGGTGTCAATCCTATCAGATTGAAAAGAAACATTTAATTACACTTCATTAGTTGTTCACATTCACTGAAACAACACATATATGTTACTACTCTTCACTTGTGTCCCCACACATTGAAGAAAACCCCAGGCTTTAACACTACACCTAGGCCCTTAACCCCATGCAGATCTGTGTCAGCTCTCTCTCCCAAATCTGAAATTGAAACCCTGACCCAACAAATTGACCTCACCAAAGATGAGCTTGACATGGTCAGAGATGACCGGAAACACTCTTACGAGTTAAGGCTACAGTTTAAGATGGGCAGGCATCCCATAGCAGCACCCCTGGTCAACAAAGCAGCATCCTACAACCAAAAGCTTCCACATGATGACAGACATGAGTGCCCGCAGCACAAAACCTCAGGTGCCCTCTTTCAAGAACCCCTCTCCAACTGCAGTAAAAGGGTAAACATCCCAACGAACCTGAAAGAGCATGTGGAGACCTCGACAAGCTGGCAAGGAACATTGAAAAGTTCACAACAAATCCTGCTGAGGGTCACAAGATCCATGCTTATCTGCGTGACATAAAATTCCACCTGAATACAGGCCTCAGATGACTAACAGAGATACTTTATGCCTACTATGGATAACATAGACATGAGGTACACAGTTTTCTTGACAGAGAGTCAAACCACATAAAGTCTGAATACCAACGTCTGAGAGAGGCCGTGATTAAATAATTTTCATACCCAAAGTCCGGGCAAGAACTGTTTACCACCCTGAACACCAAACAGGGATGGAAAGAAAGCATTTAAGCCTACTACTGTAGACTACGGCAAGACTACTTCCAGTCTCTGAATGAACCTGAGATGGAAGAAGAATTCAACTTCAAAACCATTTTCTCAGAAACCTGCATCCCATGATGAGTTATCATCTAGGAGTCACAGCCTGTCCTCCACAACTGCGTGACTTAGCTCACAAGGCTTATGTTAAACATCATCAGTTTCAAGCCTTACCTCTCAAAACAAAGGGCTGGCATCAGAAGATATGTGGTATCACAGCAAATTTCAGTTTCTTCAGCATAGACCCAAGTAAACTACATGGCGTCCAAGAGTGTGACCCTCACATTAGTGCCAGACCCATATGCACAACCACTGGGAGAAACCATGGAACAGACCATGTCCCTCAAGCAGTCCAAAAGAAATGATGACATGGTAATCCAGATGGACACTTAAAGGCAACCGACGATGAAAACCATTGCAACACAGTGCAGACAGATACAGAACTGAGCCTGCACACAGACACAGAACGAAGCCTGCTCACGAACCAGATGAGCCAGAACTGCTGAAGCTAATCACAGCATACTCCAAGCAGAATCCACCCAAGGCCGACCATAAAGACATCACCCCTCCTGTCATGACCAATGACAGAAATAAAGGTGCCAGACACCACAGTGACCAACACAGCACCGGCTTATGGACTGAAAACTCAGCCATTAGCTTCAAACATATCCTAATCCAACATGACAGAAACTAAGTCATACAACAGCTCATGACGAGTTATATATAGACATCAAGAACTGTGTGAAAGACTTCTATGAACTGTGGCTTCATCAGAACCCAGTCACCTAGATGATCCAGATTAGCCAAGATACAAAGTGCCAATCTTCAAATGGGTCCACCAAAACCAAGTCGACAGAAACAATCTCCAAGACCAGAAAAGGGGGGAGCTTGAAACAGTCTGGCACAGTTTGAAACAATCTGATACAGTTTACAACATCTAACATACAGCTACACATAGTTCAAATGTGTCTTACAACACACCTTTAATACACCCAAACACTAAAGGGACATATCAAACTGTTTTCCTCATAAAGTACCCAACAGTAATTTAAGTTATTTTGAGGGGACAGCAAATTTACATTGTTATACAAGCTGTACACTCACTACTTTACATTGTAGCAAAGTGTCATTTCTTCAGTGTTGTCACATGAAAATATATAATCAAATATTTACAAAAATGTGAGGGGTGTACTCACTTTTGTGAGATACTGTATGTTTGACTGCTTGTGTTGTAAAAATTGTGAGAAAAGAAATTTACCCAAAAATGAACAGTACATTTCAGAGGTTAAGATTACATAAAAATTAGGCTATTCACTCATCCATATGGTTTGCAATTTGAAACCATTGAGGTGATCTGATATGCAGAGTTTAAGCCAAACAGCATTCAGAATATTTTACTGCCAACTAAGCTATTGAATCAGTAATTTGAACTGTGAATGTTGAGATGTTTGCAACTCCACCATATACATTTCCAACATCCAAACCCTTCTCCGACACACACACAATGGAATGCTACTTTGTGCATTCGGGTTTCTGAGCACTATCATCTCACAGGACCCGAAGTGGAAGACACACATTGACTCCTTTGTGAAAATGGCACATGGTGTATAAGTGTCATTGTTTTGTGTGTGTAGCTTACAATAAAGACATGAGAGAGGCAGCATTTTTACCATTTATTGAACTTGAAAAACAACTGTAAAAAAGGAGGTGAAACTTTAAATTGTTTGCACGTTTCTGGCTTTTTGGTAAATAGTAAATATTTCGTAAATAGGGATATAGGCTACAAAAATATATACATTTTCCATTATACTACACATTCTGCTATAATATGCGAGATAAAATACTAATATATTCTACCTGAATAGAAAAAACATTAAAAAAAAACAAATGAAAAAATATATATATGTATATTTGTATTCTATGTGATGGTAAACTTAACCTACAGACTGTGCATGTGGGGGCATCACTCATCTGATTTTATTAATTGTGCTAAAAATGGTGGTTTTGTTCACCAAAAGATTGTTTGCCAGTTGCAACGAGTTGAAGAAATTGTTCGACCAGATGCATGACAACATTGTTCGATAACCGCTGACCAGCCGACATTGTTTCTTTGAAAAAATTGTGTCCAAAATCATTAGACCAAAAGTCACCCAATCTCATGCTTTTGCCTCCCGTAACACCACTCAAATAAACAAGACCAACAAATGCTTTTAGTTTGTCATCTGTCAGTTTGAATTTTTCAGCATTATTCCTCCCAGCTTCCGCATCAGTGTACTTTCGTATGTTTTGCCACATTTCTGTGTCAATCAAACAGAGTAAGCTGCTCAATGGACTTGTACTATTGTACTTGGCATAAGATGTTGGCCCTGGGGGTTCTCTCATCATACTGGCCTCTTGAGCTCTACCCCAAGGGTTGCCAGGATGTTTTGAGTGAGCTCCAGGCAATCTGTGGTTACTTTATAGCTCTCGATACAATCATCATAATAGCACCGCCCATTTATCAGCTTAGTTGTCAATTGCCATAAAATAATTTTAGATGCATCATTATATATTGAATAGGTGAAATTTGCATGCGTATTTATTACCTTAGCATGTTTACAAAATTGACCTCATATTTCGATTCGTGGTTCTTTATTATGCATTATATATAATATATCAAAATATATATACGGAAGATCTTGGGGATTCATACATCGGGCATCACATCCAATCACAATACAGCCTCCACTTCATAAGCCTATCAGCAGAAGATTTATCTTCCTTCTTCAGCCAAGATGAATCAGCAGCCATACCGCCCGCCGACAGAGTGAGGAAACGGCCTCCCATCATCACCCGAGCCTCGAGGAAACGAGTCGGAGTCAAGCGACGGATGAACACACATTCTAACTGCGTTCTCACACGATCGAAGTAAGAGGTTTACACACACACACACACACACACACACACACACACACACACACACATACCTTCCTCTCATGTGTTAAAGGCTTATTTTGGTTACCATATCTAATCATGTCAATGTTTCATTTGGAAGTTTATTGACTTCAATGTATTGATTATTAATTGATGTTACTGCATCAATAAACTTTGTTATATTTCAAAGAGAAGTGTTTTGTTTTGTTTTGCATACGCCTGTGTCAAAGTCTGGCAGGGGATGTCAGTGATCGGATTCAAGCCATTGTTACCTTTCTGAATATTTATGTTCTCCGGATGTCGATTTTCCTAAGAGAATAATCTAAAATTGAGACTGTTATACTGTCTGGTTATTAGTCCCTGATTCCAGGGTGGTACGATATTAATCCTTATTGATATTCTATTGATTTTGATGATTGATCATTATCTTTGATGATGGTTGAATTCAATATGTTCAATAAGCTAGTGTTAATTCTAATCAATGTTCTATTGATTTTAATAATTAATGATTATCTTTGATTATAATTAATATCTGATTGAATTTGATAATTGATGGTTATCTTTGGTGATTGTTGTTTTAAAGGATTAAAAAGCTAACCTTGATTCTAATCAATGTTCTATTGATATTAATAATTGATCATTATCTTTGATAATTATTCATTATTGCTAATAACCAAACCCACTTACACAGTACTAAATACAATAGATCGGGATACTCAAATTATATTCAAGAAAGCACTAGATTTCAGCGAAAGTCTGGAGGTTGCATTGTGTTGCATGCGTTGTTTTGCATGTGGAGTTCTCTGAAGTTCTTTTGCTTGGTTCAGTTCCAGGATGCCTTTGTTTTGTTCAATGGATGGGTGATGGAATAACAAGGCGAGAACTCCCTCAAGGGAGAATTCAGGACGTTCCAGGACAGAGGTCAAATTGTGTGAAGGCCGTAGAGCAGAGAAGATAGAAGGGGTTGTCCAGGCTGGTCTTTTAACCCTTTCTATTTAGTCACACCCCAAAGAGCCTCTAAGCCAATCAGGGGTGTCTTTACGATGTCACATGGCAATTTTTGTCCTCCCCTCAAGATAATTAATTTATGACCTATTGTTCTAAGGTTTGTGATTTCCTGCTATAAAAAGTTAACATGTTAATCATGAATTACATAAGAACACTATAACTGCAAATAACCCGAATATACGTCACACCATCATTCTGGAATTTAAGAGACAATCAGTTAGATACCAAACACTTGTACTTTCTTATTAATAACAATTATAATTAAGTTATAATGCATGATAAAACTTCCTATCATACGCATAGGATGCAAGTGTAGAGAGTTGGTTATATCGAAGAACAATGGAATGTCTTTGTTCTGTGATTTTACGGGTTTCCAAATGGTTCTTATCTATGTCTTGGAATATGTGTTCCAGTTTTGTGGGGGGTTTCTAGGAGTGTGTTCGGACAGATCTGCCCTTTGTATTTAAGGCAGTTAAGATTTGCCAGATGCCATAAATTCAGACTTGTCAGCAGAAGCCCGTCATTAAGTCATTCTGCGTGGAGTTGTTGAATTTCTCTTAATTATCTTATGCATCAAAGTCCTACAAAGTCCCTTCCTTGTTTCTGTCACGATTTAGAACAAAGGGTGAAGGAATACATTTAAAAACAGAAACAACTAAGAGGCTGAACACTGTTTGGCACTCTTCACTCTGGAAGTACAATAAGGCTAAATCATGAATGTGAAGGATTACATTTTTATGGAAGTTGATCCATGAGGTTTGATATGGTGACATAACACAGTAAGTTTCTTTCGGTTTGGTTAGGACTGTTTCCTGTCTATAATACCATGGCTTATTTGCACAAGGCCAGTGAAGTTTTAAGCTGTGGGCCTCGTTCCTTTCCTTAGATGCCAGCTCTTGATTGGAGGATGCTGCTCTTTAGGACAGGGGTGATGCTCTCAGATGTATATCCATCTTAACCTCTCGCCTTACTTTGTAAGATTGTTTCGTTTCATCTCTGACCATATTGAGCTCATCTTTGGTGAAGTCAAGTTGTTGGGTCAGGGTTTCAAGTTCCATTCTGGACAATTGCAGATGCCCTTGATTCTAGAGTTCTTTTTACAATACTGTGTACTGGAGATTCCTTTCCAGTTCTTCTTGGATGGCCTTTTCTTTCTGCACTCTGTTCTATGCAGCTGCCAGGGCTTCTTGAAGCTTTTCTTCTTGAAGCTTCTTCT
The DNA here is from genome assembly GCF_025860055.1 of Xyrauchen texanus. NCBI lineage: Eukaryota > Metazoa > Chordata > Actinopteri > Cypriniformes > Catostomidae > Xyrauchen > Xyrauchen texanus. The sequence goes on from NC_068288.1 coordinate 30,154,090, forward strand.
TGAAGGTTAGACTAGGGAGAACACACAACATCTGGTTAATGACTTGACATTTAAATAGGACTCTTATTGATGACAAATATTTTAACCAGAATTTCCGATGGTTTAACAGGCTTGTTCTCTAGACTACAAGTAGTAGGAAGAAAGAGTAAGGGAGGGAAAGAGACTTCTTTTTTTTGGCTGCTCACATCTGTGATCTGCTTATTATACTTGGCACAGGTTTTACACCAGATATCCTTCCTGATGCAACCCCCAGTGGCTGGAGGACTCTCATCCACACCAATGGGGCAATTTATTGTCTCCAATTCACTTACCCTGCATGTTTTTTTAACTTGTGTGGGAAACCAGAGCACCCGAAAGAAACCCATGCCAACACAGGGAGAACATGCAAACTCCACACAGAAAGGTGTGACGAGTGATAGTGAGACAAACAGACCCAAGAGCAGAGGAACAGTTCAAAGGATTTATTAAAAACAAATATGAGCAGTCACTGAGTTGTGCAATGTCGAAGATCCTGGCACCGGCTGCAGCAGCGGGAAGCGATCTCCGATAAGCATGCACGCCATGGACACACAATCCGTTGAAATCCGTGAAGAGTATGTTCATAGGATGAATATGTGCATATTGGAAGTCAGGTACAGATTCGTAGAATCCTTCATTGAAGCTTAGTTTGGTGAAGAATAATGACCAGCTGAGATGGGCAGACTTACACTGCCTCAGACCTATGATTATCTAAGGTAGGTTAAGAAGAAAGAATACAGGTGACAATAAAAACAAATAAAACAAACAAAATCAAAAAAGGAAAAAGGAAAGGGAAAGAAATGTCCCCTTTTAAGTGACTCTCCAATTCAACAAAATGTAAATGTATCTCAATTAATCATTGAGAGACAGCTTTAGTTTGATGAGATGGAGAGGAAGAAAAATTAAATAAACATGCAAAGTTAGGAATAGATCAACTATGTGTGTTTAGTTTGAGGTTTAGGTATGTTTTAAGGCGTTAATTCACTTCAACACTGCCCAAAGCACAAGATGTGTTTAATTGTAACAAGCCATGGGACGTTAACCACTAGCTTATGATGCTATAGCTTTAACACAGACTTTCAATATAAGACCGCTAACTCGAGTTAGCTGAGCTACACTAGCTTTGTTTACAATATGGTATCGGCAGGTTGCGTATGCGCAGTACAGAGTTGCATCGGAAGAGTCTTCTAGGACTTCCTGTGATGACCCGTCATCATGGCAACCAACACCAACACTGTTTGCAACAAGCACTTATGATAACTGTGAATACAGTCATCATCAGCAGGTTCAACAATGCACAAATAACAGCCTTCACATTCAGCTCATTTTAACGTGGCACTTGTAATTATAATGCATTCAAGGAGAATCTTAGTTCACAAATGACTGACTACACAAGTATCCTGTTTATGGTGTGGTATGTTTATAAATTGTTCATTCAGAGTAATTCTTAAGCGGTGCACATGTAACAAACAACTGGTCCTTACAATTTTTATTTATTTAAAATTAAACTTTAAATCAATGCACAAGTAACAGACGCGATGTAACTGTTTTACAGGGTGGCTCTTACAATTTCAATTCACTCCAAGTGAGATGAATATCCATTTTAACGGGCAGGTTCACTATGGCTGTTTAAACACGCAATTCTTATAATATTTTGTGTTTCTATGGACACACACTTATCAAGCATGGTTTCCTCCTGCCGGTACAAAGTTTTACTGTAAATCTCTAGCGTGATGAAGCATTTACATTCCTGTTCAAATTTAAATTCGGACAATGATGTACATTGTTACACAAGTTATTTATCAAATTTGCTTTGAGAACTGGAACAAAAATGTGAAAGTCACTACTCCATTGATTAAACCATAGACAGTTAAGATAGACTAGTTGAATGCACTGGAACATATCAATGTCATCAATCTAGCTATAAAATAAGGCCATTTAGGAAGAGGTAGAGGACCATCACTCATCTCTGTACTATTACCACAGTGCAGGAGATTTCTTCATCCTGGCAGGGGGAAATTTTAAGCTCCTTTCTTGGAGTTTTTAACTTTAACTAGAAATGTATTCCATAAATTGTGTCTGGGTTTGTTTCGTCAGAATGTTAAATTACATTCCTGTGCTTTTTTATGAGTGCTGAAGGTAGCATTAAGCGTTTCAATGACAAAAGTGAGGCAATATGAGCTCTAGCTTCATTTTCATAACAAAAAAAAACGGCACACAATAAATATCTCACACACACAACACTAATATGACAGGCTCATTTTATCTGCTCACAATTTATTTGCAAGTAATTTATCAAGGGGAATTAATGATTGATTTGGGAAATATTAAAAGAATTAAAGGTGGAGTAAGTGATTCCTGAGAAAGACTGCTGATATTTCAACTCATCAGACAAACAAACACACCCCTCCCTTCAAGTACACCTTCAGAAGCTACACCCCCATTCTCCCATTCTTCAAGGTCCAAGTGGAACTCTAACTTCCACTTCTTGGTCTGGGAAAAAAGTAGGAGCATAAAAAAACTGGCATTCGAACAGGGACATACCTGTAGCTGAGGAGCGTAGAGTGTTTTGGGCGTACTCCACCCACATAATGAAGCATGACCATGAGGAGGGATTATTGGCAACCATGCACCTCAGGGTAGTCTCCAGATACTGGTTTTACCTCTCCATTTGGCCATTTGACTCAGGATGGAAACCAGATGAAAGACTCACTGTTGCCCACAAAAGTTGACAGAATGCATGGCAGAATTGAGAGGAGAAATGAGGGCCTTGATCAAAAACCATGTCCTGAGGAATACCAAAAACTCATGGTTAATGTTCAACTCCGTAGCCTCTTTAGCATTTGGTAATTTGGGCAAGGGAATGATTCTGCCAGCTTTAGAAAATCTGTCAACAATGACCATAATGGTGGTGTTACCTTGGGATGGCGGGAGTCCAGTAATGAAATCCATGGAGAGGTGTGACCAGGGTCTTCAAGGTATAGAGAGAGGATGAAGAAAACCATGAGGAGAGCGATGAGATACCTTCCCCTGGTTGCATATGGGACAGGCGCTTATGAAGGTTTTGGTATCCTCCTTGATGGTCAGCCACCAAAACTGTCTCTAGAGGAATTTAAGGATGTGAGAAGTGCAGATCAGATGAGAGGAGTGTCCCCACTGGAAAACCTGGGAGTGAACAGCTTTTTGGTCTGGTTCCCAGGCCTAGGCTTGCCTTACTGAATTTTCAAGTTCCCATCCTACAGGGGCCATTATCTTGTAACTTCAGATAATGTTTGCAACCGTATCATCTTGGTTACTGCTTGCGTATACTCGAGACAGAGCATCAGGTTTGGATTTTTGGAGCCAGGGTGTTACGATAAGATAAACTGAAACCGGTTGAAGAATAGTGACCAGTGTGCCTGATGAGGGTTGAGTCACTTGGCCTACTGAATGTACTCTAGGTTTTTGTGGTTAGTAAATGTACTTGTGTTTGGCCCCCTCAACCCAATGTCTCCATTCTTGAAGCGCCAATTTAACAGCCAGTAACTCACTGTCTCCCACACGGTCATTCCTCTCTGTTGGTGTAAGGCAATGTGAAAGGAATGCACATTGATTATGTCTGTTATCCTCCCCTATCTGGGAAAGCATTGCTCCAAAACTAATATCTGAAGTATCGACCACCGCAATGAAGAGTTTTTCTGTGTCTGGGAGAGTAGAAATCGGTGCAGAAGTAAAGCTGTGTTTGAGTTCCTTGAAGGCCAACTCTGCTTCTGGACTCCAGCGAAACCCAACATTATTCCCTTTAGTGAGAGCAGATAGGGGAGCCACCACAGAGCTGAAGTTCAAAATACTTTTGCGGTTGAAGTTGGCGAAACCAAGGAATCGCTGCACCTCCTTCACAGACGAGGGAGTGGGCCAGTCTGTGACTGCTTGAATCTTCTTGGGATCCATTTAAATATGGCCAGGCTTAATGATGAATCCCAGGAACTGTACTTGGGTCAGATTGAATGCACACTTCTCAAGTTTGACATAAAGGTGATTATCGAGGAGGTGCCCAAGAACTTTCCTGACATGCTACATGTGCTCATTGAGAAAATTTGAAAAAATAATATCCAGCTTGTTTCTAAGAACATCATTTATCAGAGCCTGTAAGACTGCAGGAGCATTGGTGAGACCGAAAGGCGGTCTTCCACTCATCCCCTTGTCTAATGTGCACAAGATGGTAAGCATTGCACAAGTCGAGTTTAGTGAAAATGGAAGCTCCCTGCAGTAACTCAAAAGCTGTGGCCATGAAGGGCAAAGGTAACTGTTCCGGATAATAATCTTTTGAGGCCACTGTAATCTATGCAGGGTCGAAGGCCCCCATCCTTTTTACCCACAAAGAAAAAAACAGCACCAGAAGGAGATGTGGACTGACTAATAATCTGTGCCACTAGGGCCTCCTAAATGTAACTGTCAATGGTTGCACACTCGGGAGAAGACAATGAGAAGATGCAGCCTCTGCAAGAACAATATACAAGAACATGATTCTCCTTTCTATACTAAAACCGACTCCACCTTTGGTTTCCTTTCACCATAACCTCCATTCCCTCTCATCCTCTCGCCTTTCCACTGATGTCTCTACCTCTCTTCCCACAATAAATATATTTTCCAAGCTTGATGTAAACACTGCCACAGACACACTTGTTCTTCGTGAACATCGGACTGATCTCTGAGCAGCTGAGAGGAGATGGCGGAAATCTAAAGATCCAGCATATCTAGGTAAATATCAGCTTCTGCTTTCAACTTTTCAGATAACATTAAAGCTTCAAAAACCTGCTATTACCAGACCATGATCAACAGCACCACAGACACTCATAGTTTGTTTAGAACATTCAACACACTTATTCAACACGTCCTCCCCCTCCACCACCTGACACATCAATGACAGCAGATACCTTCGCCACATTTTTTATAAATAAGCTTACAACCATCAGCAATACATTCGCAGCACCACACCCTGTCAAGCACCTGGATTCTGTATGCAACTATTCTTTCTCTATGTTCTCTCCTTTGACTGACACTGAGGTCTCTAAACTCCTCCTCTCCAACCACCCCACCACCAGTTCCCTTGACCCCATATCATCACAGCTTCTACAGGCATCTCTCCATCCATCCTACCTGCACTTACACATATAATTAACTCTATTTACAGGCACTTTTCCCACTACATTTAAGCACGCTCGAGTAACCCCACTGCTGAAAAAACCTACACTTAACTCCACACAGATAGAACACTACAGACCAGTCTCTCTCATCCCATTCATGGCAAAAACACTTAAAAATGCAGTTTTCAATCAGATATCTGCCCATCTCTCACAGAACAAGCTGTTGGATGACAATCAGTCAGGCTTCAAATGTGGACATTCCACCGAGACTGGCCTGCTGTCTGTCACGGAGTCGCTGAGACAGGTGAAAGCTGAATCCATATCATCTGTTCTGATTCTGCTGGACCTTTCTGCAGCCTTTGACACAGTCAACCATCAGATCCTTCTCTCCACCCCGCCAGAAGCCTGTGGTCGACTAAGGAATGTTGCATTGTTGTACCAACACAAAGAGGCACCAAAAAACTTTCCCGGACTTTCAGTTTCATCATACCACGTTGGTGGTGTAACGATTGTGTGGAAGGAGGAGAAGGCAGACGGGAGGTGTGGATCCAGAAGCGGTCTTTATTTGAAATAACACAAACACTGGGGAAAATAAAAGGTCCACGATGGGAAAAGGAAACTAAAATTCTGGATAACATACAGGAGGAGTGCGGACAGCGACCATACACGAAGGGTAGGGAAATCCTCGAACGGGCTGAGAGCTGGGAACAAGAGCAGCAGGGAGAGAGGTTAACACAGAACATGTAACGTCAACGATCGACAGCGGAAGGGGAAAACAGCGGAGTTTAAATGGACAGACACGGTGATAACAAAATGACGAACAGGTGCGGACAATAACACGCAGAGAGGGCAGGAAACGACGGGAAGAATGGAAGTGTAGTTTTCACAGAGACAGTGAAACACGGGCGGACAACAAGGAAGACATGATAGGGAGCGTGAACGGTAAAACAGAAAACACGGGCAGACAACCAGGGAGCGTGACATGGAAAGTGACTAGTGATGGGTGAAACAGAAAACACGGGGCGGACAACACGAAACACGGTGCAGACGACGCGAAACATGGTGCAGATGACGCGAAACACAGTGCAGGTGACACGAAACCGTGACATAATCCCCCCTCAAAAAGACCGGATTCCAGACGGTCCTAAAATAAACAACAAAAACCATAACAATGACTGAAGAACCCAGGAGAGAGGGGGTAGACTAGGGAGAAAACAGACAGACCAGGGGGAAAACAAGGGGCATAGAAACAGACCATGGGGGTACAAAGGGCAGACCAGGAAGGCCGAGAGGGCAGGCAGGTAGACCAGGGAGGCCAAGAGGGCAGGTAAGCAGTCTATGGGGGTGTGAGAAGGGGACCGGGTCAGGTGGCCTGGGGGGGCGTCCATCGGGTAGGGACAGGTTTAGGAGGCCAGGGAGGAGGCCGTAGAGCAGGGGCCTGTTCAGGGGGCCTGGGAGGTGGCCACAGGACAGAGGCCGGTTTAGATGGCCTGGGAGCTGGCCACTTGGCAAGGACCGGTTCAGGGGACCTGGGAGGTGGCCACAGGACATGGACAGTTCGAGGAGGCCATCGGACAGGGACAGGTCCAGGAGGCCTGGGAGGCAGCCTCAGGACAGGGACAGTTCCCGTGGGCGAAGCTGCGAGGGGCTCTGGAGACGAAGCTGAGGGAGGCTCTTGAGGCTCAGGAGGCGGAGCTGAGGGAGGCTCTGAAGGCTCATGAGGTGGAGCTGAGGGAGGCTCTGAAGGCTCATGAGGTGGAGCTGAGGGAGGCTCTTGAGGCTCAGGAGGCTGTGCTGAGGGAGGCTCTTGAGGCTCAGGAGGCTGAGCTGAGGGAGGCTCTTGAGGCTCAGGAGGCAGAGCCGAGGGAGGCGGAACCATGGACACCTCTGGAGGATCAGGGGGCAGAGCCGTGGGAGGCTCAAGAGGCAGAGCAGAGGGAGGCAGAGCCGAGGAAGGTTCAAGGGGCTCAGGAGGCAGAGCCGTGGGAGGCTCAGGAGGCAGAGCCGTGGGAGGCTCAGGAGGCAGAGCCGAGGAAGGTGGCGCCGTAGGAGGCTCTAGAGGCGAAGCTCTGGAAGGCTCTGGAGGCGGAGCCGATGGGGGTGGCGCCATAGGAGGCTCTAGAGGCGGAGGCCTGGAAGGCTCTGGAGGTGGAGCCGAGGGAGGCTCAGGAGGTGGAGCCGAGGAAGGCTCAAGAGGTGGAGCCGAGGAAGGTGGCGCCGTAGGGGCCTTTAGCGTCCCCCAGCTGCGGTACGGAGCTGCGGTAGGCGGAGGCTGGAGAGCAGAGACCCTTCCTTTTCTCCTCTTCCTCCGGGCGGATGAGGCTGACAATGCTGGAACGCTGTTCGTGGTTGGCGTGGCCTCAGGCTCGCTGGCCGTGGCTGGAGTGGGCACAGGCTTGCTGACCGTGGCTGGAGTGGGCTCAGGCTCGCTGACCGTGGCTGGCGTGGGCTCAGGCTTGCTCACCGTGACAGGCGTGGGCTCGCTCACAGTGACAGGCGTGGGCACTGGCTCGCAGGCTGGGGCAGGCGTGGGCACCGGCTCGCAGACCGGGGCAGGCGTAGAGAGCCCAGAGGCGGGAACCGGGATCGAGAGAGGAGGTTCCCTGGCAGCGAATTCCTCCACGACGAGACTCACGTGTTCCTGCCAGGTGTAGTCTCCAATCTCCGGCAAAACACAACACCGGTGTGTAGGTACCCCAATCCTGTAGACGGTCTTCAGGAGGTTGTCATCCCAACCGGTGTAGCCGGCCATGCAGGAGAAAAAATGGGAGAACTCACGGATGTTTAGCTCCATATGCGTCAGTCCCACGAAGAAAGCCGCTGGATCCATTGTGGTCGATCGTTCTGTAACGATTGTGTGGAAGGAGGAGAAGGCAGACGGGAGGTGTGGATCCAAAAGCAGTCTTTATTTGAAATAACAAACACTGGGGAAAATAAAAGGCCCACGATGGGAAAAGGAAGCTAAAATGCTGGATAACATACAGGAGGAGTGCGGACAGCGACCATACACGAAGGGTAGGGAAATCCTCGAACGGGCTGAGAGCTGGGAACAAGAGCAGCAGGGAGAGAGGTTAACACAGAACATGTAACGTCAACGATCGACAGCGGAAGGGGAAAACAGCGGGGTTTAAATGGACAGACACGGTGATAACAAAATGACGAACAGGTGCGGACAATAACACGCAGACAGGGCCGGAAACGACAGGAAGAAGGGAAGTGTAGTTTTCACAGAGACAGTGAAACACGGGCGGACAACAAGGAAGACATGACAGGGAGCGTGAACGGTAAAACAGAAAACACGGGCGGACAACCAGGGAGCGTGACATGGAAAGTGACTAGTGACAGGTGAAACAGAAAACACGGGGCGGACAACATGAAACACGGTGCAGACGACGCGAAACATGGTGCAGATGACGTGAAACACAGTGCAGGTGACACGAAACCGTGACAGGTGGGAATGACCTTCCCAAATCCATCCATGAAGCTGACTCACTCTCTGTCTTCAAAAAACGGATAAAAACACATCTTTTCCTAGAGCACTTAATGAGTCACTAAAATTTAAAAAAAATAATTTATAATATTTCTTGTTGCATTTAAATCTGTTTTTAATACTATTCTGATGCTAGTGAAACTTTGTAATATGGCACATTTCGTACCAATGTGATTCACTTATGTTCTCCTCTTTTGTAAGTCGCTTTGGATAAAAGCGTCTGCCAAATTAATAAATGTAAATGTAAGTACCTGGAAGCAGGTCAATTGCGCAGTCATAAAGGCGGTGTGGTGGTAACGAGGTGGCCTTCTTTTTACTGAAGACTGCCCTGACGTGGTGGTACTGAGTGGGGACTTGAGACATGTCTAGGGATTCTTGAGACTCGAGAACAGGGTCAGAGGAACTCGGGATAAAACAAGTAGGACCCCAATTAAGGATTGTGCCAGTGGACCAGTAAAAATGAGGGTTGTGGTGAAGAAGCTAGGGGTGACCAAGGAAACACGTTGACCGTTCTGGAAACACACCATGAGAGACTCACTGTTCCAGCCACTCCCTGCCGCAATGATGCGAAAATGAATGGCATATTCTGCAGCACTGTGACTTCCCTGCTGGAGTATCAGAAGTCGTTTAGATGGCTATCGGCCGCTGATGGGATGATTGAAAGCCTGCTTGAATTCCTCTTCAAATGCCAAGTAACTTGAGCAGAAAGGGCTATGTGCCTTACAAACAGCTGTTGTCCAGGAGAAGAGACTGAACATTGAGTGAGGAATTCACAACAAGCACTGGGGTCTCCCGAGAAATGCTGAGATTGAGGTAGATGGGGTTGTACAAGGGGAACAGACATTCGAGTCTGTCGTTAAGTCGTTCTGCATTGAGTTGTTGAATTTCTCTTAATTATTATCTTATTAAGTCCTATACCATCCTTTGTAAAGATATTGCACAAATGAGGCTCACCAGTTCGCAAGGGCTCCACAACAGCTTACCCTCCTGCAAGCTATGGCACAATAGTAACATGTTTTACAGTAATACATAGGCTATTGTTTTCCTCTCCATTTCCACTAGTTTAGGTCCTGTCCTAGGCAAGGGTCAGCTCTGCCCCCCTGCTGTCATCGCCTCCAGGAGGATCTCACTGTTCATGCAGCAGTGGAGCACTGAACCACAGGATGGGGCTTACACCAAATGATATAAGTATATTTTCATTAATATTATTCCAGTAATCTCAAGTCTTTCTGATAGAGCTGTGTGTCATCTGTGTAGCAGTAGTTAGAGAATCCATGTGCTTGAATAATGGGTCCCAGTGATGATGTGTATATATAGAAAAGAATGGTGCAAGCACTGAGCCCTGAGGTACTCCAGTTGGTAGCTGATTTGACTTGGACACCTCACCTCTCCAGCCTACCTTGAAAGAACTATCTGAGAGAGGACTTGAACCAGCCAAGCACAGTTCCTGTGATGCTCAGATTAGATAAGGTGGACAGGAGGATCTGATGGTTGACTGTGGTTAAGCACAGGTTTTTTTTAAGCAGTGGAGTTAATCAAGCCTGCTTAAATGCAGTGAGAAATGTGCCTGTAAGCAGAGATGTGTAAAATATGTGTGTGAGTGCAGGTAGGATGGACAGAGAAATTGCTTGGAGAAGGTGGGAAGTAATAGGGTCAAGAGGGTAGGTGGTGGGGAGGTTTGAGTAGAGGAGTTTAGAGACCTCAGTGTCAGCCAGAAGATAGAACAGATGTGAAAGATTTGTATATAGGAGATGGGTGTTTGACAGTTTATGGTGCTGAGAAAATACTGCTGATGGCTGCAACCTTATAAGTAATATCAGCTGTCAGTGAGGTGTCAGAGTGGTGGAGGAGGAAGACAGATAACTGTGTTAAATTTCCTAAACAGGCTGAAAGTGTCTGTGGTCTTGCTGATCTTGTCCTGATAATAGGAAGTTTTTGCAGATGCAACATTATCAAACAAAGAAGCAAGGAGAGACTGATGCTGCTGGATCTTTAGATTTCTACCATCTCCTCTCAGCTGCCCTGAGGTCAGTCTGTCAGAGAGACAGGGGTTGGGTGGTGTCATACATAATGGCCCAGTGGAGCAAGGACAGATGCTGTCTAGACAGGTTGTTAAAGTAGAGCAATGGGTGTTTGTAGCAATGTTCACTTCCATGGTGGAAAATGCATTTTAGTCCACTTAGGAGAGGAAGAGGCAACAGTGGAAAGGTGGGTGGTTGAGAGGGAACAGATGTTATACAGAAAAAATAAACCAGAGGTGGAGTCTTTGTTAGTATAGATGGGAGTGTCATGTTGCATTGAATAAAGTAGTGATCAAAAACATGTATAGGAGTAACAATAACATTATTGGTGGTACATGTATGTGTTAAAATGAGGTCCAGATCTGTGAGTTGTGGTAATGCATAGTCTTTCCAAGTCAAACAAGGCCAAAAGAACATGGCTTGTGGCTTGTTAAGGTGTATGTTCAAATCACCAAGAACCAAGCGGGCTGCCATCTTTGGGGAAGGAAGATAGAAGAGAATCCAGCTCCTCAAGATAGTTCGCCAGTTGAGACTAGCATTTCGTTTTTACTACTACACTTCTTGTGCAGTGGAGTTACTCAAGCCTCCTTCAATGTGTGAGAGAAATGCCAGTAACAAGAGATTTGCCTATGATATGTGTGAGTACATGTAAGAGAGTTAGAAAGATAGCTTATAAAGGTAACTTCAAATATATATAATTGTATTATTTCAGTCTGAGAATATGTTTTGATTAATTGTTTCTCATAAGGTTTAAGAGGGACATTTTAGCCAGAAATGAACATTTGCTGGTGGTACTGGCTTTCTTTCTTCTGTGGAACACAATAGAAGATGTTAGACAGAATGTTGCTGACAGCCTCAGAGCCATTCAATATAACTAAACTAGCAGCGTCAGCATTGTTTAGAATTCCTCCTCTTGTGTTGAGAAGAAAGTGGAAGAGAGTCTCCTCTCAGATTTTCTCAGCCAGATGTGTGAGATTATTGTTTTGTTATTGCGTTACAAGGGAGCCATGTGATACATTTAACAAGAAAGCAGTTTCATGAAATAAATCCTATTAACATGGTCTACTTTCCTCAAGACACAATGAAATGATGTTTAACAGTGCATAGTAGAATAAGGGAGATCCACAACTACAACCCCCTCCTCCATATGAAGGAATGGTGCATGCCAACTGTTACAGATCAGTGGCTTGAAACGTGGTACTCATAATTGTGTCTAGCCAAAGGGCTGACTGGAGCAGATTATTCAAATTGACTTTAGAAAGGCATATTAAGTGTTGAAATCAGAAATATTTATTGATCAGCAAGACTACTATGATCCTACAGATTTCTTTATTTACTATATCCTAAGCCAGAGCCTTGGAAAGGGAGGAATCCATCACTATTGGCATGTGATGTTGATGATCTAAGAAAGTGTGGAAGTTAAGTGGGCTGTCTGAGCCTCTTTAAAAGCCACATTACTCAATCAGTGCAATAGATTTAGACCACATATGTGTCAGTAATGGACACAGACAACAAAAGCTGGAGTTACCAGTCCTGCTTTATTGGACCACTTGGATGTAGAATGAACCACTATAACTTAACTGCTGCCTAATATTATTCAGGGAAATGCATTTATATATAACAAAAAATACAGCATCCTTAAAGCATTGACAAAGAATCTCAGTATTACTGAGATTATCTATTATATGCACATAGATTTTTAATGTGTTTTTATACAACAGTGTATACATTTTCAAAAGGGATCAAACTCATTACTATGAAATACTCTGTTTATTTTGTGCATTTCTGTAGATATGCAACAGAGGTTATAGTAAAACCAGCTCTCAGTTCACAGGAGTGCTGCTCTCATTTCCATAATTGCTTAACTTGGCCGCTGCCAGGTATATTCACAAGGTACTCCCACTTGTATTGCCCTGCTATTTAATTCTGAAGCCCTGTCAAGTGAGACTGATGAATCTTGTCAACACAAGACAAGCTCCAGATTGGACTAGTTTACTATAAGTGCACAATTTGAGACTGAAATACAGTCTGCTTTTGCAAAAGGGTGGATATGTACAGCAGTCCTGTAAAAATAATTTTATTAAAATCAGTGAGAAGAGAGGACAAGCTCTTAATATCTAATTGTATTTCTGAGCATGTGCAAGTCCAAAAATGATATACAGTATATAACATTTTAATAATACTATTGCAATAACACTTTCAGTGCAAAACAATTTTCAAATATGCCATTTTTAATATTACATCTTTCAAATGGTGTATTGTCAAGGATAATTATTCTTACACAACTGTCACTCTGACGTAACAAGATGTTAATAGATCAGTCAAAAACAAGTGGATAGAGTGGCTATTTGTTAAATATGGTTTTGCAAAGCACTAAATCCACACACTGCTATTTATTTTGCACGCAGCCATCATAGCGCTCAGGAGGGAAATGCTTTCTGTCTCCTAGACATGAACGTAGTTTGGTGTGAGAAGTGCAAATCAATCTCAGAACAACAGCAAAAGACCTTGTGAAAATGCTGGGGAAAAAAGGTAGACAAGTATCTGTATCCACAGTAAAACAAGTCCTAGACATAACCTGAAAGGTCTGATGAAACAAATATCGACCTGTTTGGCCATAATGACCATCTTTATGTTTGTAAATAAAATGGTGAGGCATGCAAGATAAAGAACACCATCCCAAACCTGAAGCATGGGGGTGGCAGTATCATGTTGTGGGGTGCTATGCTGCAGGAAGGACTGGTTCACTTCACAAAATAGATGGCATCATGAGGAAGGAAAATTATGTGGATATATTGAAGCAACGTCTCAAGATATCAGCCATGAAGTTAAAAAACGGTCGCAAATGTGTCTTCTAAATGGACAATGCCCTCCATAGTTGTGGCAAAATGGCTGAAGGACAGCAAAGTCCAAGTATTGGAGTGGCCATCACAAAGCCCCGACCTCAATCCAATATAAAATGTGTATGCAGGCCAAAATTCCAGGAACTTATTGTGAGAAGCTTGTGGAAGGCTACCCAAAACATTTGACCCAAGTTAAAGAATTTAAATGCAATGCTACCAAATACTCACAAAGTGTATGTAAACTTCTGTCCCACTGGGAATTTGATGAAAAAAATCTAAAATAAATCATCCTCTCTACTATTATTGTGACATTTCACATTCTTAAAATAAAGTAGAGATCATAACTGACCTAAGACAGAGAATGATTTCTAAGATTAAATTGTGATTAAATAGTCAGAAATGGTGAAAAAATTTGTTTAAATGTATTTGGCTAAGGTGTATGTAAACTTCTGACTTTAACTGTATATATATGTGTGTGTGTGTGTGTGTGTGTGTGTGTGTGTGTGTGTGTGTGTGTGTGTGTGTGTGTGTGTGTGTGTGTGTGTGTGTGTGTTTAAATAACTACATGGCATAAAGTATTTGTAAAGTATTAATTTATAGTTAATTGATAAATGATAAATTATCATTCCTACATTATTAATACATTAATATGCTACTTATAAATTGTATGTTATTTGTTTATTTTCACTTTAGCAAATTATTAATTATTGTTAAATAAGTTCAATTAATTATTTTTTTCTTCTATCCTTATGCCTCCTACACACTACACAACTTTCAAAGACGTTTGGATCGTAGTACTGTTCATATTACACATCTTTCTGTCTTGTCATGGAAGTTGTACCGTTTTCAAATTACACAACGAATCTGCGACGGGTGAATACATTACAAAACATTTCAATATTGACGAAACCCCAACGACTCTGCCTGGCCTCCAAATTATATTTCACAACAGAATACACGCGAGAAGTGATACAAGATACGAAAACAAATGCATGATAATATGTTATGCATTTAATCGCCTAAAGGCATTATATATTTTATTGGTTACAATATGAAAAAGTACATCCTACTGAAATATCTACCTATTTGCTTACCTGACTGTCCAAAAGAATTTGCAATTTCTCTCTAACACTTCTATTTCTCCACCCGGTTGTGGTACAGTTCAGATGAAACATAAAATAGGCACTGGTGTTCCTGCCAATGTTCCACTGATTTTTACTCCATTTCTTCGGTCCAATCAGACTTTGTTGATACCGCAGCCATGCTAGTTGATGTTCTGTTGCAGGTTCGTCAAGACTCCTCCCACTGAAACTTCCTGTGTCCTGTTTCTTGTTCTCTTATTGGCTGTAGGCCAGCGCTGCAGTTGCATTCAGTCAAAACATATTTCACATTGCACCATTTGGAATCGCAGACAGGTCCAGATATTTAACATTCTAGATACAGTTCATCCGGAACGTATTCACAGCGCTTCACTTTTTCCACAATTTGTTATGTTACAGCCTTATTCCAAAATGGATTAAATTCATTATTTTCTTCAAAATTCTACAAACAATACCCCATAATGACAACGCGAAAGTAGTTTGTTTGAAATCTTTGCAAATTTATTCAAAATAAAAAACAAAAAAATCACATGTACATAAGTATTCACAGCCTTTGCCATGACACTCAAAATTGAGCTCAGGTACATCCTGTTTCCACTGATCATACTTGAGATGTTTCTACAACTTGATTGGACATGATTTGGAAAGGCACACAACTGTCCATATAAGATCCCAGATCTAACAGTATGTTAGAGCACAAACCAAGCCATGAAGTCCAAGGAATTGTCCGTAGACCTCCGAGACAGGATTGTATCGAGGCACAGATCTGGGGAAGGGTACAGAAAAATGTCTGCAGCATTGAAAATCTCAATGAGCACAGTTGCCTCCATCATCCATAAATGGAAGAAGTTTGGAACCACCAGGAGGACTCTTCTGGCCGCCCGGACAAACTGAGCGATCAGGGGAGAAGGGCCTTAGTCAGGGAGGTGACCAAGAACCCGATGGTCACTCTGACAGAGCTCCAGCGTTTCTCTGTGGAGAGAGGAGAACCTTCCAGAAGAACAACCATCTCTGCAGCACTCCACCAATCAGGCCTGTATGGTAGAGTGGCCAGACGGAAGCCATTCCTCAGTAAAATGCACATGACAGCCTGCCAGGAGTTTGCCAAAAGGCACCTGAAGGACTCTCAGATCATGAGAAAAAAAATTCTGTGGTCTGATGAAACAAAGATTTAACTTTTTGGCCTGAATGGCAATTGTCATGTCTGAAGGAAACCAGGCACCGCTCATCACCTGGCCAATACCATCCCTACAGTGAAGCATGTTGGTTGCAGAATCATGCTGTTGGGATGTTTTTCAGTGGCAGGAACTGGTAGACTAGTCAGGATCCAGGGAAAGATGAATGCAGCAATGTACAGAGTCATCCTTGATGAAAACCTGCTCCAGAGCGCTCTGGACCTCAGACTGGGTTGAAGGTTCATCTTTCAACAGGACAATGACTCTAAGCACACAGCCAAGATAACAAAGGAGTGGCTATGGGACAACTCTGTGAATGTCCTTGAGTGGCCCACCCAGAGCCCAGATTTGAACCCGACTGAACATATCTGGAGAGATCTGAAAATGGCTGTGCACCGACACTCCCCATCCAACCTGATGGAGATTGAGAGGTCCTGAATGGGAGAAACTGACCAAAAATAGGTGTGTCAAGTTTGTAGTATCATACACAAAAGACTTGAGGCTATAATTAGTGCCAAAGGTGCTTCAACAAAGTATTGAGCAAAGGCTGTGAACACTTATGTACATGTGATATTTTCGTTTTTTATTTTGAATAAATTTGCAAAGATTTCAAACAGACTTCTTTCACATTGTCATTATGGGGCATTGTTTGTAGAAAATTTATTAAAATAATGAATTTAATCAATTTTGGAATAAGGCTGTAACAGTGTCAGAAGTGACGTGTCGGCACTTCTCTCAAATCACGCCTTTGATAGTTCATACATTGCGATCGTTGCTCATGGGAGCGAGCTCTGATTTGCCAACGATTTTGGGCTTTTGTCAGAGATCTCCACAAAACTGTGGAGCGAAAATCGGGCTTAAAATCGTGTAGTGTAAACTCGCCATTAGTTATCAACTTTTTAATCTTAACCAACTGATGTATTTTAGTTGATGGAAACAAGTGGTAAAGAAGTGTTTATGAGAATATTAAGAAAGCATAAATTCATAGTTAATACAGATATTAAATATGTAATGAATTTGATACACATTTCTGCTTCATTAATGTGTATATTGTTTTAGGAACACTTACTATTAAATCAATTAATGCTTAATAAAGGTTGTAATACAGCACTTAATAATGCTAGCTAAGCATTGTGAGTGACCAAATATAAAGTGAGAACTATATATGCCTAATTAAACGTTTATTAACAAAGAAAGTATGGCCAGCTGGCCCAGGACCAGTGTCAGAGTTTTGCCCTTTGGGGCCAGTACTGCGTAATCACTAAATCATCAGTTGATCTTGTAAATGTGTTGTACATGTCTCCTAGTCTGATTATTGAACCACAGCAGCCTGCGGTTTAATTTAAGAAATATCAATTTATCTTATGTTGCATGCTTCAAAGTGATGTGTGAAGGAGCTGACCCAATAAAAACATCACATTATGACTTCTCTAATCTGTGTATTAGATTACATAGAGCAAAACACTCATTTAATGCAAAGCTTGCAGCACATTCCAGAATATTCATTTAATGAAATTGCTTATGGTGTAACAATCAAATGACGACGTTGTGAACTGCTTAACCAGAAGTGTGAAACTTCCATCAAACAGACACAGAAACACTGTGATCCATCGAAATAAAACTTTGGTTTGAATGGATGCATGAAATTGAAGAAATTATAAAAAAAAAATATATTACTACTACATAGTGAAAATGTAATATAAATTTGAATAATAATAATAATTATTATTATGAAATAATTATATTTGAGCAAATTTCACAAGTGTGTTGTTGTACTGAATGTACTGTACATTTTTTTATTTATACAGTGATTATCTGTTATGATCACTTTATTTGAAGAAAAAAAAAATTTCTAGATTCAGCTGTGAAGATGTTATCGAAGCACTTTTATTTGATGTGCACTCATTATGAATGCATTTTATTAGTCATATATTTTTTTAATCTTTTGAACATGGAATTGAGAAAATAAATAAAATGGAAAAAAGTATTTGGGAAAATAAAGCAGAATTAGGGTAAAAAAATATTTCATCAGGTCCTATTTTATATGTCTTGCAAACTTATATAGTTGAATTTTCTTTGAAGTAATAAAAGTTGTTGATGTATTGAAAATCTCAATTTTCTCATTGAAACATGTCATCAAAGTGATTTAGCAAAAAAAAAAAAAAACATAAGAGACAAATGTGTCTTCCTGAAGGGGGTGCCTCCTGAATCCTGATAGTGGATTTTTTTGTTGAGGGCATTAGGACATTTTTGTCATACTGTAGACAGTTGTACATTAAATACTGTAC
The DNA here is from genome assembly GCF_025860055.1 of Xyrauchen texanus. NCBI lineage: Eukaryota > Metazoa > Chordata > Actinopteri > Cypriniformes > Catostomidae > Xyrauchen > Xyrauchen texanus. The sequence goes on from NC_068288.1 coordinate 30,172,151, forward strand.
AGTGATTGGTACATGACATACAAATCTGCCTCTGCAATCTCTGGAAAATTATTACAGAAAGGGGGGTTCCTTTGCTAAGATGATTATTAAGGGTCAAGTCCCGAGGTTCCCGTATGTCACTCACTTCGACATTGTATCGAATAATCGACACTAGGTGTCTCTCTTGAGAGACTCACGCATCTCTGAACTTGAGAAAAGGCCAATGAAATATGTGCAGACAGAATTTGCATGTCCCGCCCCCAGACATACAGCTATAAAGGGAGGTAAATGAGTCTGCCGTTCAGATTTTTCCTATGTGTTCCGGTGTCTGATGCAGAAGACTCGATTGGGCTGCCACCCTCAGGTGAGGCTGACACCCAGATGGGTGACATGCTTGCCCGGGCTGGCATCAGCGTGGGGCTGGACGGGAACCCTCCGTCCTCCCCACAACCTTCACGACTGGATGATTGGTTCCTCGAGACTGAGCGCCGCTCACAGCCAGTCTGGCCCCTGGACGAGATGCGGAAGATCTAAGTGACCTACCACCTGCCGTCGCAGACAGGATAAACCAAGCCAGAGTTCCCTCTACTAGGCAACTTTACGCCCTGAAGTGGCGCTTGTTCACAAATTGGCGCTCTTCCATTCCGAAAACCCGCAGGGGTGCGCAGATGCATCATTGCTCTCATTTCTGCAGGAGAGGTTGGGGGGAGGCTATCCCCCTCAACCTTGAAGGTGTATGTAGCCACATGGCCCACCATGAAGCAGTTGATGGCAAGTCCTTGGATAGGCACTGCTTGATTATCAGGTTCCTTAGAGGCGCCTGGAGGTTGAACACTCCTCAGCCAAGACTGTTCCCCTCCTGGGATCTCTCAGTGGTTCTCTTGGGCCTCCAGAGACACCCCTTCGAGCCGCTAGAATCAGTCGAGCACAAGGCCCTCTCCCTCAAGACAGCCCTCCTGATAACGCTCGCTTCCATCAAGAGGGTTGGGGACTTGCAAGCGTTCACTGTCAGCGACACCTGCCTGGAGTTCGAGCCGGCACTCATGTCGTCCTATGACTGCTATCAGGCTACGTGCCCAAGGTTCCTATGACTCCCTTCAGAGACCATCAGGGAACAGAGGTTACAATAGTAACCTAGACGGTTTCGAACATCAAATTTTCTGACAACCTGTGACACAGTAAGTCCCATAGCACATGTGCAGCCCGTTGCCACTATCATTCATATGAAGGGGGAAAAAACATCTCCACTCTGAAGTCTCTGTGGGGCTTGAGAACGTTAGTTGAGAACCAAATTAGACTCAACTCAACTATCAGTTGACAATCGAACAGATTCATACTAGACTTAACTGTAAGCTGATAAATGAAATTGACTCAGACTAGTATTTTGGTTCTTTTTAATGTATCTATAAACAGCTTTGAGTATCATCTCATTGGGAATCCTACCAATCAGGAATTTTCCCTATGCAAGTATAATTATCTGAATTATTTGTTTTATTTTAATTTAGTAATGTGTTTGAAATAAAATATATTAAATATAGTTATTCCAGGTCTGTCCACAATACTGTGTTGTTGGATTTCTCATCTTGTGTTCATAGCAAGATCTCTATATAGACAAATTATTCATACTTACATCATGGTGTCACATTAAGATGGTATTATAGTTAGTACCCATAGCTAAACAGTGCTGAAAAGGACATGTTATTTTCCTGATTACAAGCACAACTTCAGAGGTGGCAAAGTTAGTAGTCTATTTCATCTGTAAGGTGTTGCAATCAGTGTGTATGTTCTCAATGCCACTTCCCCTTCACTCAAGTCAGTGATTATAAAGCATTAATCTGCTTCAGATGAGAGATTTACAATGTGATATAAACCATATAAATCAATGTGAGAACCTTCAAGTGAGGGAGGAAAATTATACAGCATCTCTAGGAAGCCATATGCTGTGTTTCAAACCCAGGTTGCACAGTAATGTGAGATGTATAACTGTAAACATTACAGTAAATGTCAGTACATAATCTTTCAAAACACAAATCATGTTCTAGATGTTCTAACAATTCAAAAGTAGGCAAAATGCATTGTTCACCAGAGGAATGTCTGCTAATTAGCCAACAGAGAGTGCTTTGTCATATTTAGTTTCCAAAACTTGGGGAGATGTTTCTAATGCTGTACTCATTATATATAAAATCAATGAAAGCATCCAAGGCATCTTTGCAGGCACAGAGCCAATAAAAGAGGCATATGTGTGACATGTGCTTTCCAATAACTGAGAGATGAATCTCAGAACCTCAAGGGCATAACCATAACATTTCTTCATAACAGAGACATTTAGTAGATATTACCAACATGGTTTCAGCTCCCTGAGAAGTCACTATGACAGAAAATAATTTCTCTTTGTATTTGTGCACTGCCATGTGACTACTCTAACATTTGGCAGCATATAAGATTGCATTCATTGTACTACATCAAAATACAATTTTACATAATTTTACCACATCAACATAATATATGGTGGGTAGTAAATAATCAACACAGGTTACAAAACTATTTTTGGGGGGTTTCATCTGATCTATATATATATATATATATATATATATATATATATATATATATATATATATATACATACATATATACAGTATATGTACTGTATATGTAGATACATTTGAGCACAATGAAACTCAGCAGAAAGAAATATGAATTTAAAAAACAAAATGATATACTGAAATGAAATACGCTAGAGGCTTATGTTAAATGAATATACAAATGGGGCATTAGCCCAGAAACCTGAAGCTTTAGCGTACATCACCTTAATACATGCCATTCACAGCATTTTATGCATTTTTACAGGCTTCAAGGCATGTATAACAGTTTAAAACAATAGAATTCTTATAACACGTTCATTTAATTGGAAAACACTCTGGGCTATAAATCATTATGTTGTGATTTAATGATGTTTGCCTTATGTTTCTCCCCCATCATATGTTCCTCTCAGACTACACTTCCCATAATTCCCTGCCCTCATCACTGCCAGGTGTCCTCGATAGTTTTCACCTGTCCTTAATTTACTCATTACCCATTGTGTATATTGCCCTGTTGTTTGCTTTGTCCTTGTCAGTTGTTATGTGTTTTGACCTCCTGATTATTGACCCATTCCCTTCGTAGATGTTTGCTGTGTTCCTGTGTTCCTGTGTTCCTGTGTTCCTGTGTTCCTGTGTTCCTGTGTTCCTGTGTTCCTGTGTTTTCCCATCTTGGATGTTTCTTTTGTTCCTGTGTTTTCCCATCTTGGATGTTTCTTTTGTTCCTGTGTTTATGCCGTTATCCATTACTTTGGTTATTTTATGAAAGATTCATACGTTGTACGTACAGCTCTCGTGACTTCCTTCCATATATTACAGTACACGGCTTCACCTCTCAAGTCTGCCACGGTTCTGCCTGCCACGGCTTCACCCCTGAGCGTACTACAGCTCCGCCTTCCACGGCTCTGCCCTCAGAGTCTTCCACGGTTATAGTCTTTAGAGTGTGGCCACCTCCCAGGCCTCCCAACCCTATCTTGACCCTGTGGTCACCACCCAGGCCTGCTGATCCCATTTCAGTCCTGTGTCCACCAACCAGGCCTCCTGATCCAGTCTCTACCCTGAGGTGGTCTTCTGGGTCTCCTGGTCATCCGCCTGATCTCTCTGGTCTCCTGGTCATCCACCTGAGCTGCTCTGGTGTCCTTGTTCTCTGGCTCCATCTTGGCCCTGCCTCCCTGATGTTGTAAACTTTTTATCCTTCTAGAGAGTGGGAAACTCAGAAGGTAAGACCAGGAGACTTGGTTGTATCTTCAAGCAGGATTCTTTATTGAGAAATTCGTGCTGTCAGCTTCTGCAGGGACCAACATCTAACTAAGGGAACTTTACATTGTAATTTATACATGCATTTAGAGGGCAGTGCTTAGAGATAGACACAAAGCACCCAGGTGATAACATTAAAGCATGCAAATGATATATACAGGCATAGGAAACCCACCCTAGACTCTAGATTGTTACCAGTCCTAATCCAATCAGCATAACTATTCAGATACAGAGATGCTAATCCAATCAGCCTAACTATTTAGACAACTGGGGCTGGGGCTCCAATAGCCATTAAAAGACAGAGGATGAGATTGTCAGTAGTCTGACTAATTTAATTTACAATAGAGAGAACAGAACTGGAAGGAAATCTCTTGCTGGAATACTCTTTCTAACAGCTGATATATTTATCATTTATACCTTAAATGCTAAATGCAGTCTACTCTACTTTCCCAGTTTATATATATGATTGTGTTTAACATTTTATAAATTTGTAATACAACAATTCCCCTTTGAGAGTTCTAATAACTCTCACAAAATAAAAATTTAGACACTTAAAAGTTCATTCTTGTAACTTGTGATCGTTACAGGCACATAGCACTTGCTCTGTGTTGTTTTTTTCTGTGATTGCATGCTGACACAGAACAAACATGCAATTAGGGTCCGTGAATTTCTTATGGGTAATAATCTTTTCTGGTTGGAACTGTTATTTTCTTGTGAGGTGCTTGAGTCATTTGTTGAATGAAACACTTGATACTGTGGACGCATAAATAGTACACCAGTAGGAAAAAGAACAGCAGAATTGCTATTTCCTTTATCCACAGCCAGGGTTTACCTAGCAAGTTTCCAAACCATGAAGAATTATTTTCAGTCATCTGATGTAAATTTGTTGCAAGATCAAGAATGTCTTGTTGGATTTTATTCAAGTTCTCTGTTGGATCCATTAAACTGGTGCAGCACTCGGGGCCGATAATGGTGCAGGCTCCCCCTTGCATTGCTAGAATGTAATCCAAGGCCACTCTGTTCTGTAAGATCATTATCTTGTGCAAAGCAAGAGTGTCCTTGATGTTACCAAGGGCCAAAGCAGTATCATTGGCCAATTTCTGTACAGAATTTGATAAGCTTCTGACTTGATCAAGGGCCTGCATGACACCATAAGACGGGATTATTGCTCCAAGAGTTCTCGACCACCATGTTTGTGCACAAGTGAGTCCTGGAATGCAGCCATCTTCTTTGTTTGTGGAAGGTGGTGAATTTTGTAAATGTGTAGAGCTTGGGGTGGAGTGTGTATTTTCTCTGATAGCTGGTAAAACATAAACCAGGGTGCACCTGCCATTGAATCAACTGGGTAGAATATTGTAGACAGAAGTTCCACATAACCAAAAAATGCCAGTCGGTGGAGGAATCATACACCACTGATTTATTGCCAAGAGTTTTGGAAGGGATGGTGTCCTGTGGAGACACTCTTCTAAGTCTTTGTCCTCTTTTCCTGCTGATGTAGTAATGTCTACATGGGATTTTGTTCTCACTTCGACCACAAAGCTGCAAAGTTCACGAGGAATTTCACCCAAGGGAGTCGAGGCTGGAGCATAATTTTCCATACACCAAGGAAAAGTCATTGGCAAAAGTAGATCTGTCATAATGGGAGGAGCTGAAGTTAGGTTGCAGGATGGTAATCCAGGAATGCAACATGGAGAGGGTGGAGGAATTGTTACATTGTGACATGTATCCTTGTTATATAATCCACTGGTATGATGATCAAAGAAGGTACACGTGTCACATTTGGAGATAGGGTGTGCCACCCATGGGATTCCTGCTCCTACTGAGGGTGCGTGTGGCATGCAAACGTCCTTTCCTGCAAACAAGGCACTTCTTGACATATTCATCAGCTCTAAGAATATGTTGTTTCTGGAGTCCACACTTTGTGCGATGTTCGGGGCTGTGAGAGTTGCTAACCAATTTCCCCAACGAGAGGAAGTGACAGAAGTGACTTTTGCTTGACTCATTAATGCGGACACTGCATGAGGGCAACTTACGTTTACAGTCTGTCCTAACACCATTCCTTTAGCCAATTTTGTAGGAATTACTGTAATTTCTGCACCTGTATCAAGCAAAAAATCAATCTCTTTCTCTTGTATGCCGCCCTTCACAACAATTATTTTGTCATTATGGTGGATCACAGGGGAATGGTAGCTACTCACAGCCCCAACAATTAGTTTTTTTTCCTGGTCTTTTTGTGCTCTTAGAAGAGCCTGAACGAGCTGTCCTAAAGTTTCAGTGGACACTTGCGGAACTGCTTCAGGGTTGTAAACAGGCTGAGGAGGAGCAGAATTATGCATAGCATTTCTTTTTGTATCTTGCAACTTCTTCCTACACTCTTTCTCCCAATGTCCTAATTTTCCACAGTAGTGGCATTTGCCTTTTTTAGATCACCTGTTTTCTTGTTTTGCTGTGCTAAATGTAGCTGCTGCTGCTACTCTCACTTTGGCTTTAACATCAGCATCTCTTTCCCATGCAGCCAACCTGTCTAAATTACTTCTGATAGTTCTGTTAGACCAAGTTAGATCTAGGAATGGCAAAGCTCTTTTGTATTCGGCTACAAGGCTATCTGACCAGATACGAATTAGTGGTCCTTTGTCATCGAGCACACTTTCAGAATCATTCACTATTCCACTGTAAGTTACGGCTGACTGACAAAACCTCTCAGTATATTCACTCACAGTTTCTTCTTTCTTTTGTACACAGCTAGTAATTCTAGACCAATCTATTTTGGGTCCTAGGATATTCTTTAGGATTTTCAAAACACCGTCTCTCATATCGCTTCTACTGGCATGTTGTAGTTCAGAAGTCACTGCAGATTCAAAACTGTTGAATTCAGATTCAGTCAAAATTTGTGACATTAACTGTGTGACTTCTGTAAACGACATGTCATATAGACGCATTTTGCTGATCAATGCTCTTCTAAATTCAGAGAACTGTGTGCATGCAGATGGTAAGCTCTGGGATAGTCTCTCTATATCTTTAGGTCCAAGCGCTTTTGCGACAGTTTGTATTTGGACAACAGAAGAGTTGGTAGAAACACTTTCAGTTCCCTCAATTCCCTGTGATCTTTTCCTAGTACCACACACATTGACTGAATTTACAGGCACATCAGTTGCAGATAGGAGAGCTACATCTGTTTCAAAGAATGCTTGTAAGTCAGGGTAAATGTTATCTGGCTGACTAACTTCTACATCACTTTTTTCTATGGCTTTATTGCAGTGCAATTTCTTGGTCAAAGTGGAAACTCTAGCACGTAGCTCTTTGTTCTCTTTCTCTAGCTCAGAGTTACGCTGAGACTGTTGTGTAGCTAGCGCTAAACCAAATTCTCTGTGGCAGCAGATAATGGCTTTCACATTGTTCTTGCGAATACTTGCTCCTAGTACCTTTTTACACTCATCTACCGACCAAGTCTTGTCTGGATGAATCTCATATTTCTGAGTTAGTTCTTGTCTAATTTTCTCAGTGACTATTAGGTTCATTTGTACTCCTAACAGTGATTTGAATTCGCTATCTGACCACAAAGGAGTCACAAGACCACCTTTTTCAGTTGTGGGGATCAGTCGAGCATTTTTTCTAAACATTTTGTGAGTTTCTTTGTTACCACACAATCAAAAACACTAAAACTTCTCTGATCAACAGAGGGCACACTTGTTAACACAGATCAACTATTGTTAACCTTCCTTGGCAGAGCAAAGGATAACACAAATTACCAGCACTTTACGCTAATCTTCCCTGCCTGAACAGAGGATAAACAATATTAGCACGTAATGCTAATCTTCCCTGCCTGAACAGAGGATAAACCAAAATGTTAGCACGTAATGCTAACCTTCTCTGTGAACAGAGGATAAACAAAATAACTAGCACGTAATGCTACTCCTTCTCTGTGAACAGAGGATTAACCAATATTAACACGTAATGCTAATCTTCCCTGCCTGGGCAGAGGATAACTTTCATCTCTAACAGAAAACTTTAGAGGATTAACTTAGTTAACCAAACCCTACAGCTGTCTGTTAACTCTTCTCTGACTGCGCAGAGGATAACACATTGTACTGGTCTTAAAGGTTCTTTTGGATAGAGTGGCACTCACCAAATCGTTGGTTGTACGGAAAGATTCCGTCTGGAACTCAGTCAGAAAAGTTAATTCTTTGTTGAGATCTTTGAGCTTGAAGTTTCAAGATTCCATCTGGAACTCAGTCAGAAAAGTTAATTCTTTGTTGAGATCTTTGTTGAGCTTAAATCAATCTGGATTCAAGTGAGTAGCTCTATCCGGGTCACGGCACCAAAACTGTTGTAAACTTTTTATCCTTCTAGAGAGTGGGAAACTCAGAAGGTAAGACCAGGAGACTCGGTTGTATCTTCAAGCAGGATTCTTTATTGAGAAATTCGTGCTGTCAGCAGCTGCAGGGACCAACATCTAACTAAGGGAACTTTACATTGTAATTTATACATGCATTTAGAGGGCAGTGCTTAGAGATAGACACAAAGCACCCAGGTGATAACTTTAAAGCATGCAAATGATGTATACAGGCATAGGAAACCCACCCTAGACTCTAGATTGTTACCAGTCCTAATCCAATCAGCATAACTATTCAGATACAGAGATGCTAATCCAATCAGCCTAACTATTTAGACAACTGGGGCTGGGGCTCCAATAGCCATTAAAAGACAGAGGATGAGATTGTCAGTAGTCTGACTAATTTAATTTACAATAGAGAGAACAGAACTGGAAGGAAATCTCTTGCTGGAATACTCTTTCTAACAGCTGATATATTTATCATTTATACCTTAAATGCTAAATGCAGTCTACTCTACTTTCCCAGTTTATATATATATATGATTGTGTTTAACATTTTATAAATTTGTAATACAACACTGACCAGCCTTCCTTGGGCATCAGGAGCTGCCCATTGGTTCTCATGATTTACTGTTGTTTGCCCTGTCTTCTGTTCCTCCCAGACTACAATTCCCATAATTCCCTGCCCTCATCACTACCAGCTGCCCTCAATTGTTTTCACCTGTCCTTAATTTACTCATTACCCATTGTGTATATAATGCCCTGTTGTTTGCTTATTCCTTGTCAGTTGTTAGAAGTTTTGACCTCCAGAATACTAACCCGTTCCCTTCGTAGATGTTTGCTCTGTTCCTGCATTTTCCCATCGTGGATGTTTCTTTTGTTCCTGTGTTTACCCTGTTATCCAGTACTAAGTTTATTTTATTAAAGACTATTTCGCTGCAACTAGATCCAGCTCTCCTGACTTCCATAGGTTCCACATGAAATTTGATACATGATTAATTCTAAATTTACATACCCAGTACTCGCATGTGCACAAAACATGGTCAAACTCCACACATGCAATGTATATACATCCTTGAATGGAAAAAACCCCCATTAACACTCAATTTTAGCATACGACTTTTCTGAACACATATTAAATGCATTTTATGTAAAATGTTATGTCTATCCAATAATTCTTAACCGATTAACAAAACTGGGAGCTCTCTTGCACAACTCCAGTTCGTAAAGGGGCCACGTTCAATTTATGACTAGAGTTAAATGTCATGAAATTTCTCCACTTGGCTACACATAAAAGGAATATTCTAGGATCAATTGAAGTTAATATTGATTACCACACAAATTTATTTCGACTTGTCTCTCCTTTAAATAAAAAAAATGTGTGGCTCTTACAATGGAAGTGAATGAAGCCAAATCCATATAAAGTTAAAAGACTCACTGTTTCAAAATTATAGCCACAAGACACACACACAATATGTGTGTTTGCAAGTTTTAGTGTGATAAAATTGCTTACCGTGTAACCTTTTCTCTGTGAAGTTATATCCAACTTTACAACTTTGTTGCCATGATGACTTAATGCAATAAACCGGTTCACTTTGATATTTTTATTTTCAATGCAAATACATTTTGTGCATGAAAAACAGAATAAAAAAAGATCACTATATTTCAATGACAGCAAGACATTCTCATCACTATGACAGCGTGCCCAAATGTCTTCCTCTGGCTATGGTCCACTGCATAGCCCTTCATTAAATGTCTGACAGCTTAATTATAGGAATTCGAAAGAGATCTTTGAATTGTAGGTTGACATTTTAACTGCTTTGAATGACTTTTTTCAACCATGATTGTACCAGAAACCTTTGAGCCCTTAAAAGGGTCATTATAAAGGATACAAAGAAGGATATGCAGTAAGAAAAATTATACTCATGTAAATGCACCCCATTTGTTATTTGACTAATTTTCCTTTATTTCAAAACCTCCTCTGCATGGATTTGTATGGTGATCTTGGGGTCAGCAACACAATAATATGATGTTTGGAACTGGAACTGAATTCCACTACAGTTACAATTTAAATCATTGGTATTTAGAATACAGATACATTCAATAAGTATTTTGATTACTGAAGAGATTACTTTGCATTTTGTTGTCATTTGTTTCATTTAAAATGTTGTTGTTTTCAGATGTGATGTTATGTGATCCAAAGTGCATTTGAACAGCGGTAAAACACTTTCTTATGATGTGTTACATTCATATGAGCAGAGAGAAGTACATTTGAAATGCGTTTGGAGCAGAAGAGATATAAATAAAACTTGTGTAAATTGTCAGCATTATGTTAAGCTAAAATTCCATTTCTAGCCATTTTACATGCACGTTACCAGGCACGATCATATTTTTTATCAAGAAAATTCACGTTGGATCACAAGTTCTTTTTTCTATTAAGCAGAGGTGGTAGAAACGTGTTTTTAGGGAAAAATGTACTTTTAGAGTAGGTATAAAAGTGGGTAGATTTTACTCTCAATCAAGTAAATTTCTAATAATTTTTTTTTTTTACTTTTAAGTCTTTACAATGTGTGGCATTACTGTCGTTACATTACTGGGTTTATTTTGAATGAATGTGAAATTTATTGAGAGATTATTGAATGGGACTTTTACAAGGGCGGAAGTTCACAGCTGCGTGCGATGAGATGCTCCCACATGAGTGATGAGACTGTCACTCAAGTCATCAGTGCAGCAGCATCAAACTCTTGAAAGTGACTCGAGTGCCCCCTGTCAACAAGCTTGGCCCTCCTCTGGCCTGCCTAAATTTGGAATGGTATAGCACCAAACAATTTTGGGTGCAATGCGTAGTTTTTCCTGTGGGTGGCAGTAATCAAAATCCCCCCTAAATTTGGAATGGGATCACACCAAACAATTTTGGGTGCAATGCGCAGTAATGAGAATAAAGTAATGTATTGTGCCATAACTTTTATGTCAAGAGGAAACTACACAAAGCCAGACCACATGCAGAGGCTGCGTTCTTCAGAGAGGAGCTTCACATCTTCTCCCAAAAAAGATACAGGTAACTTTTTTAATGATATTTAATTTCAGTCATGTTCACGTAGTGAGAAATAATATTAAACTATCCAATTGTCCGCTGTTGCTTATATTAGTTCTTTTTAAAACTACATATGAAGCAATCATGACTATGCAAATTTAGCAAAGAGACTGCAGCTACCAGAGAACAGATGTAACACCTTAAAGAAATTTTGTTTTCAGTCAGGCTCTTATAACAAGTTAATATTTAATCAGAATCAGAACCAGAATCAGCTTTATTGCCAGATATGTGTACAGATATGAGGAATTTGACTCAGGATTGTACATTGCTCATGATGTGCTTACTCATACAAAAATACAAAAACACAATAATAAAATAAAATCAGACACAGGCTACAGTGTAGACAACACAAATATACTCACTATGAACAAAAACAATATAGACATATTGACATAGTGCAGGAGTAAAACTATTATAATCATTATTATGTACTGTACATGTCGGAGGTGGATGTGATAAATGTACACATACATGCTATGCTTAATCGCAATGTACATGTAGTACATAGTAATAAGTATTTTGTGCAGGAGTTGTGACTTGAGGTAGGTGGATTGGTATACAGTATATACAATATGACAATATAACAATATGAACAGTATGAACAGCTCTGAAATAGAGAATGGTGAATAAAATTAAGTAGTAACCAGTAAACAGGTGGTGATTAGAGACAGAGTTACTGGGTTATTGCACAGGAATTGTTCTTGACACTGTGAGTCAGAAATCAGCTGTTCATCAGAGTGATGGTTTGTGCAAAGAAACTGTTTCTGTGTCTGTTGGTTTTGACGTATATTGCTCTGTAGCGCCTACCTGAGGGGAGAAGCTGGAACAGGTTGTGTCTGGGGTAAGATGGATCTTCAGTGATGTTTCCTGCCCGTTTCCTGACTCTGGAAATGTATAAGTCCTGAATGGAGGGCAGGTTGGCACCAATTATCTTTTCTGCAGTCCTGACTGTCCGTTGTAGTCTGCTCCTGTCCTTTTTGGTGGCAGGTCCAAACCAGACAGTGATGGAGGTGCAGAGAACAGACTGGATGATGGCTGTGTAAAAGTGAATCAGCAGCTCCTTAGGTAGGTTGAGCTTCCTAAGCTGGCGCAGGAAGTACATCCTCTGCTGGGCCTTCTTGATGATGGTGTCAGTGTTGGGCTCCCACTTCAGGTCCTGGGATATAGTGGAACCCAGAAACATGAAGCATTCCACAGCAGACTCAGGGCTGTTGAGTATGGTGATGGGGGGCAGAGTGGGGGGGCTCCTCCTGAAGTCCACGGTCATCTCCACAGTTTTGAGCATGTTAAGCTCCAGGTTATTCTGACCGCACCAGAGAGCCAGCTGATCATCCTCCCATCTGAAGGCCGACTCATCACCGCCAGTTGTGTCATCAACGAACTTCAGGAGTTTGAAAGATGGGTCTCCTGAGGTGCTGTCGTTGGTGTAGAGGGAGAAGAGCAGTGGGGAGAGCACACACCCCTGGTGGGCGCCAGTGCTGATAGACCGGGTGCTGGATGTGATGTTCCGCAGTCTCACCTGCTGACTCCTGTCAGTCAGGAAGTTTGTGATCCACTGACAGGTGGAGGCTGGCACAGTGAGCTGGGTGATGTCTGGGATGATGGTGTTGAACGCCAAACTGAAGTCCACGAAAAGGATCCTTGCAGAGGTCCCTGGAGCGTTGAGGTGTTGCAGGATGTAATGCAGTCCCAATTTGACTGCATCATCTACTGACCTGTTAGCCCTGTAGGCAAACTGCAGTGGTTCCAGCAAGGGGCCTGTAATGTCCTTCAGGTGGGCCAAAACCAGTCTTTCAAAGGATTTCATGACTACAGATGAAGGATGAGGGAACTTCACACAGCTCCAGTGATCTGTTAAAGATATCTGAATTCTGCTTTTGAAAATATAAGTCTACTTTAATTGTTTGCCTTTTTAGAAGGTGATGTGAAGCAGACGAAAGTGTGAAGATAAAATCTGGTAAGTCTTTTATTTATTATGAAGGATTCATCAATCACTCAATGAATGAGATGTTAGATGTTAGATGTCCAGAAGACACATGAGCTGGCTGGATTTTTCCTCATAACAGCGGAAACAACTTAAAATTCTCCGTCATTTTGTGCACACAGATAAGTGTAAGACATCATTAGAAACTATAAAGGGTGTATTTTTATTTGTGTACACTCACAATAACAACAAAACCTTGTGCTTTTGTAAAATAAAGAAAATAAATTGGCTGCACTTTCAGTCGTCTCCGTGAGCATCTTTCTGAAACACGTCACAAAAATTAACTGAAACTCCACGAATACTTATCACACATGAAACATGTCTAAAGAAAGCTTAAAATGTCTACTTTTAATTAAAACAATTCTTTGTCTCCTCAGGTGTGCAGGTTATTTCAATTACTTAATTGTATTTATTTTTTTAAATCATGCATAAACAATATTTCTCAAAAATACAAACATGTACATACACGTTGCTCACATATTATTGTATCCCAGTTTGTGCTGAATACATTGTTATCAGACTTTAGCCATGAATGTTGCAACTGAAAAAAGCACAAATGTCAAGGCATGTCAAGACCCTAGGAATAACCTGACCAAAATTGAAAATATACTTGTTATTTTATAACTCTAATGTCGTGTCAGCTCATGATTTTCTGTCATCCGTGTTCTGTCATGCTCAAAAAAGGACAAAATATAATATAATCACAGTAAAAGGAATCAATATGACTTATTCTATATTGAATATTGATTATTTTGATAGTTTTTCTATTGCCCCCTTTTTGAGCCTGACAGTCCATCACAGTCAGAATCATTATTTCCTTTTATTTTATGTTTCATTTCATTATATCTTCAGAAATTCAAATGGGTTTTAAACGGCTTGTAAATAATTATAGGATTTTTGACTGAGCTTCTCGTTTCATTTAGACTTTCATTTACATTTTCATCCTTTTCCCCTTTGTAGTTAAATGAAGAGAAAAAACCCAAAGTACATATTGTCCTTCTTTAATAAGAAAAATAAAGATAATGAGAAGAGAGAAGATGCTTGTGAAAAAGAGTCAGAAATACATGAAAGCTTAGAGAAAGAAGAAAGCCCAGAAGAACAGAGATCCCATCAGCAAGGTATTTTAGTTGCAGAGAGAGTCAGCAGGTCTAGAGGCAGAGAGCAGACAGACAGCAACCTGGAGAGTGAGAGCACTGAACATCTAGAGCAAGAAAAGAAAAGAGATAAGGCTGCCGAGTGTGACTTTGAGGCAGAGTGTGAGGAAGATGAGCCCTGTGCATCTACAAGCACTTCATCTGAACTGTCAGGTTTGTCATGGAGCTTAAAATTGTCGGTCACAATAGGCCAGTAGTCTATACACATGTTTAGGCTGATTGAGATGAGAATACTCAGCTTTAGCTCTTTTTGTTTTTCCATAAACATTTTTGTTTTAATAATTTGAACTTGACTTATACCTATGGAATGCTTAATAATTATTCACTGTGACTCTTTCATCTTACACAGATATCTCCAAGAGTAGAGATCATCCACCTGTGCAGCCACTCTTAACAACATATCCAAAGACACTAATGGGGGACGGGAAGAGGAGCTTCAAAGCAGAATGGTACAAGATTCATCCCTGGCTAGAGTACTCCAGAATATTAGACTCTGCATATTGTTACGACTGTCGACATTTTAGCCCTCCCAACAGCCCAGTGTCAGTTTTTGAGAGTTTTTAAAAATCAATAAAATGTTGTAGTAAGATGCTATTGGAAAGACTGATTTACTACAGATCCAATTATTACAGTATTTCCTATCAAGACAAGTTAAGTTCTATTGACAGCATTTTTGGCATAATGTTAATTAACACAAACATTGCTTTTCACTCATTGTTGTGGGACAATTAGAATGGAAGTGAATGGGGCCACTGTAAAAACGTGAAGACTGCAAATGTATTAAAGCTCTTACAACTTTAAAGTTGTTTAAACAGTCATTGTTTGGGTCCTTTCATGGTTTTAGTGTTTACAGCATAAAGCCCTCATGGCAATACAATTTTTTTATTTGATATTGCTTTACACAAAAAAGGTTAGAAAGCGATTTTCTCACACTAAAATCATGTTAACATGCATATTCTTTACATATACATGACAATAACTTTGAAACAGTAAGTTTTTAATGTTTACCAAGTGGCCCCCTTTCACTTCACCCAGATTTCATGCATTATTTAAGGAAAGGTGTGCCAATTCTAAATAAAGTTTTATGATAATTGATGTAACCCAAATTAACTGAGGGTTAAAAAGGAAGAACATATATAAATATAAATGAATGAGGTTGACAAATAAAAATAAACAACTTAATAATTTGTGATGCTATTGAATATATATATATATATAAAATAAAATGTTTAATGAAAATCATTTCTAATTATTAAGTGAGTTAATGCCTTAACCAGTCAGAATGTTGTGCGAAAGAGCACGCCTACTTGCTGAGTCTGCAGATATACAGATTGCTGGAGACCGGAGAAGAGAGAAGGTTGAAAGAGATTAGCTAGTGTTTAGTGCTTAAGAAAAGAGAAATAACAGAGTAAAACTTTGAAAATAGATTCAAGTTAGTTGAAAGAGGATGAAATTGAGTGAATTCTGTTATTATTTTGTACCTGTGATAATTTATGGGTTAATCGCACATCTTTATTGCTGAAAAGTAAATATATGGATTTGGTGAGTTTATGTTATGTATGTATGTTGAGTTAAATGTTTAAATAAGAACATGACATTTCTTTTGTAAGAAAAACAGAAGTTTATTTAATTTGTTATGTTAATATGTATATTATTATAACATAATATTGTTGAACATTGTAAAAATAAATACTTTGTATGTTTATTTACTGGATTGTGAAGATACTTACTGAATGTGATGTTATAGTTGACAAAATGCAGTATATGTATGCATTTTTGGCCTTTTGAACAGGTCAGGGTTTTTTTTCCTAAGTGGAGCTGGTCTTTGTTGATGGCGAGCCAAAATAAATCGGACACTGGAAAAGAAAGAAGTCATCACACAGGACCAAAACAGTGTCTTGATTTCCTATTTTCCTTGCACAAGGTAAAAGATTTCCTGGATAGAGACTGTGGTTTTTCGTATACGGAATTTGGAACAGAGATAAGTAAAAGAAGAAACTGATATCAGTGACTGATTTGAACTTTGAAAATGTAACATACCATTATCATACGTGACATCTGAAATGGTAAATGTATCTCCAGTGTGAACTTAACAGTGATTTGCTCGAGTTTTTCCTTTCTTTTGATGAATTGATGTAATTTACTTTGAATTGTTTATTCTTTTTATTTTATTTTATTACAAGTATTTAATTCCCTACAGTTCAATGGAACAATTTATTAAAAAATGTTTTGAATACTTACCTTAATTTTGGTCTCCTGTCATTCCTCAGCAGTTATCCTCTACCTCCATAGCCAAGCTTAGTGGTCCTCTGAATTGCTAATTGGTCCAAAAGGGATCAACTAAATTATAAGTAACATGACCAGTTACATAAACAATATATAAAAAATGCTATTTATTAAGCTTAATTTGTATTAAACATTCCTTTAAGATCTTGTCATGATTTCCATCTGTGATCTCCCCTGTGACACTTGCTATAGTTTACTTACCCTGATTTCATAATTTCACCTGTTATTAGACATGCACTACAACTTCATGTACTTAACAGGCAATTCTGTCTGAGGCTGAGACCTACCACTTTATGAACTGAGTTATATGAAGTGTGAAGAACGAATGATACTATAATAAAAAAAATGCATTAATGTACATAAATGCAAATTAAACAATCTGTACCATGTTGTAATGCAATTCTGCTGGATCTGTTCTGTTAACCCTGGGAGTGGAGACAGAGGGTTTTCTCTCTCCCCACACAGACCATGCATGGCTGCATGGATGGAGAGGGAGGCCCAAGAACAGTACCATACATCCAGCAGATTACTTCAGCTGTCAATTAAGTTATACAATTAACTGAAGCAACCGTCTATTTAAATGCAATTGTATTTCTTAAATAACCACCTTAAATAATGTCACTCAAATAACATAAATTTGTTACTGTAACAAAAGGACATACAACACCAAACTGGTCTCACACGTTCTTTGAAAAAGACATTGTTAATTGTCTTTAAGTAATTAAATTATAATAATAGTGATAAGCTATGTTTGTGGAAATACATTTGTAACACAGCTAAAGGATGGGCAAGGAGGAGGCGAGAACCGGCTTGTCAACATAAATCATAATTTTAATGAAAACTTAAACCAAAAGCATAAACAAACACACACACGACGGACATGCCCGTAATTCTCTCTCTCTCAAACCATCGTCACCAGCCGCCTTTATCTCTCGTGCGCCTCATCAGGCCGATTGGGGACCGGGCGCGCAATATTCCGACCCGTCCCCGCCCCCCTCTGCTCCACACTTCTCGCCACCGTCATGACGTACACCCCCCCTATCCCTGGGGCGGGGTGTATCTTGCGTCCCGCGTGGTCATCCCCGCCTTCCTCGCCCTGGGAGGAGACAGGAGGGGAAGACAACAACAACAAAAAAAATAGGCGAGGGAAAAGGCCAACGCGGTGCGAAAGAGAGAGAGAGGAGAGAGAGAAAAAGCTCACTCACCGGTTCTCTGATGTACCGTCGCTTGGTCCTCGAACACTCCTCCACACTCAGGCGGACAACAGCCGCTCCAACCCCGGGCGAACTGGAGTCAAACCTTCGACCCCCAGCGGGCAGAACGCCCCTCCGCTTTTCACTCCTCCGCCCCCGGCAGTGGCTCCCTCGCTCCAGGCGGTCGGGGTATCCAGTCCCCACTTGCCCCGCGGACGGCGGCCGTTCCCCGCATCCAGGCAGTTGGGCTACTCCGTCACCGGCAGATGGCAGCGACGCTCCCCTGGGTGGGCGGCAGTGTTGAGGACTCTGCAATGGGCATCCCTCCTCCTTCCCGGGCTTTTGGCACCAATGTAACACAGTTAAAGGATGGGCAAGGAGGAGGCGAGAACCGGCTTGTCAACATAAATCATAATTTTAATGAAAACTTAAACCAAAAGCATAAACAAACACACACACGACGGACATGCCGGTAATTCTCTCTCTCTCGAACCATCGTCACCGGCCACATTTATCCCTCGCGCGCCTCATCAGGCCGATTGGGGATCGGCCCCGCGATATTCCGACCCGGCCCCGCCCCCCTACGCTCCACATCATTTTATTAAGGTAACATTTTGTTTAATTTTTATTAAAAAAAAAGAAATTGATAATTGTACTCATATGATAAGGCATACTTTAATACTTTAATCTGTAGTGACATAGTCTGCATGTGAAAATTACATTTTGTTGAATTTTTATGATTTTTTTCCCAAAATAATTGATTACTGTACTCATATGATAAGGCATACTGCAATCATTTCACCTGTAGTAAGTTATTCTGTTCAATAGCAGCTTACTACAAACTTTGGAATGTGAAAATAACAGTTCTTTATTATTTTTTAATTTTTTTAAATAATTCATTACTAGTGATTACTAGATTTTCATATGATCAGGTATACTGTAATAATTTCACCAGTAGTAATTCAGTCTGTTCAAAAGCAGCCTATGCCCAATACAAGTTATTTTCAAGATAGAACATTCAGGTCAATTGAATGACTGCTCTGATGTCCGTGACGTTTTAGCAGTGCGTGGAGTTTTCAGACGGTCTCTTAAACACCATAGGTCAATGTTTCCAAACCACTCCTCACCTTTCGTAGAAATTTGCCATTTTGAAACCATAATCGGTCACTTTTGTGATTGTGAAGAGCAATGATTCATGAGCAAAAGAGACTGATATTTATATGCATTATGGGTCTTTCACATGACTGTAAGTGCTGCAGAATTCATTGAAGACTATGAAGTAACTTTACGCCAAAGTTTTTTTCACACACGTGGTTTTGCTTTTATTAAATATTACCTTATCATTACGAATATCAGAGACCCCAGTTATCGAGCTCATTTAAATTCACCAAGAAAACACTTTGACCTAAACATAAACTGCAAGCTTTTTTTCTCTCTTCCAAATACATGTTTTCAATGTTTATTGTGCACAAAATCGCCACTCTGTGACGCTTTCTGCAACTCTTGTCATGTGGAGGGCAATGCGGCGCTTGATTCTGGCATTGAACGGAGCGTTGACGCCTTGACAATGAGCTTTACAATGACAAAAGAACATTATTGAAACTCAAAATAATTTTTCTGATAAAAGCCATGCTCAGCAGTTTAAATAGGCTACCGTAGGAAAATTATACTGTAGATCTGCTTTGTGTTTATAATTCTTAAATATTATACTGAAGTCAGTAGATTTGTAGCCATGCAAGTTTTAAAAAAGGAGAAGGTAAGGACATTTTTTAAACTCACTATTATTAGACTATTATTGTTGTGTTTTTGGATGAAAAATAATGTTCAGGCTGAAGGAAGACTATAGATCTGCTTTGTTCTTTTAATACTTAAACATAAATTCTCTTGGTAGATTTCGGTCATGAACGACTCACTGACTCACTCATAGCAAATAAGACCATTTGTCGCCACACAGTGACATTTACAGAAGGGGTCACAGAACTAATCAGTAAATAAAATTGAACAAATTTGTGAAACAGAAGTAAGCCTTACCAAAATACTCTTTATGTTGCAGCTAATTCTGCACAATTGTAAACCTGAATTAACTTGAATCTCTAAAATAGCTGGAATTAGTGCTTTTAGCTTATTCTTTAAAAAAAAAATATCCCCAGAATAAATGTTTGTGGACCAGTGATTGTCTTACCTTTTTCACCCCTCATGAGCTTACATCCCTCTAATCTGTTGTGGCATTGCAAGAAAAAATCTACAAATTGGAAAAGAAGCAGATTATTTGTTTTTTCATTACTCATTTAGCGCTCTTGCTACCTGTGACTTCAAACAGCGTAGCCTACATATGCAACTTTTTTTTTTTTTTTTGCAAATCCGATTTTCAAATATCGCAAGAAAACACGCTACTAAGATGGACAGAATACATGGACAAGTTCTTGAAAAGGAATTGGATTCAATTTCCAATGAATATCGAACTTGCAACTAATCGATCTTGCAACTAACTTTACATCGCTCGCAAAGGCCATCTCTGTCCCTGTTCAGTGGCGGCACGTACTTCGCGCTCCTCACTGCTTTTAAGATATATTAGTTTTGTACTGTATTTCCTTTGTTAAGTATTGCTGTGAGTTCTACGTCGGTCACACTCTAGCTTCTCCTTGTGCGAGTTTTGACCCATTCCTCCTGACAGAACTGGTGTAACTGAGTCAGGTGTGTAGGCCACAAATGTTCTATCGTATTGAGGTCAAAGCTTTGTGATGGTCACTCCAATACCTTGGCTTTGTTGTCCTTAAGCCATTTTGCCTTGGGACCTCATTCCACTCCCTGTATTGGATGAAGTATATTTTTCATATTTGGACCTATAGTGTATAGGGTCAATGGATAGCCTAGGAATGTAATGTGTTCTTTTTTGTTTGTTTGTTTTGCGCTTCTAAAAATCATATTTTTATGATTGTTTCATATCTACATAAGTTTACTATCACACGCTAAATATTTCTTCTTTCATCGGAGAGCGGGTTCGTCATGTCTGACGCTGAGGACTCGGCTGAACTCCCACCCTCGGGTGCGGCGGCTCAGTCGCAGGCTGACGTGGAGCTGACAGCCATGCTTGCCCGGGCAGCCGCGAGTGTCGGGCTGGAGTGGAACCTTCCCCGAGTACTCGTGGCTCGACGATTGGTTCCTGGGGCCAGAGCGCCGCTTACGGCCATGCTCCGCCCCCATTCCTTTCTTCCCGGAGGTGCATGAGGAGCTTACACGCTCGTGGCAGGCACCTTTTACTGCCTCTCACTACCCTCGACGGCGGGACGGCAGGGGGCTACACGGCGATTCCCCAGATGGACCAAGCGGTCGCGGTGCACTTATGCCCGCAAAACGCCTCCACCTGGCAGAACCACCCGAGGCATCCGTCCAGGGCCTGTAGGCTAACGTCGTCTCTGACGGCTAAAGCCTACAGCGCTGCTGGACACGCCGTCTCCGCCTTGCATGCCATGGCACTCCTGCAGGTGCATCAAGCCAAGGCACTTGAGGGTAGTCCTGACCCGGGTCTAATGCAGGAGCTACGCTCGGTGACCAACTTCGCCCTCCGGGCAACGAAGGTCACGGCGCGGGCTCTCGGGCAGGCAATGTCCACCTTGGTGGTCCAGAAGCGCCACTTATGGCTCAACATGGTCGAATCACGAGAGGCTGACAAGGTACGTTTCCTTGACGCACCCATCTCCCAGGTTGGTCTGTTTGGCGACACCGTAGGAGACTTCGCCGGGCAGTTCTCAACAGTGAGGAGCCAGATGGAGTCTATACAGCACATCCTGCCCAGGCGGAGCTACAGACCCCGCACCCCGTCTGTTCATCGCCCAGTGCGTCCCCCTGTGGTACTAATACCAGCCCCGCCACAGCCTGCCCCTCGGGGCGGGCCCCGACGCAGAGCTACCCACAGGACGGCGATGCCCCCCACCTCACGGCCGGCCGCCAAGAACCCTAAGAAGGCTTTGAAGTGCCCCTGAGACGGGCAGCCCTGGGACTCAGGAAACTGCACATCGGGAGGTGGTAAGCAGACCACTCCCTCCCCCACTGGAGGGGCGGGTGGAGAATCCTTATTTCCTTTTGAAATTTATTTCGCCGCACGCCCACATTTTCAAAAAAAGAGCAGTTTCCTCAGCCCCCGGGCTCTACTTCCAATCTCCCTGGCCGTCGTTATCACAACAGCTGGCCACCGGTTTTCTCTGGCAGGTACAGCGCCCTGGAACTGGATCGTCCGCTTTCGAGCCGACTGTCTCCGCGGGCCACGAGAACGAAATTGTTCCTCCCCCGTCCCAGGCTGTTCCGGGAGCGGTCACAAGGAGCCAGGTAAGTGCTTCGATGTCCCTAGACTCAGCACCCCGGGCTCCGCCCCGTCGCGAGGCCCCGCCGGTACGTCCGACGCTATAGTCCCATTGGTCCCTCTCGCTCGGAGCTTGGGGTTGTGGCTCGCGCTCCCCAACCCGTCGCATTGGTTGATCAGTGCCGGCCGACTCAGCTTTGCGATTCAGTTTGGTTCAACGGCGTCCGCCCCACTATGGTGAGAGGCGAGAACACCGCTGCCTTGCATGCGGAAATCACCTCCCTTCTACAGAAGGGCGCGATAGAGCCTGTCCCTTCAGCTGAGATGAAGAAGGGGTTTTACAGCCCCTACTTCATCGTACCCAACAAAAAGGCGGTCTGTTGCGACCAATCCTCTACCTGCGAGTTCTGAACCAGGCTCTGCACAGACTCCCGTTCAGGATGCTCACGCAGAGACGCATTCTAGCGAGTGTCCTTTCATGTCTCGATCCTTCTTCGACACAGACCCTTTCTCCGGTTTGCCTTCGGGGGTCAGGCATATCAGTACATAGTCCTCCACTTCGGCCTGTCCCTGTCCCCTCACGCCTTCACGAAGGTCGCAGAGGCAGCCCTTACCCCACTGAGGGAAGCGGGCGTCCGCATCCTCAACTATCTCAACGACTGGCTAATCTTAGCTCACTCGCGAGACATGTTGTGTGCTCACAGGGACCTCAGCCGCTTGGGGCTTCGGGTCAACTGGGAAAAGAGCAAGCTCGTCCCAGTTCAGAGCATCACTTTTCTCGGTATGGAGTTGGACTTGGTCTCAATGTTGGCGCGTCTCACCAGCGAGCGCGCACAGTCAGTGCTGAGCTGTCTGTGTACGTTCAGACGTAACACGTTGGTCCCACTGAAATCCTTTCAGAGGCTCCTGGGGCATATGGCATCCTCAGCTACGGTTACACTGCTTGGGTTGATGCATATGAGACCACTCCAGCACTGGCTGCAGAGACGAGCATGGTGCCACGGCACACACTGCGTCCTCATCACGCAGACGTGTTGCTGCTCTCTCAGCCCCTGGTCAGACCTAGCGTTCTTACGGGCAGGAAATCCCCTAGGCCAGGTCTCCAGGCACGTCGTGGTCAAGACAGATGCCTCCCAAAGGGGCTGGGGCGCCGTATGCAGCGGGCAATCAGTCACCGGCCCTTGGACTGGCCCGTTACTGCATTGGCACATCAACTGCCTCGAGTTGCTGGCAGTACTACTTGCCCTGAGGAGGCTTTTGACGTTGATCCGGGGCAAGCGTGTGTTTCTCCGGACAGACAACACAGCCACGGTGGCGTATATCAACCGCCAAGGCGGTCTATGCTCTCACCGCTTGTCACAACTCGCCCACCGTCTCCTCCTTTGGAGTCAGCACCGACTCAAGTTGCTGCGGGCAATTCACATCCCAGGCTTCCACTGCTCTGACTTTCACAGAGCCTTCCACTGCTCTGCCTTTCACGGCCCCCCCCAGAGCCTTCCACTGCTCTGCCTTTCACGGCTCCGTCCCCAGAGCCTCCCACGGCTCCGTCCTGTTCCCCAGTGACTATTCCTCACGCAGCTCCACCCGCTCCCCCAGAGACTATTCCTCTCAAGGCTATGCCCGCTCCCCCAGAGACCCCTCCTTCAGCGGTTCCATCCGCAATACTGAACATGGTCGAGATGCGCGAAGTGGACAAAAAAAACGCTTCGTCGACGCACTTGTCTCCTAGTTCGGCCTTTTCAGCAACACTGTAGAGGACTTCGCCCAGCAGTGATGCTGCCACCCCCATGCTTCATGGTTGGGATGGTGTACTTCGGCTTTCAAGCCTCATCCTTTTTCCTCCAAACATAACGATGGTCATTATGTCCAAACAGTTACATATTTGTTTCATTAGGCCAGAGGACATTTCTCCAAAAAGTACAATCTTTATCCCCATGTGCACTTGCAGTCTGTATTATGGCTTTTTTACGGTAGTTTTGGAGCAATGGCTTCTTCCTTGCTGAGTTGCTTTTCAGGTTATGTCGATATAGGACTCGTTTTACTGTGGATATACAGTAGATACTTGTCTACCTGTTTCCTCCAGCATCTTCACAAGGTCCTTTGCAGTTTTTATGTGATTGATTTGCATTTTTCACTCTAATCTATGTCCATCTCTTGGAGACAGAATGCTTTTTTTTCCCAAGCTGCTTAAAGGCACAGTTAACTTGGTGCATGTAAACTTCTGACCCACTGGAATTGTGATATAGTCAATTAAAAGTGAAACAATCTGTCTGTAAACAAGTGTTGGAAAAATTGCTCTTGTCATGCACAAAGTAGATGTCCTAAATGACTTGCCAAAACTATAGTTCCCCTTCTGTCACTCTCTCCACGTTGTGTCAGAGAAGCGACACTAGGGGTCTCTCTTGAGCGCCGATATTCACCTCTGAACTATGAAAAAGGCCAATGAGAGTTGGCAACCAGTATTTGCATGTCCCGCCCCCGGACATATGGGTATTTAAGCGGCGCAAATACGGGAGTTCATTCAGAAAATTTCTTCGAAGCCGATGGTCCTGTCTGCAACTGCTGCTTATACACACCGAGTTCCTGCTATCCCTCTGCTGCATGCTGTTGGATTCTACGGCGCACAACAGCGGCTTTCTCCTGTTGCACGGCTGTGCACTTCCAGCCCCTGGGTGCTTCGACAGCGCAGATTAAAAAACTCTCACGAGTTTTTTTCCTAAAAGAGTGATTTTATTTAAAAGAGTAATTTCCTCTAAAAGAGCAAAACACAGCGGCGTTGAACATCCTTTTAAGGACGCGTCTTTATAAAGATGCCTTTCCGCCCCTGTGTTGTTTCTGGATGCGGTAGAGTGCTCTCCGCTTCCCACGGCCACAGGCGTTGTCTCGTGTGTAGGTTAGCGATCACACCGAGGCTGCGTTTGTGGATGGTTCATGTTCTCACTGCGAGAACATGACCATGACAACGTTGCGGTCGCGGCTTGCTTACAACCGTGAGCAAGCCACTCCAGCCGCCCCCCCGTGTTGCTCCTTCTTCCCACGGGATTGAGGACGATGCGGCTGGCGATGGAGGCGATTTGGGGATGGCAGCGGGTGCAGCTCCGCCGGGTATGCCCCCTCGGACCACCCACACCCCAGCACGCTCGTTGATTCCCGTCCGTGCTCGAGGCAGCGGCGACTCGCCTCACAGCCAGTCTGCCGACACTCTTGCAATGGAAGCAGATGAGCTCACCGTGGCATCGGAGGGCGCGGTATCTGATGCTGAAGACTCCCCTGTGCTGCCGATTTCGGGCCTGCACGCCCAGGCTGAGGCCGACGCACAGCACGCCATGGGTACGAGGTGATTCCCCAGGTGGATAGGGCGGTTGCGATCCATCTATGCCCCGGAACCTCTACCACCTGGCGAGGTCGCCCCGTACTCCCTTCCCGGACCTGTAGAGCAACCTCCTTGCTGACAGCGAAGGCCTACAGCGCCACCGGACACGCCGCTTCCGCCCGGCATGCCATGGCTCTCCTGCAGGTCCGCCAAGCCAAGGCACTACGTGACATGCACGGGGGTGGCCCTGATCCCGACACGCTGCAGGAACTGCGCTCAGCAACCGACCTTGCCCTGAGAGCGACGAAGGTCACAGCGCAAGCGCTCGGGCAGGCGATGGCCACGCTAGTGGTCCAGGAACGTCAACTGTGGCTGAACATGGTCGAGATGCGTGAAGCCGACAAGACTCGCTTCCTCAACGCCCATCTCCCAGTTCGGCCTCTTCGGCGACACCGTCGAGGAATTTGCCCAGCAGTTCTCCACGGTAAAGAAGCAGACGGAGGCCATCTCTCACATCATGCCTCGCCGCAAGCCTGCCGCCACGGCCCATGCCCCGTCTGCTCGCCGAGGGCGTCCTCCCGTGGCCAGAAGGCAAGCTCCTGCTCCGCCTCAACCCGGGCCCAGCTCTCAGCCCCAGCGTCGAGCAAACCCCCTGTCTCACGGACCACCTCGAGGACCAGGAAGGCTCCCAGGCGCTCCTGAGACAACGCACCCAGAGCCCAAGACGTTAGCTCCGGAGGTGGTAAGACCGCTCCGTCCCCCGGTGGAGGGCCGTGAGAAGAATCCTTTGTTTTTTCATTTGCCGCACCCCCTAACAAGGGCTGCGGTACCCAAATTCTCAATAAAAGAGCTATTTCCTTTGTCTCTGGGGCACATGGCCCACAAATGCCGTTCTCACGGCACTCTGCTTTCAGGCCTCAACAGTCCCGTCTCCATGGACGCAGTGTCCCCGCCTTCAGCCCCATTACTGTTCCCCGGCCGGCCGGTTCAGACGAGTCCAGAGGACGCCAGCATCAGACCTCCTCCTCAGTCACGAACCTGCCCCCTGCCGGATGCGCGGAGCAAGGTAAGTGCTTTCAGTTTATTCTCAGCACCAGAGCCTCGGGACGCCACGTTGCCTCCCGATGCCGCGTTACCTGTTCCGCACCGCTGCGAAGCCCCGCCGGGTACGTCCAAAAAACTCGTCCCCTTGGTGCCCCTAGCATGGAGTTTAGAGGCGTGGCTTTCACCACCCAACCCATCACGCTGGCTGCACCGGACCATTCGACTCAGTTACACAATTCAGTTTGCCAGGTCTCCGCCCCCCTTCGTAAGCATACATTTTTCCGCAGTACACGGCCAACATGCCCATTCCCTGCACGAAGAAATCGCCTCCCTTCTATTAAAGGATGCGATAGAGCCTGTCCCTCCAACCAAAACGAAGAAGGGTTTCTACAGCCCTTACTTCGTTGTACCCAAGAAAGGCGGCGGCTTACGACCGATCTTGGACCTGCGAGTTTTCAATCGGACCTTGTCCAAACTCCCGTTCAAAATGCTCACCCAGAAACAAATTCTATCTGGCATCCGGCATCTAGATTGGTTCGCAGCGGTAGACCTGAAGGACGCGTACTTCCACGTCTCAATTCGCCCTCGACATTGACCCTTCCTAAGGTTTGCGTTCGACGGCCAGGCGCATCAGTACAAAGTCCTCCCCTTCGGCCTGTCTCTGTCCCCTCGCGTCTTCACGAAAGTCGCAGAGGCAGATCTTGTCCCGCTCCGAGAAGCCGGCATACGCATACTCAATTACCTCGATGACTGGCTCATACTGGCCCACTCCCGAGCGTTACTATGCGCACACAGAGACCAGGTGCTCAGCCACCTCAGCCGTTTGGGGCTTCAGGTCAACTGGGAAAAGAGCAAGCTCTCCCCGGTCCAGAGCATCTCTTTTCTCGGTCTGGAGTTAGACTCAGTCCCAATGACAGCACGTCTCTCCAACGAGCGTGCTCAGTCAGTGCTGAAATGCCTCGCTTCCTTCAAGCCAGGTGCCGTGGTCCCGCTAAAACGTTTCCAACAGCTCCTGGGGCATATGGCATCCTCCGCGGCGGCCGCACCGCTGGGGTTGATGCATATGAGACCACTTCAGCACTGGCTCCGGACTCGAGTCCCGAGACGAGCATGGCGCCGTGGCACGCACAATGTAAAAGTTACCTCTGCCTGCCACCAAACCTTCAAACCCTGGACAGACCTCTGCTTTCTAAGGGCAGGAGTACCCTTGCAGCAGGTGTCCCGAAACGTTCTGGTCACAACCGACGCCTCCAAATTGGGTTGGGGCGCTGTGTGCAATGGGCGCGCAGCCGCAGGCCAGTGGAACCGAGGCCCGCTGCGCTGGCACATCAACTGCCTAGAGCTGCTGGCTGTTTTTCTGGCCCTGCAGAAGTTTCTTCCGTTAATTCGGAACAAATACGTCCTAGTCAGGACAGACAGCACCACGGTTGTAGCCTACATAAACCGCCAAGGCGGAGTACGCTCCCTCCACATGTCACAGCTCGCCCGTCGTCTCCTCCTTTGGAGTCAGCAGCGACTCACATCCCCGGCAACCTCAATGTGATAGCGGACGCGCTGTCAAGACAAAGCTTGCCTGGCGGAGAGTGGAGGCTCCACCCCCAGTCGGTCCAGCTGATTTGGGACCGGTTCGGCAAGGCTCAGGTAGACCTGTTTGCCTCCCAAGAAACCTCCCACTGCCCGCTCTGGTGTGAACTTTACGTCTCAACTTAAGTGAGAACTTTACCCATGTTTTTTTTTTGGTGGCAGCCATAGTTTTAAAAGAAGTCCACATCATTTACTGATCCTCATGCCATCCCAGATGTGTATGACATTCTTTAATCTGCAGAACACAAATGAAGATTTGACATGAATTATAAAACTGGAGTAGTATGTTCGCATGCCTACAGGGTTTTTTAATTATCCTCTAAAAATCTTTGTTTTCTGCAGAAGAAAGAAATTAATGCACATCTGGAATGACATGAGGGTAGGTAAATGAGAGAGTATATTTTTTCTAAATTATAACTTGTAACTGGACACTTTTACTCACATTAAAATAAATTAAATCATGGATGACTGTGAACAGAGTAACTTTACAATGGTATTGGTGACTGTAACTGAAAACCTTTTGCATGATGCCTCTATGCTGCGAGGTGTCAGTTTTGTGAATATACAAATAGGCTACATCACTCCCCATGTTCAAGTGATCACAAGGATTCTATGGATTTACTTATCTACACATCTTGCAGTTGTAAGTTAAAGGAATATTAAAACTCATCTCTCATTTGTGATGTTACAGATGTTACACTCTTCCATCGTGGGGCTCTCGTATGGATCTAGCTGAGGAGCGAGAGACAGGTCCGTCCCTATCGCTCACTCTCTCCCCAGATCCAGATGGTCCTTCCCGTGATCCTGAAGCACGCTCTGGCACCTCTTCGGTTCATGAGGGGGACCTTGAATCTCTTGAGTCTGCGGACTTCGAGCTACCCACCTCTGAGCATTCCGCGTACGATAATAAAGTGGCGGAGGAATTACTCGAGGTGGTTCTCGGGCGGTGGCCAGGCTTCAATTAGACTGGCCACGCGAATAAGAGACCCCAAGCGCTCCAAACTGGAGGACAGATTTCTGTCTGAAACTGAATCTGTTTTCATTGCAGTGAGAAAATTAATAGACATTTTTGTTGTATTCAAAATTGTCACAAATAATGTCAATTGCTAAAAAACGTCTCGGTTACTGTCATAACCTCCGTTCACTGATGGAGGGAATGAGACATTGTGTCGACGTAGTGATATTAGGGGTCTGTGTAAGGCCCAGTTCAGAACTTGTAGGTCCAAGATTGGCCGCAACCCACGGCCTTCCTTGAGTACGATGGAGTAAGCGCCGTAGAAACCCTTCTCCATCTCGGCTGGAGGGACAGGCTCTATCGCATCCTTGCACAGCAGGGTTGAGATCTCCGCATGCAGGGTGGAGGCGTTTTCGACCTGCACCGAGATAACTAGGACACTGCTGAAACAGGGTGGGCGTCTGGCGAACTGAATCGCGTAGCCGAGTCGGATGGTCCTGGCCAGTATCCAAGCCACGCGTCCAAGCTCCGGGTGAGGGGCACTAAGGGGACGATCACGTGCGATGTACCTGGAGGTGGGGTGGCAGTGGGGGTGGGGGGCAGGCGACATCACGTTGGGGAGCATTGCTTTGTCCCGAGGTGGTTGTGCTGAGGAGAGTCTCGAAGCACTTACTTTACTCCGCGTTACCAGCCTGGGGCGGTCCTGGCAGCGTTTTTACAGAAAACTATTTAAAAAAAGGCTAGATTCTAAATATATTTAGATTCTTATTTATTTATTTATAAATAAAGAATAAGAAAACATTTCCAAAATAATAAGATAATGCCATTAAAGGGCATACTGTGCTTTCATACAATGTTGTCTAGTAAAAAATGCCTTTACTAGATATTAATTAAGGACACTTGCCCAGACCATTCCAACATAACAATTAATCCTGTAATCAGTCAAAACTGATGTTACTATACAGTGGGTTGAAAAATTATATAACCTACTACAGAAACACATGCTCTACTTTCCAAACAAAGAAAATGTCACGGTAGAGCAACAGTTGAGATGACGCTTGCTAAAATGTCAAGATGGGTATTATCTCTAAAATAACAATATATAGTTCAGCAATGACACACCCACACTGCATTCTCTGAAAAGATGTGCGATTTTTCAACTCCTTTTTTCTCATTCATGCCATTGAGTATTGTATGTCATATTGTCAACAGCCAAATATTATACAATGTTTGACTGAAAGAGCAGTTTCTGGTCAATTGCATTTAAAAAACATAAAGAGTACAGGATTTGTTTAATACCCAGTGCCGAAGATTCTCTACTAGGGATGGTCTCGCTCTACGCAGATCTCACACAGATCTTCAAACCCTCAAACTTGAAGTTTATCTCTCAGCCATTGCATTGTATTTCACCCCCTGCAGTCCTGGATTAATTTTTTAGCCAATCTAAGATCAAGACTTTCCAGCTATCAATCACATTTGAACCAATGTTCAGGAAATTGATAGCTGACAGCCAAGCTTGCTGCATACCGGCATGTAAAAAAACACTTCCCTCCCCCACCATAAGCACATGTTCATGTAGTACCCGACAAACCTGAGTTACCAGATGATGCACCTACTTTGATGCCAAATCCAAGCAATCTTCTTGTGCAATTAACTTGTCAAAGTTACAAGAGATCTGAGGAAAGGTTTCTCTTAAGCCATGACAGCATTTGAATTGGATATAGACAGTTTAACATGATACCCTCTATATTTTTAAGTACTTAATACCAAAACATGTTTTCTTTTTTAAGACCTGTACATGATATCCATGTTGTAGTATAGAAATTGCTCCTCTTCTAAGCATCTGTTTTGTTCTCAGAATAGTTTGGCGATAAAATGCTACTCACTTGAGTTTGTAGAATACAAATATATTTATAGTTATATCGTTATTACAGGAAATCTCAACTTATATGACTTTCTTTATATGACACAAATATATTTTTATGGAGATATATGGTGTTCCCGTTACAAAAAGCTTCACTATGATGCTGCGCTGCTAAGCGCTACGGGGAACAACCCTAGTTGTGACCGAGCTGAATAATGTGTGTAACACGTCAATGAACATTGACCGGAATTTATAGCCTCGGCTGATGTAATCATTAGATGCACCTGCGGCCAGGCTATAAATGGATACGTCACCAGGTGTCGTCAGAAACTCTTTTTTCAGAGCGATTCTGTGTCTGTGTGTTTTACAAACCCTGTCAAAACTTTCTTTCCTCTGTTAGGAGTTAGAATCAGTTAGGCAGTGTGCAGTGAACATTGTTCTCTTTTCTCTTCTGTTTAGAAAATATTATATATATATATATATATATATATATATATATATATATATATATATATATATTTCAAAAAGAAAAGAAAAGAAAAAAAAGAGAGAATGACTGAAAGCCGCAAACAGTGCGTGTTCCCCTCTTCTCGCTCTATAGCTGAAGAGGACACACATCAGTTTTTGCTCTGTTTGTTTGGGGGTAAGATCACGCTGCTCTCGCTTTGCAGCAGGGCGGGTGCGAGCACTGCGATTTGCTTTAACAGGCAGAGTGCTTCGCGCTCGCCTCGCTTGCTTCCGGGAGTCAGCACTCACGAAAAAAAAAAAAGATCCTTTGTGGGGCTCTTGCATGGATTTGGCTGAGGAGCAAGAGATGGGATGATCCCGTTCTCTCGCTCTCTCCCCAAACCCAGCTGCTCCTTCACATGATCTCGAAGTGCGTTCCGACGCTTCTTCAGATCATGAGGAGGATCGCGATTCTCCAAGATTTCTACGGAGGAATTGCTCGATGTTGTTACTCAAGCGGTTGCCAGATTGGACTGGCCACACGAAAAAGAGACCCCAAACCCTCCAAATTAGGGGATAGATTTTATCTTCCAATCTAAGAAAGGGAACGCCTCATGAGTCCCTTCCCTTCTTTCATAAACCTCCATGAAGAGCTTTTTCGCTCATGGAGGAACCCCTAAAAAACAAAAACAAAAAAATATATAGATATTTTCTTCCTGTGTTCACATACCCTCGACGTCATTATATTCGACTATCGTGGGTGCTGAGGCACGGGGGTATTCAGTGATGCCGCCGGTCGAAGAGACGCTTGCGGGCTATCTCTCGCCGGGCTCGGCATCGTCACTAAAGAAGCCCTCTCTCCCCTCAAAGCCTTGTAGGACAACCTCCACTTTAGTGGGAAGGGCTTATCAAGCAGCAAGTCAGGCTGGTGCTGCTCTGCACACTATGCTGTTTTACAGGCGTGCCAGGCTGATCTCCTGGACAACCTGATTGTGGGTTCTGCGCTTGACGATCAAGCCTCAGACCCACCTTGGTCCTGTCTGAAGGGAGGCTCAAAAGCAAAGCGTGGCGAGTCATGCTCCTCCTCCCAGGGATTGGGGACAGTCTCGCCTCCCTCGCCAGCCCCTGAAGCAAGAACTCAGGAATATAATTTCTAGTAAGAGAAAACCCTGACGGTCTTGCGCCTAGATTAGGGGGTAGCTCCCCTCGGGACGGGGCGCATGCTTCACTTCACCCCTCCCGGTACCCCCTCGAAGCCCCTCCATTCCCGCCACCTCTTGGTGTTTTGGGTTACAGAGGCTTACGTCAAAATTGGGTGTTTTCGCTGTTCCTGCATTTTATTCAGGACGCGAAACACTCGGCAACCCCTCAACAGGAAGTGTTCAAATATAATACCCATCTCAGAGATCCTGGCAGCGTGGAAACTTCTGCCAGATATATTCTTTTCTGTGGGTCTTATAAGGGCGTCAGGATTTAATTCACTCGCCACTTTTCTGTGTTTCAACGGCGTGTTCTCACTACCATAAACCAGATTTTTTATGTAAAAAAAAAAAAACTCAATCTCCTGGTTAAAGGGGCCATGGTATGTGTTCCCCTTCCAGAGAGAGAGTTAGGTTATTACACTAAATACTTCCCGTTTCCCATGGAGGGTGAGGGGTGGTGTCTAGCTTAGATCTTAAAACTTGAACTGCCCGTGGGTGTTCAAGTCCAAGATGATGCCTGTCAAGACGGTTGTGTCTCAAGCCCTACAACTCGTTTGGCTGTTCACCATCAATCTTATGATGCACTTCTATACTTCATTTAGAAGTTCTGCCACAACATGGAAAGTTCCTGAGGTTTGCTTCTGGGGGCGAAGTTTTCCAGGGTCAGGTTCTTTCACTCTGCCTAGCCCTTTTTACCCGCACATTCACAATGCATGATGTAGCGCTGGCTCCTTGCGACTCCGGGGCATCTGCATTCTGAATTATGTAGACGACTG
Organism: Xyrauchen texanus; assembly: GCF_025860055.1. Taxonomy (NCBI): domain Eukaryota; kingdom Metazoa; phylum Chordata; class Actinopteri; order Cypriniformes; family Catostomidae; genus Xyrauchen; species Xyrauchen texanus. Next base: position 30,205,492 of record NC_068288.1, read on the forward strand.
GCTGGTCCTAGCGCAGTTCCAGGAACTGGCAGTTCAGCATAGGGACATTGTCTTAGCTCATCTGTTTCTCTGGGGTTGAGGCTCAACGCCAAGAAAAGCATCCTCTCTCCCACTCAGAACACTGTCTATCGGGGCATCGTATGGAGTTCAATCACAATGCGGGCACAACTGTCTCCCGCTAGGATTGAGTCCATTCAGATCACCCTGAGCAAAGTCAGGCTAGGTCAAGGTTGCACTATTATCAGTATCAACGATTTCCAGGTCTCAGGGCGACCGCGTCCACGGTGATCCCTCTGGACCTTCTGCTCATGAGACCGTTTTTGTTGTGGCGAAAAGCCAGGGGGTTTCTTCCAAGGGCCAAAACCCCTAGGCTAAAAAGGGTTATGCGCCTCAGGCTTCGTTCCCTTTCTATATGGTTCAGACCCCGGTTTTCTGCCTTGGGTCCCACTCTAGGTGCGTCTTGTTGTCGCAGGCTGCTAACGACAGACGCCTCCCTGACAGGCGGGGTAGCGGCCTTAAGTGGTCGTCCAGCTTAAGGGGATAGGAGGGTCATCAGCTCGGTTGTCACAGTCACTGTCTCGGGTTGATGGCTGTATTTCTGGCCCTGAAATACCTCCTCCTGAGGCTGCCATGTCTTGGTGCAGTGGACAATACAGCGGTAGCCTCTTACATAAATCATCAAGGAGACCCATGTTCTTGTCAGCTGTATTTCTGACACGTCGGATTCTCCTTAGGGCCCAGGGCAAGCTCCTGTTACTCAGGTCAGTAATATCCCTGGATGCCCGTATATGGGAGCAGATTTACGGTCCAGACAGAAAATACCAATGGGGGAGTTAAGAACTCCACCCTAAGGTAGTAGTTGCCCAGAGTTCGCCAGCAAGGGTTTTTTCCTCTTACTGATAGCACCGCGCTGGCTGAACAGGGCTTGGTTCTCGGAGCTAATCTCTTCCCTCGATGGCTCGCCTTGGGCGATTCCGAACAGGAAGGATCTTCTATCTCAGGCACAGGGCAATATTTCATCCCTGCCCCGAATTGTGGAATCTTTCATGTTTGGCCCGTAAGGGTACCAACTGAGGGACACAGGGCTCTCTCCTGAGGTTATCGAGACCTTTTTAAATACCAGGCTTTTTCCACTTGGAACAAGTTTGCGTGAGATCTTAGGGCAGAAGAGGACCTCTTCACCTCTATGAATAGTGCAATATCTCCTCTACTTCTCCCTGAAATCACCCAGCCCCCTTGGGTCTGGACGTTAAGACACATACATGACCCAGAATGCGACTGTATGCGTTTCTTTCCCCGGTTCCTCTGCTCCCGGGAGTCTTGGCAATGTTCACCAGCATGGGTCTTGCCTCCTATTAATGGTGCTGCGCTGGCCGAACAGGATATGTTTCTCGGAGTTAATTCCTCTCCTCGACGCCTTGCCTTGGGCGATTCCGAACAGGGAGGACCTTCTTATCCTTGGCCCGAATTATGAAACCTTTCATGTCTGGCCCCTAAGGCTACCAAATGAGGTTCACAGGTTTTTCTCTTGAGGTTTTCGAGACCATTTCAAGTGCTAGGGCTCCCTCCACTTGGAACTAATCTGAGTAGATTTTACAGGGCAGAAGAGGACCTCTTCGCCTCTGTTGATAGCGCAATGTCTCCTCTACTTCTCCCAGAGTCGCCCAGTCCCCCCCCTCCTCAAGCACAAATGCACCTGCATGCATTTCTCTCTACTAAAGTTCATATTACAGAACCAGCTAACTGCCAGTTTGCTTCAGTTCTGGATTTTCTGTAGAAAGAACTGTCAGCGGGCACTTGCCTCACCACTGCCAGGTTCTATGTGGCCGCTGCGGTTTGCCACGGCTTGGTGGGCGGGGTGCCCTCAAAGAGGCATCCTCATTATTGCCCGGGCCTACATGGTGCGCGGTCAAGCTTCGCCAGTAGGTTTTAGGGCGCACTCTACCAGAGGGCTCTCCTCCTCTAAAACCTTGGCTAGAGGTATCCCTCTGCAGAAAGTTTGTGATGCAGCAGGTTGTCCTCTCCGCACACATTCATTGGACTTTTTTAGTTTGGATGTTCTGCACTCCGGGCTCTTATGCCCTTGAGTCGACATCTCAGCTCATGCCTGAACAAGTTTGTGATGTGGCAGGCTGGTCCTCTCCGCTCACATTCATCAGTTTTTATGACAAGTTTGTGTTGCGATTGGGTTCTCTTTGCATACATTCATCGAACTTTATGGGCTAGATGCTTTGCTACTCCGGACTCTTATGTCCTTGAGTCGACATCTCAGCCCATGCCTAGACAAGTTTGTGATGCGGCAGGTTGTCCTCTCCGCACACATTCATTGGACTTTTTTAGTTTGGATGTTCTGCACTCCGGGCTCTTATGCCCTTGAGTCAACATCTCAGCTCATGCCTGAACAAGTTTGTGATGTGGCAGGCTGGTCCTCTCCGCTCACATTCATCAGTTTTTATGACAAGTTTGTGTTGCGATAGAGTTCTCTTCACACACATTCATCAAACTTTATGGGCTAGATGCTTTGCTACTCCGGACTCTTATGTCCTTGAGTCGACATCTCAGCCCATGCCTAGACAAGTTTGTGATGCGGCAGGTTGTCCTCTCCGCACACATTCATTGGACTTTTTTAGTTTGGATGTTCTGCACTCCGGGCTCTTATGCCCTTGAGTCGACATCTCAGCCCATGCCTAGACAAGTTTCTGATGCGGCAGGCTGGTCCTCTCCGCACACATTCATCAAAATGTAATGGTTTAGATGTTTATGCTACTCCGGGCTCTTATGCCCTTGAGTCGACATCTCAAGCTCATGTCTGAGACCTCTCGTGTTTTTGTGAGTACACTGCACAACTGTAGGGGTCCGGGCAGCCCCAAGTGCGGCGGCGTGGGTATTGCGTTCCCCGTAGCGCTTAGCAGCACAGCATCATAGTGAAGCTTTTTGTAAAGGGAACGTCTCACGTTACATGTGTAACCCTTGTTCCCTGAAAAAAGCGGAACGAGATGCTGCGCTTCTTTGCCGCACTGGGACGTCCCAGGACTGCTCTTCAAAAAGAAGTATCTGACGACACCTGGTGACGTATCCATTTATAGCCTGGCTGCAGGTGCATCTAATGATTACATCAGCCGAGGCTATAAATTCCAGTCAATGTTCATTGACGTGTTACACACATTATTCAGCTCGGTCACAACTAGGGTTGTTCCCCGTAGCGCTTAGCAGCGCAGCATCTCGTTCCGCTTTTTTCAGGGAACAAGTGTTACACATGTAACCCGAGATGTTTTATCCATTCTATGCATGTCAATGGGGTCCAAAAATTTCAAGCTGCGAAAAAGACATGAAGGCAGCATAAAGTACAATCCTTAAAACTTAAGCGGATTAAAATACATCTTCTAAAGCACTACTATCAATATGGGTGAGAAACAGACCAAAATGTATCACACTTTTCACTAGAGTCTAGAAAACTGCAGTCTCTTGCACAGACTACATTGACTTGAATGGACAACAGCATGTCATATCTCCAATAAGCAGAATAATTATTTTATTTGTTTAACCCTCTGGGGTCGACAGAGGTGCTGGCACGTCCTGCTGGATATTTTCGTCATTACAGTGGAAACAACTTAAAATGTATGGAGCATAAAGATAAGTGTAAGACATCATTAGAGACTATAAAGGGTCTACTTTTATTTGTGTACACTCACAATAACAACAAAACCTTGTGCTTTTGTAAAATAAAGAAAATAAAAAGGGTGAGCTTTCAGCTGTCTCTGTGTTCACGATCATATTTCTGAAACTGAACCTCTGCGAATACTTATCACACAAACATGAAACATATGTCTAAAGAAAGCTTAAAATTTCTACTTTTAAATAAAACTATTTAAATTTAAAACAAATATTCTCCTGCAATGTAATATGTATGAAAAAAGCGATGTACAGTTTTTACCGGTTCATCTAATTATAGATAATGTGATCCCACCCACCAGCAGAGTGCGCTATTCATACGCTAATGTGCTGAGACAATCATTGCAAATGGGGAATGCCCCCTACAGTGTTCAGAGGTTTGATGTAAACAATTCATTCACTTTACTGTGTGTTTGTAACCATGCACATGCGAGGAAATTCCTGGATAGTAAGGAAGAGTTAACATTTTCCTCAGAAGAAGAGCAGGACTCCGATGAAAGGTTGTATTTTGAAGAGAGACTTGATCCAGCCGAGGATACAATTTCGGACGAGTAAGTCATTTAGTTTTCATTAGTTGACATGCTATTTTATATAAACATGTACATATTTTACTAGTGGGACTGTTTCCAGACTTGCCAGCGAGGATTCAGAGTATTGACATTTGAAATATTTCCTAATAAGCAAGTTTTAGTTACATTTAAAAGCTGTTTCGGCTAAAGCAGGTATTTAAATGATATGCTGTATAATATAAAAATGATATAAAAATTATATGAATGTTTAGATTATATTTTAACTAGTGTTTATGCTGCCTCATTATCATCTACAAAGCTTGTGCTTGCCAATATGTGTTCAGGTTAAATGATTAAAATATTCCTATATTAAAAAATCTGTATATTATTATGATTTCTGAAGGATCATTTGACACTGAAGACTGCAGAAATGATGCTTAAAATTCAGCTTTGATCACAAATTGCATTTTACAATATATTAAATTAGAAAATTGTTCTTTTAAATTGTAAAAAAAAGTTCAAAATATCACTGTTTTTACTGTATTTTTACTGCATCAAATAAATGCAGTCTTGGTGAGCAGAAGAGCATTCTTTTAAATTAAGTAAAGTCTTTATTTAAAGAAAATGTATAGTCAGATTACTTCTTTTAACTTAAAACTTGATTTTGATCATTAAGTCTCCTCACATTCATTCTCTTTCTGTCACACTCGTCATTGATAGTCCCAGGGGAGAGGTCTTTAGTCTCCTCAGATGTAAATCACCTCTATATTCATGATAGTTCATGCTTCCTCGCATATGACCTTTCAACACAAAAAATTGTCTTACAAAAGTTAAATTAGTATATTGTTTTGTATGAATGAGTGATCAGGATGTTTTCACAAGATCCAGTTCTCAAAAGGCTTGTGAAGAAATGATTAGTATGTGTTATATGGCCTTATTTCAATGACTTAAAATGTTTGTTTACATGTTGCTCACATATTATTGTAGCCCAGTTTGTGCTGAATACAGTGTTATCAGACTTTAGTCATTAATATGTTAAGCATCCAAACATATTATGTGTTTACCTGAACTCTATATTATTGAGGCTTATTTTCCAATTGACCCCTATTGTTCCTAATAAGCCCACTTAGCAAAAAAAACATTGAACCTCATGTTAAAAAATTGTTAACTAAATTAATTGTCAACTCTACCTACTGAATCTGTTTTCAATGCAGGGAGAAAATTAGTAGGCAGATAAAAAATTAAAAGGACTGTCTAAATATGATTAAAGTAGGGCTGCGACAACTAATTGATAAAATAGATAATTCTCGATATCAACAACAAATGTAATTAACAATTAGTTGGATATGTGTGGCGAGCAGAGAGAAGCTCTGTCAAGTTTGTAATTTTACAACACAGTGAAAAGTGTGTTGCATGATGGAACTTGTTTGAAAAATTACAGACACAAATATGTGGAAAAAGCACGACCCAAATGTCCAGTACATGAGAGCACTTTATAAACACTTAAAAGAAGATCATAATAAGCATACAGTCTAATGTGGAGCATTTGCTGCTTCGGTTATGTTGACAGAGTGAATGTGCTGTTTGATGCGCCTAAGAGTTGTTTCTCTCTAGTGCACAACTTAACATTTTACTGCTCTTTTCTGTGTTTTATAATTTATACGTTCAAAATCTATTAAAAATTAGGTGCATACTTCCACGTATTTCAAAAACTGTCTTTAAAAGTGGGTCTCTGTTAAATTTCACTGAGCAAGCAAGCGTGCACATCCCCTTCAATTAAACCAATCTCAATGGAAAAAAGGAACAATCATTTTGATTAAACAGTGCTTTGCAGATGAGTAACCTTGTACCATCATCAATCATGCAGCTTTCATGGATGTCACACTGATCTCAGAGGTCAATATGTGTGCTGGTTTTTGAAGTTAAAATGGTTTCTCCTCATCATGTAAGAGCATGTAATACAGTGAGCACCGGAATGTGACTTTCCAGCATGAGAGTGAACATGTGTTGCATTTACAGTTGATTGTACTATACTGTATTAAACTGTATATAATGCTGCATATATTGTATTATAATGTTATGGGTCCTGATATTTGATAGTCCTCCTGATAATGCCCAATGTAATGTATGATTTCACCAGTGAATGCATACAATGGCAAACACTATTTTACCTAGGTTCCAGTCCCGTACGGTGCGGGTAGAACAAGAGTGTCACATACCCATAAAATGGGTAATGACATTCTCTTTTATTATAAATTAATTATCTTCCCTTAAGTCCAATTATAATGTTAGTTAAGTTTTTTTTGCACCAAAAAATATATATGATCATGTTCCACCCTTCCCATCTGTCTGAACTGCTCGGTTTTGGCCTAAGAGCCTCCTTTAAACTTAAATGTGTAGGGTATTACATATATCATTTAGAGATGTGGACGGGATCAGTTATGTAGAGTATTTTGCACGAATTGTACCACCATTATATGTAGGGTAACTTGCACACATTCTACCACCATTATATGTAAGGATATTTGGTATGCTAAATTTAGAAGGGAATTTATTCATTTATTCATTATTTAACCAAAAAAGGAGTTTATGCAGCGGTCTGGGCAAATAGTTCTGAGTCATCTCCTCTAATCGCTCACTTGCATTCAAACCGATTCAAACAGCTCTCCTTGTTTACCATTCCAAGATAGTACCGCAGTTGATGTATCCAACCAGCAGAATGAGGCATCTATGTATTACTATCTATGCTCCTCTGTTTTTTTTTTTTTCGTTTATTACACTTCAACTTGCCAATGCTTCTAGAGTTGTATAATAGAATGCTAAATGTAATGGGTAGGTTTAAACATTTATCCACCATTATTATGTAGGAAATTATATAATGTAATTAGCGACGTTCGACCATCCATATAGGAAGGGTAAATAATAAATGATCAGATTATAAATCTGAATAAGAATTCTCCACCATTAAATATGTAATACAACAGGCTTATTCTATCCTCACAATTTATATGTAAGGAATTAGCTTAATAATAGAATTATGATTAATTAACTTGTTGAAAGAATTAAGTTGTACGTCTGATCACTCGGCCACACTGAGTTGATATGATGCATCTGTTAACTCTTTAGAGTAATACTTTTCTCATGGCCAAAATAATATCACAAACATATTTAAATATTGTTCGAACTAGGACCGTAGATCTTTTAAAAATCAACTGACATGATTATCAAAATTATGTTCTCTTTGAATACAAACATTACTTTATTTATAATCTACAACATAAAACTTACTAACACATAGACAAACATAAACAGGTTGGTGAGTAAGCTGTTTCTCAGAAGGTGATTGGAAATCATCTGTACATGAATCTATAAACCATGCCTTATTTTAGTATACCTTGATTTGCAATCGAGGTTACCTAAGTATGTAAATAAAATACCAGAACTTTCTAGCAAAAGTCTGGTGAGATGTACTTGCCTTTTTTTGCATTTCCTTATGTTGCTTTGGCTCTTTGGCTGGGTCAGTAGAAAGTTCTGGTTGTTCCTACAATGTTTTGGACCTCTGTTAAGATCATGGATGCCGTGCAGTTCGTTGCTGGAACGATGAGGCGGCTTTGAAGCGAGGTTTCCGCAAGGGAGACGTGTCATGTGTGTGAGTCATAATGCAGAGAAGATATATATATATATATATATATATATATATATATATATACATATACTGTATGTATCTATATGCACATATCTATGGTAGTGATTTAATTCATCCTGTTATGACTGTGCTACCTGAACAGGTTAGCACCATTGCCATGTATATCCGTCCATTCATCATTCTGCTTTTCCCTTCTTATTGGAGACTCTGTTTGTGTTGACTCTTTTTCTACCCCACTGGCTAGTAGGCATTGATACGCATGTGAATCAGTAGCATAGCGCAGGGCCAGCCCAGACACTGTTGGTGCCCTAGGCAAGACTTCAGATTGGTGCCCCAATACCCCACCCTCATTTTCACTAGAACTCCAATTTATAGCCAAGCTTTTTACCAAAAAATTACATTTTATATAATATGAACTAAAAATAATTTCTAATGAATAACAAATTTTACCAATAACAAACAACCTGTTCCAAATTACCAGGATTAGGTATAATTTAATTACATAATAAAATAACATTTGCTAGTTTTAATTTAATGAACATAAAAATAAAGGAAATGTGGTTTCAAAACTGCACATGACTGGACTTCTTGGTGGCAAAGCCATCAGTGTCATTTATTTCATACATTTAATGAATAGTTCCATTAATACTTAAAATTATGGCCATAAAATAAAAACAGAAAAGACCAGATGCCATTAATAAAAAAATGTATACTACACTTTCCAGTCCTCCTGGGGTGCCCAGGTAGTTCCTTAAAGATACAATTTTATTGACAAATGCTCCTTTGGCTGACATTTTTTGCTTGTCACTTTTAATACATTTAGTGGCCTTTTTCAGTTTTTTTGTTTTGTTTGTTTGTTTTGCCATTGACAAGCAAGTGCCAGCTTTACAAGTCACATAAAGAGGTTGCACTACAATTATCTGATGGACCCAGTTGTAACATTTCCATCATGGTCTATTTTTTATCAGTCATATTTCACTGATCTTTAGTAGCCTATATTTGTTGTTGTGTCAATATAGTCAACTGAACTTACGACTGAAATACTAACTACATACAGAACTCTTTTCTGAACTTTGCGTTCTGAGCTATCATGAACTCTACATTGTGTGGAACTTGGGTAGAGGGGCACCGAAGTAAGGAGAAGAAGAGGCAAGAGTACGGATTGTAACGCCAATCAGCAGGCAATGAGTTGTCTTGAGCCAATCAGAAGTGTCTTTAGATACCATGTGATCATCTCTCTGTCCCTCCTGCTGAAGGTGATTAATGATCCTTTGTATAAAGGCCTCATAAATTTCTCACTCGAAAAAGTACATATTTTAATCATGCATTTTATAAAATGAAATCGGTTTAAGAGATATGTCATCTGTTAACATCAACATTCTCTACATAAATGACATATTTTCTCTTTATGGTTACATCATAGCACATTAACATTTGAATATATATTATTATACTGTAATACAGAGACACAGCATAAGGGAAGGAGGACACAGGGAAACGGGCTTCTCCTGGCACAGGTAAGGTCTTTAATTGGCAACTTAAATGCTTACAACTTCACAAAACTCATTAGCTTCACAGATATGTGGTTACACAAACTCGTTGCTTCACAGATAGTAACACTCGTAAACTCATCAGCTTCACAGACACTATTTACTTCCTTGTGCCAGGCTCTCTCTCTCTCTCTGCTGGTGGTGTGGCTGCTTATATTCCACTCTCCCCATGCTCACTTGAATTAGAAACAGGTGTTAAACATAATCTAGTTTAGGTGTAAGTTCCTTACCGCGTTCTCTCTCTCAGGACGGACGCTTGACCATGCCCCCACTGCCATATATCCCCACCACCCGACTCAGGCCGGGGATACATCCGGCCTGTCTACCACTCCTTCCTATTTCTGGAGAAGAAGTTGGCTCTTTCATGCGGTGGAGCCATTGGTTTGGGGTGTGATCCGAGCAGAGGGTGAAGACCCACCCCAGCAGGTAGTACCAGAGAATGAGGACCGCCCACTTGATGGCTAGACACTCCTTTTCCACGGTGCTGTACTTAGTCTCTCTCAGCGAGTGCTTGCGGCTAATGTACAGTACTGTGTGCTCCTCCCCCTCCACCAAGTGCGAGAGTACGACCCCAGCCCGCTGTCTGAAGCATCCGTCTGCAAGATAAAAGGGAGATAGAAATCGAGTGAATGTAAAAACGGCCCCCCGCAAAGTGCGGATTTAACCTGTGTGAGCGCCTGTTGACACTGCTTGTCCACTGGACCAGGTCTGGAGCTCCCTTTTTAGTGAGATCAGTCAGCAGGCTGTTGACGTCTGAATAATTAGGCATGAATTTCCTATAATAGCCACCCCCAGGAACTGTCTCACCCCCTTTTTGGTCATAAGGCCACCGTCTTTTCAATTTGGGGACGCACCTCTCCGTGGCCCAAGTGGAACCCAAGCACGCACTTCTTGGGGTTTGCTATGAGTCCCGCTCGTCGCAGCGATCTCAGAACCGTGGAAATGATGATGTCATCTAAATAGCCAGCATCCATGAGACGCTAAAACATAGCCGGGGCCCTAAACAAACCGATATGACCATGCTCATCACCAGAGAGTGAGGCCTGGATATCGTAGCCATTCATTGCACTTCTTGAGTAAAAGTGGGCATGAGTTCATAGGATCTGCAACTGCCGAAGAGCTCCATGGTCTAAAGTGGAAGCGCCAGGTGATTCCTTTGTTCTTCTGACCTACCTTTATTCTCTTTTGTTGGACTCTCACTCTGCGTCCTGCAGTATTGCCCACAATCGTCATGCAAACATGCAATCTCTCCGTGAACCAGCGTGCACATTCACAAACTCTCCTATTGCCTGAACTCTCTCTCATACATTTTCACACACATACACGCACACACACACACACACACACACACACACAATTTAATAATTATGGTTGGGTGTTCTGTTCTGTTGTGATTTATGTATTTATGATTATTTCTGGTATTTCGTTTGTGAGACTTGGACTCCTTGCCTTTTGTTTACTGTTTTCTTTATGCTATTTGAATAATTCACTTATGCTTTGAAATTTGATACACTCTTATTTGGTTATTTTTTATTGCATGTAATTGTTGGCTTTTAAGTGCTATTTGGGTTAAAGGTATTCATTTTTACGGGCCAAAACCTGTCTGGCACCCAAACAATTTCATTTAGATCAATTTATTTAATTATTGATTTAAAATATGTTCCTGGAATCTGCCACCATTACAGAGTGGCACCCGAACAGGGACATGAACTTGATCATTTGAAACAGGACTCAAACACAAACTTGATCATTTTGAAACTTAGACATTTTGCATCTAAACCTGAACATTTAAACTTTGTGATTGTTGGTACCTGAAGCCTGTGTGAACATGGCCGTAACTAACATTGAGGACCCCGAGGTCATGTCCTCTGTATTTTTGTCGTTTCATTGTGAAGTGAAAATAGCCGACGAGACGATTATCCTTGCATCAACGGACCATCACGTGACACGTACTTGCAGATACCGCTCTCACGTCAAAACAAAAGTAGTCGGCTGTAGTGGAGTGTTTCCTAAACCAATTAAAGACTAAAATTCTCGCACAGCTCACATAAACTTCAATACCCACAAATCCATTGTTCAAAATAAACTTGACGCCATGTTAATTTCTGCCTGTGATTTTCATTCAAATGACCAAAAATGAAAAGGCTGCAACAAACTAAATTATCGTATAATAATAATAAAACAATCTAAATAACTGACCAATAACATATTGGTCATTTATTTAGACTTGTTTTATTATTATTATTATGTTAAATTCAACAGAGGAGACAGGAGAGAGAAGACAGGCAGTTGAGGAGGAGAAAGAGTTAGAAGGAGAAAAGAGGAAAATAATAGGTGAAGGGCCCTCCCAAGACAGTCAAGATGTGACACTCACTGTGTCAGAAGGTTCAAGCTTTGCAGCCAATGACCCTGCAATATATAAATGCAGAATCCACTACTCTGATGAGGAGAGGCAGAGCATCCTTCAAAACAAATGGAGCAGGGACCAGTATATATATCCCAAAGGCAATTTGGGAAAAGGCTGTTGAGGTATAGTGTGGAGTGGGAAAATAATACCCCTGGCTACGGTACTCTCCAGCATATTGTAATGTAGAGACCTGTAATGTCTCTACATGTCTCTTGTATTTGTAGTCAATGCACAGCAGAAGAGAGAGTTGCATTGAGAAAAAAATAACGCAAAAGTAATGTAATGCTTTAATTTCCATAAAAAGTTACTTTTTAATTAATTTATTTACTTTTTTAAGGAGTAACACAATAAAAGTAACCTTACACATCACTGGTGACAGAACACAATGGAACATATTTTATTTATCATGCTTTAGCAGCTGAGACAGCGGCATATCCAGTAGCTGTACTGCCGTAGAAGCACAAAAAGGTCTGAAGCAACTTGTTTCAAGCAAGAAGACAGAAAGACCAGCAAAGGCAAAACACATGGTAATGGTAAGTCATCTACGTCTTCATTAGTTTGGTGATAAGTAGCTTGGCACAGCATTGTTGTTGATTTTGTGAAAACCAAGACATTTGTTTGGAAATAAATCGAGTTCTTCAAATACAGTATTCATGGGCATGCTAAATTTGATAATCATAACCAATTCTAATCTATCCTTTACCATAACATTCTGTATCGCTAAATAATTTAGGTATTTTTTACGCTAAGCAGTTCTCTAATAAAGGTAATAACTGTCTTTAGAAATAACGTGAAACATTGACAGTCTCCAAAGATTATTCATATAAGGGACAATAATAATCTGTCCCTAAGCATGTTCACTTGATTTCTGACAATTATATTATAGGAGTAATATATAACTTTAGAAATTACTGCAACATTTTAGAGATGCAAATGATATACCAAAGCTGATGGGGCAGCTGAGACGATCATGCATATCCACGTCAAAAGATGGCATCTAACACCACTGTAACATCAGTATGTAAATTACACGAAGAAGAGCAATGCTAATGCTAGCTAGAGAACTACTGGATGTCCCTTTAAGTCATTAATAAAGTCACATTTTAAGATATATCCAAATTTTGGCATGTCATAATCCGTCACAAGTCACACATTAGCCAAAGGCATTAGACATCAGTGATTCAAATCTGTCATAGCAAATTAAATTTTGGTGTTGCAAAATGAAAGTCACTATGTGATTGATGTTTCTTCATGAGAGTGTGTTGGCAACAAATTTGTTTTGCAGCAGGTTCAGACACAGTCTCAGCAAGTGCAACTCCCTTTAGTTTTGGGAGTGGCCTCTTTTGGTTCCTAGTTTTAAAATCTACTATTACATGACTTGGGTTGACAGTTAGAGCCTGTGGGTCTGTAGTCAAGTAGCAGGCCTAAGGGTCGCAGTGGAAATATTTCCCCTTTCGGTTTAGAGAACTTGGATAGTTTTGTTGCTTTGGTGTCAGTATAGCAACAGAATTTGTTTTGGCATGAAACAACATGGAATAATGAACTAAAAACACAGCATACAAAAGAAAAAATATGTTTCATTTAAATATGGTATTTGTTTAGCAAATGACATTTCAAATCTTTAATATTTAAAATTTTACTACTTTAGAACATTATAGCTTTAGTTGTGTCAAAAAGATCATCTAAGACATACTGTTAAATAAATTATTATTGTTCTATGGGGAAAAAGTTTCTAATGACATGATGACAGATGGCATGATGGTAAGTAGGTAATGACAGAATATTTTTTTTTAGCTTTGCTACCCTTTTAAGACCAACTTCCCTAACAAATAAGTCAGTAAGAATATGTAAGAGAAAGTGAGCTGTCTCCCTGCCAATCAAAATACATGTAAAAAAATATATAATTTTTGATTAAAGAAAATATCACCAACCGCCCACAACCTCCTACACAATACTGTAGAGACTAACAAGAATGCCATTAAACAGCTTCTATAGTGTGTAGCCGTATAATTATTGATTAATTATAATCAGTTTCAATTTATATTTAATAATGCAGTCTGACTAATTAAACAGACACTTTAATCCAACAGGGTTATACAACAGTGTTGTGTTCATAAACAAAAGGGTGATGTGCTGTAGACTGAAGGTATCTGTTATCACTAATGGGTTGTCACTTTTATCAGTTACAGATCTAGCTCTTAAAGAATTACTGGAATGTAGCACTAGAGAATATATCCTGCAGATGACAGTAACCCTTACCACAGAACAGTAAATGTGTGAACAACTGGCATGAACAAAATACCCAGTATAATTTTCTGAAACTAATTTATTTGCAATAAACTAATGCAGCTTTCATATATCTTTTAAGAATGTTTCAAAAAGCCATACAAACACACAGTTTAACTTTAACAAGGGCATGTTTAGATGTTTTGTTTAATACCGCATTGTTTAATAAATTAAACCAACTTAAGTACCACTGCGTTTTTTTTTCTTTTACAGTACTTAACAAACATTATAATACTATTGTCACCTTGACTTTCTCTGATCATTAATAAAATAAAACTATACAATTTTATGATTTATAAACATAAGAAGAAAAAGAAGAAGATGATGAAAAAGTTGATGACAGAGACAAAGAAGAATAACATATGTTATGCACTTACTGTTATGTCTGGTAAGGTGAAAACATCACTCATTTTGTGAAGTTGATTGATGAAGCAAGTACAACAGATAGAGAGATAGAGAGTTTGTCTGGTGAGTTATATAACTGTTTACACAATGTAAAATATTCTGGGTGTCTTCTGAAAGAGTTTCACATTGTTTCACTGTCCAACTCTTTAGTGTCCATTGGCTGTATGTTATTGTTTATTGCATAGGGACAGAGGGATTTAAACAGATAGTTCACCCCAAAAAAAAAATTCTCTCATCATTTATTCACCTTCATTCCATCCCAGATGAGTATGGCTTTTTTTCCTCTGCAGAACACAACTTATAATTTTTAGAAAAATATTTCAGATGCCGGTCCATACAATGCAAATGGGTGGCAAAATTGTGACTCTCCAAAAAGCACATAAAGACAGCATAAAAGTAATCCATATGACTCCTGTGTTTTAATGGGTAAATGATGAGAGAATTTAAATTTTCCATTTCCTTTACAGGCATCTAATCGTCTAATCATACCATTATATTTAGGTGTACTTCTCACTAAAATAAATGTATGCTGCTAATCTGGGTGATTATATGCCAGAAACCCTTCTGACAATAACACACTATGTACTACTTGGCTATTTAACAGACAGTTCCAGAGATGTGAATGAAACTGAAGGTATAACACATGTGTATCTACTAACAGACTATGGGTGTGCCTCACTAAGATACGTATATTGTTCCCATAGGTGTGGTTCACTGCTCACAAATCTCACAAAGCTTCACCTCGACTGTTACTCTATAACAAATGTGTGTGTGTGTGTTGGATTCCCTTTGTCGTGAATTTTTTTTTTCATGTGGGCATCTAATGTGTATATGAAGACTGAAATATTCCTTAATCTGTCTGATAAAACACAACTGCATGTCTGTCAGAGATTGATGTGTGTTCTGTGTCTTTTTTATTATTATTATTTTTTAGAAATGCAAGGGAAACCTTGTGCCAGAACATTGTTTACAATCAGATAAGCCAATTATTCAATCAGATAAGTATATTCATGGAACCCATCATTATTTACCAACTCTATGAATTTAAAATTACAATTTTTCAACAAATGTGTCTTTGCTGACAGAAATTAGAGTTGAACTGCTACCTAGGTTGCAACAACTGTAGATCCATTCTTACAGACAATACTTAGCAAACACTACAAATCATGAACAAAAACTTTAGTACCAGTAAAAAAACAATATGCAATGGCAATAATACTATTTATCTGTAGATCTATAGATACTATTTGAACAGTAGATTAGGAAGTATTAGAAAAGGAAGCATTGGACAGAAAGAGTCATGAATAAGCTCCTACAAATTGTGTTGTCATATTTATAGTTGATTACTATTTATTTACAATTTATTTCTGTTATTTTTTATTGGATTGCAGGAGATGTAAGAATGACTGTCTATTACGCCCCGGCTCTAGGGGAATACAAATCACCAAAGAGGCGCAACAAATAATTATTGGGTTGTGGAAATGGAATCCCAGAACGCATCACTCCGGTCGACAACCAAAAACTCATGCACAAAATTGAAGCAAAAAGTAAGTAATTTACTAAAGAATAACAAGTGAAATAAAGAGCAAATCTTCAAGGTGTCCAAAAGGCCAAAATAACAAACAAAACGAATATAGAAAGTAAAAGGGAAAATTAATAACCTACTCAAATATCAAAAGAAAATACATTTATCTTACCTAACTCCCTGCCCAAAAAACAGAGATCAAACAATTACAAAATAAACAAGGCAGGACACCCCTACGCTCCACACTGTTAAGATGGTTTAGACCTTAGGAGAACGGCTCAAAGGTTATCACAAGATGCACGTTCACTTGAACTAAATAAAGTTTCTAATACACAATTTGATCATCGGCCGGAGGAGGGATTCCGGAGCTCTCAACCCACGTGCGACCGAACCAAGAATGAGCTCCCAGACAAGTGCCAGCAGCGTCCTTATAAAGACCACGCCCTGACTGGACAACCAATGGCGTTCGTGCACCCCGATCATTGGACAACCTATTAGAAATCAGAAAAACAAAAAAAAAACAAGAGAGAGAGAAAAAAGAAAAAGACAGAGCAATAGAGAAAACAATTAACTACATAAACACAGGTCGTAACACCCTCACACACAAAGAATCTACATAGAATGTAGATTTACTCAGAGTTAAACGACCGTGATAGGGCATCAGCCAACACATTATCCTTGCCTTTCTTAAAGCAAATTTCCAGATTAAAATCTTGGACAAAGAGAGACCAGCGCATGATTCGTTGATTTGAGTTTTTCATCCTAGACAAAAAAACTAATGGGTTGTGGTCTGTATATACAACCACCGGAAGAGAACTAGAGCCAATATACACCTCAAAGTATTGTAAAGCCATCAAAAAGGCTAACGCCTCCTTCTCAATGGTACTGTAGTTTAACTGATGTTTCAGGAATTTCTTTGAAAAGTACCCAACAGGGTGTTCAATCCCATTTTCATCATCCTGCTGAAGGACAGCAACACCACCTGTGGCACTTGCATCGACATCCAACTGAAATGCACATGAATAGTTTGGAGCCATTAAAACAGGAGCACTACTCAAAAGGGTTTTAACGGAATTGAATGCAGTCTGGCATTCAGTAGTCCACTCAAAGATTTGTGACACACGAAGCATATTTGTTAGAGGCAACACAACATCTGAGAAATTTTTACAAAATCCCCGATAATAACCAGACATTCCTAGGAATCTCCTGAGTTCACGTTTCGCACGGGGCACTGAAAAATCTGCAATAGCTTGCACTTTCAAGGCAACAGGTCGGACCTGCCCTTGCCCCACCTGTTTCCCTAGGTAGGTAATTGTCGCTTTACCAAACTCACATTTGGCCAAGTTAAGAGTGAGAGATGCCCCCAGTAACCGAGTAAAAACAGTGCCTAATGTTGTCAAGTGCTCATCCCATGTATTTGAATAAATAACAATATCATCGAGGTAAGCTTTACAGTTGGAAACATCGCCCAGCACTCAACTCATCAAGCGCTGAAACGTAGCCGGAGCGTTGTGCAGTCCGAACGCCATCACCCTATAATTAAGAAAATCATCCGGGGTAACAAAAGCAGATATTTCGGCCGCGCGCTCCGTCAGGGGAACTTGCCAGTACCCCTTTAGCATATCGAGTTTCGTGACAAAGCGCGCAGAGCCTACTCTATCGATGCAATCCTCCATAAGCAGGAGGGGAAACAAATCTGGTTTTGTCACGGCATTTACTCTTCTATAATCCGTACAGAACCGTTGTGTTCCGGCCGATTTCGGGACTAATAAACAGGGTGAACTCAAGGCGCTGAAACTCAGAACTGCGAACCCATTCGTGACTAAATATTTTACCTCGGCCTCCATGACTTTACGTTTAACAGGGTTCACTTTATAAGCACGTTGCTTAATTGGTGAATGATCACCAACGTCAATATCATGCTTCAGTACTTGAGTACAGGTAGGGATGTCTGAAAACAACCCCAAGAATGAATCGATCAACTTTACTATATCAGTACGCTGAAAGTCAGATAAATATGCCAGATGAAGGTTTAAATCCTCCAAAATCATGGAGTTATTTAATCTGCCACCCAACACCAGAGTACTCTGCAGATTCAGCCCATCTTCATCCACATCACTGTCAGAAGCAACCACGATCGAAGCTACTGGAATGATAACAGAGCTTTTTAACTCCATATCTTCCCCACGACTCACATACAGCTTCAGCATGTTTACATGACACACGCGAGTTTTCCTTTGCTGATCAGGAGTCCGAACAACATAATTCGTCTCATTTAGCTTCTTATCAATGACATACGGTCCAGAGAATCTAGCCTGCAACGCAGCACCCTGGATTGGCAATAAAACCAAGACCTTGTCCCCTTCAGAGAACGAAGGAGAAACAGCATTCTTATCAAAACGCTTTTTCATTTTCACTTGCGTACTTTCCAGTGCAGTCTGAGCTAATTTACAAGCATTATGCAATCGCTCTCTAAAGGAACTGGCATAGTCTAGTAGATTACAATAAATTTTTTTCTCAGTCAGCCAGTTCTCTCTCAACATTTTGAGAGGGCCCCTTACCGTGTGTCCAAAAACCAATTCGGCTGGGCTAAAGCCTAGTGACTCCTGAACACTCTCACGGACAGCAAACATAAGAAAAGGCAACCCCTCATCCCAGTCTTTCCCTGACTCAGCACAATATTTACCCAGCATGGACTTCAAGGTTTGGTGGAACCTTTCGAGAGCACCTTGGGACTCTGGATGATAAGCACTAGATGTAATGTGCTTAATTTTCAGTTGGGCCAGTACCTGTTTAAATAGTCGTGACATAAAATTTGTTCCCTGATCCGTTTGGATCACCTGTGGAAAGCCGAAGGTAGTGAAAAATTTGATTAAGGCTTTCACCACAGCCTTCGTTTTTAATGAACGCAACGGTACTGCCTCCGGATAGCGAGTTGTCGCACACATAAGCGTAAGCAGGTAGACATGTCCAGATCTTGTTCGCGGTAACGGTCCAACGCAGTCCAAGATTACTCGTGCAAAAGGCTCTCCCATGACAGGGATAGGTTTAAGTGGGGCAGGATGTATAGTCTGGTTAGGTTTTCCTATGACCTGACACACATGGCACGAGCGACAGTACTGAGCAACATCAGATTTAATGCCAGGCCAGAAAAAATAGCGCAAAATGCGATGGTAAGTTTTAGCAATGCCCAGATGTCCTGCTACATTATCATGGGCCACACTCAGAACTTGTTTTCGAAAACACTTAGGCACAACCAGCTGAAAAACAGTATCCCAACCTAAACCATCAGATCCTGCTGGAATCCACTTCCTCTTTAACACCTCATTGTCCCAAAAGTAACCTATCGATTTATACTCAATCTCCTTTAAATTAAACGCTACATTCCTGCAACGCAATAACGTAGTGTCTTTTTTCTGTTCATCAGCAATCACATCTTTATTAATGGACAGCGAGAAATCAGCTGATTCTAGTTCAGCACCACTAGTCGCAGTCAGCGACTCAGAATCAGACAGCTCAGATTGTACAATGCGAACTTCACCTTTAACTTGATCCTCAGCTGCCAAAAAGGTATCCGAAATGTCAAACGAATCACCAAATTTACGCGCCTGAGCCCGCGTAACTACACATGCTGAAAACACTGACGGAAACTCTGATGCTAGCTCACTGGAAGTAACAAAATCATACACTGGGTTTTCAATAACCTCTGGAAATGGGAGTACTTTCCCTCCAGCGAGATCGTTACCTAGAATTAACGCCACACCATTCACAGGTAACTTGTGCCGCACTGCCAATTTTACACAGCCTGTTACTAAACCGGATCGAATGTACACATTATATAACGGTATTTTCAACACCCCCAACTCAATTCCTTGAATGAGAACATCAGAGCCACAATAACTTTTCTCAGAAAATGGCAACATACTAGCCAACACAAACGACTGATTGGCCCCTGTATCCCGCAGCATGGTTACAGGGACTAAGTCTCGCTCAGATCCACTAAGAGAAATAACCCCTTGACACAAAAAAGGATCATACGCGGCATCAATATTCGAACTAAGTTGACTACCAATTTTCTTAACAAAACCAACACTTTTGGCTGACTTCCCTTTATTTTTATTTTTCAATGAGGGACAATTCGCAATCAAATGACCAAGTCCGTGGCAGTAAAAACATTCACGGGCTTCAACTGGTATTACTTGCTTAGGTAGACCTACTTTCAAACTTTTAGCATTTTTCTCTGAGGACGGAGAATAAAATTCACAACGTACAACAAACGCATTTTTATGAGTCAGAGTAAACTCATCTGCACAGACGGCAGCCTCAGCAAGAGTCAAAACTCTCTTTTCGTTCAAATAGACAACCACTCTGTCTGGCAATGAATTTTTAAAATCTTCAATTAAGATCAGCTCACGGAGATTTTCAAAGTTAGCGACTCTGCTGGAGTGACACCATCTATCAAAAAGCACAGTCTTCTCCCGTGCATATTCCACATAAGTTTGAGAGGCAGTTTTAACATGTGCGCGAAACTTCTGCCTATATGCCTCTGGCACTAATTCGTATGCCCTTAGCACCGCACTTTTTAGTTTATCATAGTCCAAACTATCACCCACAGACAAGGTGGAACAAACCTCCTGGGCTTTCCCAGTTAATTTACACTGTATCAAAAGAGACCAAACCTCTCTCGGCCAGCGCAACGCAGCGGCTATACGCTCAAATGCACCAAAATACGAATCCACCTCATTATCTCTAAATGCGGGCACCAGGGTTAAATGACGACTAACATCAAAATCAGCAGAATGACCAGAAGCCCCAGACAAAGGCACAGAAGGTGAATGATGGTCAACACTATTGGAGAGTACATCAAATTGAGTCTTACCTGAACTGGGATGGCGATCATCAGCCTTTGTTTCCAGTTCACACTGCCTAAAACGTAACAGTTGAGTAGTGTGCTCCTGACGTTTTATTTTGAGATCTAATTGCTTTAACTGAATAGCTAGTTTTAAATCCTCCGAGTTTACACCACTAAGTGAGCGCAACACGGGATCTGAACTCGCAACATCAACGCTATCTTCATCACTTAGCTCAACGTTAGAACTAGACTGCAAAATACCCTGGCTAATTAATGCAGTTTGAATTACGTCTCGCAGTTGCTTCTTTCTAGCAGTTTTTAAAATTGCAATATCATAGAAGTCAGCGATTAAGTATAGATCAACCTTCCGACAGGACTCCAAAGCTTCACACGAGGGAGCCTGTTTAAATGCCTCAATACTAAATTCCATTTATCAACCTACAACTTCCCCGACAAATATGAACAAAACTGCCAATCAAAAAAAATTAAAATGGTACTCACCAGCAAAGTCGCAAACTTCTTAATTTGGATCGAACGAATTTCCAAATCAAAAAAAAGAAAAGAATTGAACGGATGAGCCCCCAGTTATTACGCCCCGGCTCTAGGGGAATACAAATCACCAAAGAGGCGCAACAAATAATTATTGGGTTGTGGAAATGGAATCCCAGAACGCATCACTCCGGTCGACAACCAAAAACTCATGCACAAAATTGAAGCAAAAAGTAAGTAATTTATTAAAGAATAACAAGTGAAATAAAGAGCAAATCTTCAAGGTGTCCAAAAGGCCAAAATAACAAACAAAACGAATATAGAAAGTAAAAGGGAAAATTAATAACCTACTCAAATATCAAAAGAAAATACATTTATCTTACCTAACTTCCTGCCCAAAAAACAGATCAAACAATTACAAAATAAACAAGGCAGGACACCCCTACGCTCCACACTGTTAAGATGGTTTAGACCTTAGGAGAACGGCTCAAAGGTTATCACAAGATGCACGTTCACTTGAACTAAATAAAGTTTCTAATACACAATTTGATCATCGGCCGGAGGAGGGATTCCGGAGCTCTCAACCCACGTGCGACCGAACCAAGAATGAGCTCCCAGACAAGTGCAAGCAGCGTCCTTATAAAGACCACGCCCTGACTGGACAACCAATGGCGTTCGTGCATCCCGATCATTGGACAACCTATTAGAAATCAGAAAAACAAAAAAAAAACAAGAGAGAGAGAAAAAAGAAAAAGACAGAGCAATAGAGAAAACAATTAACTACATAAACACAGGTCGTAACACTGTCACTCAAGTGAGAGGTGTTTTGTCATGATGTGGCAAGTAAGCAGTTTGTTTTGAGAATGTTTGACAGTTACCTGAATGTTGAGCATACCGCTTGGTACAGTGTTGTGGCACGGGGGACACACAGGGGATTACCATGATACCCGGCACCTATGAAGCACCTATTCCAGGTCTAGTCGGGGAATTCCTCCACTGAATTCGCGAGCCAGAGGTCTGGGGAGGAAGAACATCCAAGGAGCGCGAGTTTGAGGACTCACCTGGGCGTAAAAGTGCACGTGTTTTCCTCAGTTGAGGGGAAAGGAGCTAGCGCAAACGGTATCCCTAAAAAAACACGGGACGAAACCGATTCAACCCAGAGAATGTAGAATTGTAGAATCTCACAAAGGTATTGGGTGTTGCCCAGCCCACTTTCTTCAGGGGAATTTGCCAGGGAGGTGCTATGGCGAGGAGCATAAGGTCCGAGAACCAAGTCCGAGTAGGCCAGTAAGGGGCCACTAGAGTGATATGTTCCTCATCCTCTCTGACCTTGCACAGCACCTGTGCAAGTACTAGCGCAGCCCCCAGGGCCAGCAGTGTGCCAACGCATCTATCCCAAGGGGACTTGCCTCTGACCTGGGGGAGAACCAGAGCGGGCAATGGAAGTTCTCTTGGGAAGTGAACAGGTCTACCGGTGCTTTGCCATAATGGTACCAGATCAGCTGAACCACCTGGTTCACTCCCAGTTGAGCAGAGCCTGTCACGACAGCGCGTCCGCTGTCATGCTGAGGCTGCCTGCCATATGAGTGGCGTGCAGTGAACTCAGTCGGTGCTGACTCCAAAGGAGGAGATAGCGGGCGATTTGTGACGAGAGTGCACACCGTCTTGGCGATTTATGTACGCTACCACGCTGTCACGGTGCTGTCTGAACAGATCAAGATGTGCTTGCCTCGGATCAGTGGGAGAATCCTCCACAGGGCAATAAATACAGCCAGCTACTCTAGGCAGTTGATGTGCCAACGTAACCATGGGCCCGTCCAGGAACTGGCGGCTGTGTGCCCGTTGCACATGGCGCCCCAACCTGTTTGAAGGTATCTGTGGTGACCATGATGCATCTGGACACCTGCTGCATGGGGACTCCTGTCCGCAGAAAATAGAGGTCTGTCCAAGGGTTGAATAACTGACAGCAGAGGGGGTCAAAGATTACACGATATGTGCCGTGGCGCAAGCCCATCTCGCAACTCAAGTCTGAAGCCAGTGCTGAAGTGGTCTCATATGCATCAACCCTAGCGGCGCGACCATGGCTGAGGATGCCATATGCCCCAGGAGCCTCTGGAACTGTTTTAGAGGGACCGCAGTGCCTATTTTGAACGAAGAGAGGCAATTCAGCACTGACTGCACATGCTCATTTGTGAGGCACGCCATGCCAAGAAAATAGATGCTTTGAACCGAGGAGAGCTTGCTCTTTTCCCAGTTGACCTGAAGCCCTAGATGGCTGAGGTTCCTGAGCACCTGGTCCCTGTGAGCGCATAGTGTTTCTCGAGAGTGAGATAGGATCAGCCAGTCATCGAGGATGTTGAGTATGCGGATGCCCACTTCCCTTGAGTGGATGCTCACTTCCCTGAAGATGCAAGGGGACAGGCCGAAGGGGAGGACCTTGTACTGATACGCCCGGCCCTTGAACGTGAACCATAGAAAGGGTCGTGTCGGGGCAAAATTGAGACGTGAAAGTATGCGTACTTCAGGTCTCCCGCTGCAAACCAATCTTGAGGCTGGACACATGTTAGAATGTGTTTTTGCATCAGCATCTTGAACGGCAGTTTGTGCAGAGCCCAGTTGAGAACTCGCAGGTCCAAGATTGGTCTCAACCCACCTCCCGTTTTGGGTACAATGAAGTAAGGGCTCTAGAAACCCTTCTCCAACTCGGCTGGAGGGACAGGCTCTATCGCCTCCTATTGCAAAAGGGTAGAGATTTCCGAGCACAGGGTGCTGCTTTTTTGCAACCAGGTCCAGCCACAGATGTCATTCCTGGACCACGAGGTTGGCCATCGCCTGCCCGCGCTGCTACCTTTGTGGCCCGGAGGGCAAGGTCAGTTGCTGAGCGCAGTACCTGCAACACATCAGGATCAGGAATACTAAAGTGCAGTTCTTTAAGTGCCTTGGCCTGGTAGGTTTGCAGGAGGGCCGTGGCATGCAGAGTGTAAGCGGCCCATCCGGTGGCGCTGTAGGCTTTGGACATCAGGGACGACATCGTCCTACAGACCTCGGAGGGGAGTACTGGGCGATCCCAACAGATGGCCACTTTTTGCAGGCACACCGTAACCATTTTGTCCACTTGGGGGACTTCCGCCCCGTCGTCGAGCAGTGGTAAGCGCCACAAAATTTACAAAAAGTGGAGACAAGATGTTAAATGCCTTTCATTATCTGGCTATGGTCTGCAGTTCAGTAAATACTTATGTTACTGGACTCTTTAGTTTATTATACTGTAAGTATATCATCTGGTAAATTTAACAGAGAGGAAGACAAAGAGCTACAAAATTGCACAGTTTATAACTATTAATGCTATGTGAGTGTGTGCTTTCAAGGCAAGGAAGTAAATCAGTTATTTAATTAATAAATTAACTTTCAAACAATACTACTCTTAAAATGGCAATTAAAAACCTAAAGGGTCAAGACATGAGGAATTACATTTTCCTTATTCTTTTGA
This sequence comes from Xyrauchen texanus, assembly GCF_025860055.1. Taxonomy (NCBI): domain Eukaryota; kingdom Metazoa; phylum Chordata; class Actinopteri; order Cypriniformes; family Catostomidae; genus Xyrauchen; species Xyrauchen texanus. The sequence continues at coordinate 30,230,320 of NC_068288.1, forward strand.
CATTTAGGAGGTCATTGTGCTTTTAAATCAAACTATAGGTTTGAATTCAAAACTTCCTCCTCACTGCATAAAAAGCATTTGTGGAAATCAAGCTGCCAAAATGACACAATATCTAATTTCTCCACATTGTAATGTTACACTGTGGTAGACATTTGCATCTGACTGCCTCCACAACAATATATCAATGCCTAATTTTACCGTATCACTTCCCTAGCCCACCCAGTACCCATGAGATGACAAGGAGAGAGCAGGTCAGTCAAGAGCAGAGAGCCAATCAAAACCGTGGAGGTTTACTGTCAAGTCTTAAAGGAAAAAAGGCACCAAAACCAAGAGTTTCTGACAGAGGGTCAGAATGGGGGTGGTCAATAATCATGTTTTACAAATATGTGTGTGTTTTTGTGCAAAACAAAGAAACAAAAAACATCACTAGTATTATAAGTGAACCTCAAGCAACATATTAAAATAATAAAGGCATGTCATGACCCCATTAATGCTAGTAACTAGAATTTGTGGTGACAATTTACAACAGGTGTGGAGAACCTTTTTCCTATTAAAGGAGCAATATGTAACATTGACATCAAGTGTTTAAAATGGGTACTGCAGTCCAAATTCAAAATATTGGAGAGAGTTGTCTCCCCCGTCCCCTCCTCCCCAGACTCAAAGCTCGCACGGGTTGCCAGGTTGAAGACACGCAACAGGAACGAGCAAAGTGACAAGTCTTACACAGTAAGTTGATCAGCTAATGTATACAGGGGCATTGAGAAAAGTGAGCCTTGTCAGCGTTGCGCATCTCGACCATGTTAAGCCAGAGGTGGCGCTCCTGGACCATGAGGGTGGCCATCGCCTGCCGGAGTGCCTGCGATGTAACCTTCGTGGTTCTGAGAGCAAGGTCGGTAGCAGAGTGCTGATCTTGCAGCATGTCAGGGTTGGGACTACCCAGGTGCAGATCTTTAAGTGCCTTGGTTTGGTGGACCTGCAGGAGAGCCATGGCATGCAGGGCAGGGTTGGCCTGTCTGGTGGCGCTGTAGGCTTTCATGATGTCAGTGATGACGTCATCCCACAGGCTCTGGAGGGGAGTACCAGGCGGTCCCGCCAGGTGGCGGCATTCTTGGGACACAGGTGGATTGCAACCGCTCTGTCCACCTGGGGGACCTCCGTGTACCCATGGGCCGCCTCACCATCCAGGTTGTTGAGAGCGGACGAGTGGAGGGTCGGTTTCGGGCAGTAAAAGGTGCCCTCCATGACCGGGGGGTGGCTATGAGCTGCGTCCTGACCGAGGAATCGATCGAGTAGCCATGAGGGGGTGACGGAAGTTTCCAGTCCAGCCTCGTGCTCACGGCGGCCCGGGAAAGCATAGCGGACATCTACACGTCAGCTTCAGACTGGGCTAGCCATCCCGAAGGTGGCAGCCCAGACGAGTCATAACCATCAGAAGCTGCTGTGATGCTATCCGATGCAGGGGCGATGTCGTCATTCGATTCCGGGGGCTCAAGGGAGAATGCAGGCAGGGATTTGAGCAGTCACTGTGGTGTCGTTGGGCTGGAATAACAAGTAGAGCTGCGTTTCATCAGTGTAGCAGTGGAAAGAGATACCATGTGACTGAATGAAGGGTCCCAGTGATGTTGTGTATATAGAGAAGAGAAGTGGCCCAAGCACTGATCCCTGAGGTACCCCAGTAAAGGCGGGTGCACACTGTACAATTTATAATAGTCCTTTAGGATTGTTGCTTGTCAGACTGTACGATATGGACGCATTGATATCATCATGGCGCACTGTGCGACATTATGTCAGACTGCACGATATACATTGTAGCCGAATGTGGTCCCAATCATTCCGATCAGAGAACGTGACTCATGTTTACAGGAGTGTTGCGAAACGAAACTGCTAATTTTTCCCACCACGGAGGAACATATTTGTTCTCTCTCTTCAGCAGCGGGGTTACTTGAGCCTGTTTAAATGTAGTAGGTAAAGTGCCTGTAAGTAGAAACGTGTTAATTATGTGTGTGAGTCCAGGTAGGATGGACGGAGAGATGGCCTAGAGATGGCCAGGAGAAGGTTGGAGAGGAGGAGTTTAGAGACCTCAGTGTCAGTTAGAGGAGAGAACATAGAGGCCGAAGAGTTGCATACAGGAGACATGTATTTGACAGGGTGTGGTGCTGAGAATGTATTGCTGATGGTTGTAACCTTATTAGTAAAAAATGTGGCGAAGATATCTGCTGTCAGTGATGTGTCAGGTGGTGGAGGGGAGGGCAGAGAAGTGTGTTGAATGTTCTAAACAAGCTGCGAGTGTCTGTGGTACTGTTTATGTTGGTCTGGTAATAGGAGGTTTTTTGCAGATTTAACGTTGTCTGAAAAAGTTGAAAGCAGAAGCTGATACTTACCTAGATCTGCTGGATCTTTAGATTTCAGCCATCTCCTCTCAGCTGCCCTGAGGTCAGTCCAATGTTCACGAAGATCTTCAGACAGCAAGGGGCTGGGTGTTGTAGTACGTGCTGGCCTAGAGGAGAGAGGACAGATGTTGTCTAGACAGTTTGTTAAAGTAGAGCTTAGTGTGTCTGAAACAGTGTTTACATCAAGTGTGGAAAATGCATTTATTCTGAGAAGAGAGGTAGAGACAGCAGTGGAAAGGCGAGAGGGTGAAAGAGAATGGAGGTTATGGCGAAAGTAAAAAAAAGGTGGAATCTGTTTTAATGTAGATGGGAGAGTCATGTTGAATTGAACAAAGCAGTGATCAGAGACATGTAAAGGTGTAACAAGAATATTTGAGTTGGTACATTTATGTGTAAAACATTTTATAAGTGCTTAAGTGTGTCATCCAGTGTGGGATTCACACCAGTCTGTTCTTGGTCTTGACTCTGTCTCACCCTGCCTTGGTCTTGGTCTCGACATGGTCTCAACCCCTCAAAGACTTAATTTTGACTCTGTATCGATGCACTTTGGTCTTGGTCTTGACTTGGTCTCGGTTTAGGTGGTCTTGACTATAACACTGCAAAATAATATTGGGAAATGGGAAATGGGCAGTGGGCGGGATCACACAGGCCAAAACAGAAATTCTGGCCCAGAACGGACATTTCAAAGAAGAAAATACTGGCTGTAGCACTGTTTTCAGAGAAGCCAGTATTTCAACTTAGCATGTTTCCTAAATCTCTGATGTTATTATAATGTTATGCAGTAAATATATTTACAGTAAATATATTAAATATTGCTCTTTTAAGGGCCATTTTAATATTTTCAAAATGATTTGCGTGCCACACAATTGCTTCCAATTTCTGATTGTGGGTTGAAATTAAACAAGTGAAAGGTCTTTCTATTATGCAATATTTAGCATTTGATTTTTGAAAATAAATTTTAATCATTATATATAGATTATTTTTTTTACAGTGATTTGAATTAAGGGCATTTTGTTGCTTTCAGTATATATATATATATATATATATATATATATACATATATACAGTGTGTGAGTGTGTAATTGTTTGTAAGGTGTTTGCATAGTGTAGCCAATTCACATTCATATTCTTCACATGAGAACATAGACCATCTCTTCCTTTTTCTCAATGATCCTCGAACTAAGTAAGTGTTTGTGTGTGTGTGTGTGTGTGTGTGTGTGTGTGTGTGCGTGTGTGTGTGTGTGTGTCTTTGTCTTTGTAGGAGTGGCTTGTTGATGATGTAATGACACACCCCAAAACCTCACCATAAAATGTTGACAAAAGGTGAGTCACATGTTCCTCTCAAAAACAATGCACCAAATAAAGAATAAAGTCATTTCAGTGTCATCTCTAGAACGACTCTTCGGGAAGACTGGCAAGACTTAAAATGACCAAAAATACCAATATTCGAATCAGTCTGCCAATAGTCTGCTTTGTCTGGCAGATTGCTATGATCATCCTGTTTGGTGTGTTCATCCGCTATAACGAGGAGTCTGATACCCATTGGATTGAACACAAAAGAAAGAACAACATTTCCAGTAATATAGAGAATGACTTTTACTATAGATATGCAAGTAAGTATCATCACCATTATGTTTTACTGAAATAAGATACATTTTTAGCTATATCTTCTGTAAAGGATTAGTTTCTCATGGTTTATTTTGTCTATTTTTTAAAATATTCATGACATTTTCCAACTAATCTCAGATTTTTTTATTTGTATTAATATTTATTTATTTATCCTTTTAAGGCTTTCAGGATGTACATGTGATGATCTTTGTGGGTTTTGGATTTCTCATGACCTTTCTGAAACGATATAGTTTCGGTGGAGTTGGCTTCAACTTCCTCATCGCAGCCTTTGGGATTCAGTGGGCTCTGTTGATGCAAGGCTGGTTTCATTATCTTGACCATGAAGACTGGAAGATAAAAATTGGGATTGAGAAGTAATTGATTATTCCTAATCAATGTAGTGGAGAGTTACATATTTTGTTTCAACTTCTGCAACTCAGTGTTTTGTTTTTCTTTATTTATATTCTCCAAATTAAAGCAATATATACATTTACTTATCCTTAAGCAGTTTAGATTTATGTGAAGTACTAAAGAATGCTGTTTTTTAAACCTACCCCACATAAAGTATATATATGTGAGGGCAGTCATTCTATTGAAATTTTTTGTACAACAATCATATATATATATATATATATATATATATATATATATATATATATATATATATAATATATATGGAATAATCTATATTATGGTCTATGGACATGATTAATTGTATTTTTAAACTTTTTAAACATGTTATTTTACATAATTAATTACAAAAAATGTACATATTAAACCAATAGCCCTAATATATATGTAAGGGATATTGAACAGTCCGTTGTTATCGCAAAATAATGCCTAAAGGATTATCAGCCTGAAGGTGTTTATTTTCCAATAACAACCAGCTGACTGTACATTATCCCACTTATTACATGGCTACTAACCAAATAAACAAATACATGGACATAAAATATTGATTTTCATTGAAATGAAAATAGCTGAGGAGCTGAAATCCATATCCAGTTTGCATCGGAGTGTTTTATTTTGTGAAAATGACCATCTGACTACTAATTATCCAGCCTATTACAAGACTACTTGCCAAAAAAGAAATAAATGCGTATGAAACATTGATCTGAATAGAAATTATTTTATTTTCTTGCTTGAATTGATCGCACAGTGATCGGAGAAGCAGGAATGATCGCTCGCAATACCCGGATGACAAATATCAGACCTCTAGATGGCGCCATTGACTAATCAGAATCGAGTATTCTAGAGAGCAGTATAAATATATATATATATATATATATATATATATATATATATATATATATATATATATATATATATATACATTCTACTTTATATGTGGTGATTTCACTGTAGTGTATTTCTAATTGGTTAAACTGATGGTGGTACTGATAGTATAACTCAACCCTTGTAACAATACTCCATGGTCTCTCCTTAACTCTAACATTGTGAGACTGAAATTTCTATAGAGCATTCCATTTGCGGAAAACTCCATTGATATCTTTGATCGCTGTCATTTTTAAATCAGCCTCATCAATGCTGACTTCTGTGTGGCCGGCTGTCTTATTGCATATGGCGCTTGTCTGGGAAAGGTCAGTCCAGTGCAGCTAATGGTTCTTACTCTGTTTGGTGTCACACTGTTTGCAGTTGAGGAGTATATCATTCTTGAACTGCTTCATGTAAGTTTAAAACAATCTATTCTCTCCCAGTAGATAACATGAGTGTTTGGATTGATCATTTCTAATGAATTCATATATGCATAGGTGAAAGATGCTGGTGGTTCAATGGTCATCCACACTTTTGGAGCATATTATGGTTTGACTATATCTTGGATCCTGTACCGACCACGTCTGTCTCAATTCAAGAATTTACAAGCATCTGTATACCACTCAGATGTCTTTGCAATGATAGGTGAGTAAACTTCCCTCTCTGGTTTCCCCTGTGGTATTTTAGTTATAGTATAGGGATAGTTCACCCAAAATAAAAATCATCTTATGATTTCTTCTATATATACACTGGTGGCCAAAGTTTGGAATTATGTACAGATTTTGCTCTTATGGAAAGTAGTACTTTTATTCACCAAATTGGCATTCAACTAATCGCAATGTATAGTCAGGACAATAATAACATGAAAAATTACTATTACAATTTGAAAAAACAAATTCTGAACTTCTTAAACTACTTCAAAGAGTTCGCATCAAAAATCCTCCACGAGCAGCAATGACAGCTTTGCAGATCCTTGGCATTCTAGCTGTCAGTTTTTCCAGATACTCAGGTGGCATTTCACCCCACGCTTCCTGTAGCACTTGCCATAGATGTGGCTGTTTTGTCGGGCATTTATCACGCACCTTACATTCTAGCTGATCCCACAAATGCTCAATGCGGTTAAGATCCATAACGCTCTTTTCCAATTATCTGTTGTCCAATGTCTGTGTTTGTTTTCCCATTCTAACCTTTTCTTTTTGTTTTTCTGTTTCAATAGTGGCTTTTTCTTTGCAATTCTTGCCATGAGGCATGAGCCTTCTTTGTACTGTTGAACATGAAACTGGTGTTGAGCAGGTACAGTTCAATGAAGCTGTTAACTGTGGACATGTGAGGTGTCTATTTATCAATCTAGAGACTCTGATGTACTTATCCTCTTGTTTAGTTGTACATCTGGCTCTACCCCATCTCTTTCTGTCCTTGTTAGAGCCAGTTGACCTTTGTATGAAACCTTTTTCATGCATCGTATAGCCTTCATTCCTCAAAACAATGATTGACTGATGAGTTTCTAGAGAAAGCTATTTCTTTACCTAATATTGACCTATTGCAGACTGTGGCAACTCAAAAACAAACACAAAGACAATGTTAAGCTTCATTTTATGAACCAAATAGCATTCAACTGTGTTTGATATAATGGCAAGTGTTTTCTAGTACCAAATGAGCAATTTAGCATGATTACTGAAGGATAAGGTGTTGGAGGGATGGCTGCTGGAAATGGGGCCACTCTACATTTGATCAGAAATTACTTTTTTCAAATAGTGATGGTGCTGTTGTTTACATCTGTAATGTCCTGACTATACTTTGTGATCGGTTGTATGCCACTTTGGTGAATCCAAGTACCAATTTCCTACTGAAACAACAAAATCTGTACATTATTCCAAATTTTTTGGTATGACAATTCTAATTTGCCTCCCTGCTCCTGTCATAGGCACTCTTTTCCTTTGGATGTTCTGGCCCAGTTTCAATTCTGCCATCGCAGATCATGGAGACGGCCAGCATAGAGCAGTTATAAACACCTACCTTGCACTTGCCGCATCAGTTCTCAGTACTTTTGCCATCTCAAGTCTTTCAAAGAAATATGGAAAGCTTGATATGGTAAAAATCCTCCACCAGATCTCTAACAACTGTCTATGAGATTTGACTTAATCTTTAATTTGTATATGTAAATAACCTTTAGACTTCCTTGACGTTGTTCAGGTCCATATTCAGAATGCTACCTTGGCTGGTGGTGTTGCAATGGGAACAGCTGCAGAGTTTATGATTATGCCATATGGCTCTCTGATAGTAGGATTCTGTACTGGCATTATTTCCACATTTGGATACATTTTTCTGACTGTAAGTTTTGCCATGTTCTACAATACTTCCAATGCCCATAATATACAGATAATACACTTTAGTTCACTTTTTATTCACCCTCACATTGCTCCAAACTCTTTTTGTGTTCAGTGAATGAAAAAAAATTATATGGGTTTGGAAAAACATGAGGTTGATTTAATTGTTTTGATTCTATATGTGGAATATGTTTAAAATGTTTCTTTTTAAGTTGCTGTCGAAAATGTATTTCAAAAGTTTTAAAGTTCATTTTAAAGCACATTAAAAAAAAAGTAAATGCATGAGGTTTTGTAACCATAACAATATATATATATATATATATATATATATATATATATATATATATATATATATATATATATATATATATATATATATATATTTTTTTTTTTTTTTACATTTTAGCCTTTCATGGAAAGAACTTTGAAGATACAGGACACTTGTGGAGTACATAACCTGCATGCAATGCCTGGAGTTATAGGAGGTGTTGTCGGAGCTATTAGTGCAGCTGCAGCCAGTGAAACAGTTTATGGATCTGAGGGGTAAATTTGTGGGAGTGTTATAGTAATTAGCACATTTTCCATTATCCTATATTCCAGTCTAGATAAGATCTGAATCTTGAATCTGATTGCCAATTTTCTTAGAACCAAAACTGTAACCGAATCATTTACCAAATTATTGGTAATAATACATGTTCTATTTAGGTTTTTAAGCTGTTTTAGAGTATTATTAAATGCTTGTCAGCACAATAAACCAAGACTATTCTCATATATCTTAAATCTCCTGACTCTGAAATCATTTATATATTTTAAAAGAAAAAGAAAATGAAAGCAAATATCTTGTAAGTAATGCCTTAATAATCTGGTTTCTGTTCAGGTTGATTAACACTTTCGACTTTAAGGATGCCAACAGGACAGTCAACAAGCAGGGTGCTTACCAGGCAGCTGGTCTTTGTGTAGCATTAGCATTTGGCCTTGTAGGTGGAGCTTTAGTTGGTGAGTGTAAATAAAGTAATACAGGTAAACTAAGTTTATCGTTATTTAACATTACGTAACATGCATTAGAGCAGTTTGCTTCATTTTACAGGGGGGATTCTAAAGCTGCCAATCTGGGGAGACCCGGCAGATACCAACTGCTTTGATGATGATGTTTACTGGGAGGTAAGAAGTGTTTGTAAATTTAAAAACCCAGACAAAAGAGAATATTCAATATGGTATTGAGTAAAATAATTTATATATATATGAGGTGGATTTAAAAAAGTCCTGGATTCATAAACATTTTATTCTTAGCTTCCTGAGGATGATGATGAAAATATCCCTGTATCTATACACTCAAACACAAACCATGTAATAAACATGCAGCCAGAAATGTGAGTATACATTCTGTCAAGTTTTATATTACTGGGTGTATTCATGCATCTCTTACAATTAAAGTATCCTTCTGAAAGACACTATTTTGAAAGTTACTGCCATAGTTACATATAGTTATTTTAGATTATGATGAGATTGACAGAACAGAAATAAAACAAAAGTTTTTTAGAGTGATGAAAGTTTTAAAGCTTTTAAGATAATTGATTTATGTGGCATAGATTTTAAATTACATGTAAGAAATTTGACCAATAGTCAAAATTGCTGTGTAAATTTATTTTATTTAAAACATTTCTGATTTTTGGCATCTCTCATGTACACAGATATCGAAGCAATCTATAGAAAAGAGCTTTCCTGAAACACTCCATGAAGAAGCTCAGCTCTGAATGATGACGTTATGAAGGCTTTATAGTTTGATAAACTGCTCAGAGGAATTTTTTGTCATGTGCTGTGGGTTATACAATTTCATAATCAGGAAGCATCTTTTCAAAACAGCTGACAAACCAGTGTTGCCAGTATTGTTTCCACAAAGACAAATCGAAACAAACCTTTTCATATTCTTTTTAATTCTTTACATTCCTACACAAGTTTTGATAAGTCTAACTTATCTGTGTTTGTCTGTGAAATATCTTTATAATATTTATAGTTATGTAATCTTTATATTCTTTATAGTTATCTGATAACCATATGGTTTTTAATTGCACTTTCTTTTCATTGGTAGGATTTATATAAAGAGGTTCCATTAAAATAAAATAAAATAAATTATCTGCCCTGAGTAGAAAGTGAGCAAGATGTTGATTTAATGAAAAGTGAAATACACATTATTTAACAGCATGACAAAAAGCTCCCTAATAAAGTCACATGTTTTTATCATATATTGGTTTCACTGATTTTCTAATTGAAACAGTACATTAAAGCAATAACACGTGATTGGCTTTGACAGATGAATTTGCATACTATCCTGGGGCCTCTATTTAATAACCTTATTTTTGCCAAAAGAAACTTCCTTCTTTATGGAATGTTTCTAATCCATCAGAACATTTTTTTTTCCCCCTCCCCCTTTGAAAACCTTTGAAAGATATTATTGATAACGTTAAGGTCGAAATTGAGGTTTGGTGGAAAAAAATAAAAATAAAAGGAGACTGGCAGTAGAACTCACTCTATGAACAAGATCAGTTATCCCATAGATGAAGTTACTGTATACAAAAAAATTCTCCGCCCCTTCCTGGTTCTTTTGGTAGCCAAGAAAAGAACTGCTGTCTATGAGCGCTTTGCTAAAATTGCGCTGAAGCTGCCCAAAAAGTGCTGTTAGTGGGGTTGGAACACCCCATTCCAACAGATTATTGGAAAGTGGAGCTTCTTTAAATTTCCATCACAGGACAGGATTTTACATAAATTATGATAATTCACGGGTCACCGTTATTGTTAACGCTGCTCTATTAGAACCAATTGACCCTAACTTTTTAATTAATCATACTCTGATTGTAAACTGCTTATATTGATTTCCAAAGTGCTGTCACTGTGACAGATATGAGGTCAAATATGATCTAACAATAATCTTAAAAAAAAGACCAACATATATGGGGGCCTGGGTAGCTCAGCGAGTATTGACGCTGACTACCACCCCTGGAGTTGCGAGTTTGAATCCAGGGCATGCTGATTGTCTCCAGCCAGGTCTCCTAAGCCTTTGGTTTTGGCAACCAAATTAGCCCAGTTGCTAGGGAGGGTATAGTCATATGGGGTGATCTCCTCATGGTCGTGATTAGTGGTTCTCACTCTCAATAGGGTGTGTGGTAAACTGTGCGTGGATCGTGGAGACTAGCATGAGCCTTCACATGCTGTGAGTCTCCGTGGTGTCATGCACAGCAAACTACGTGATAAAATGTGTGGATTGTCTCAAAAGCGGAGGCAACAGAGACTTGACAACCGGGCCACCACGAGAACTTACTAAGAAGTGGGAATTGGGCATTCCAAATTGGAGATGAAAAGGGGATCAAATTAACTCCAAAAAGGTCCCGTCTCCAACATCGCAACGCATGGATAACTGTTTGTGAAAGGATAAGTGAATACAAATAATATCATACTGCTAAAATTATGTCTTTGCATTTATTTTGAATGCATTACATAATATAGTTCAATTGAAAACAGCTGTTACTATGTTTTGATATGTAATATGATCATATTGAGGAAAGAATATTCAAATGTTTTGTATGCGGGCTCTTAATTTAAGCAGTAAAGACACGTATTGCATGTCTAGTGTGTTTTTATTTGTATATATCACATTTCCTAGGCTTTAGAAGTGTGTTAAACGTGTGAAGATATGTATTCAAAAAATACATATAGTAATTGTAGATTATTCGGTCTGAGACTCTGCCTGCTGTGTATTTGGAAACCAGTGAGTAATAGTGTAAACCATGTATTGTTTGTTCCCGTGGTAAGGCAGATGTGTTCTGCAGAATCTAGCTGGTTGTGCAGGTATATCCAGTCATGGAAAGTTACTGGAAACTTTGTCCATCCCCACACAAAATGCATTTGGGAAAGCAATAACTTGTTAAACACATCAGATCACCTTACAAATAAATATGACTAAGAACATTTACCAATTTTAACAGTAAAGAGAGTGAATGTGGAACACGTTTTATTACCTAAGTTGAAGTGGGACTCTTATTTTTAAGTACTGTAATGAGTACTGAATGTTCTAGCAAATTTGAAACCCTAAGAACAACTTCATTTACACTAGAGAACTGAATAAGCTTGAAAGAGAGAGAGAGACAGAGAAAACAGAACTAATGAGAAAGTCATGAAAACAAAATTAAAAGGAACATTCTTTGATGGTAAAGAGTGCAAATTAAAATGAATGGCATGGTACTCAATACCAAATGATTAGTATAAATAATTAACATCAGTTTTATTAATTACAGTGGAAACAATTCATTAATAATTTTTAATAATTGTGTAGACTTCAGTTGAGGAAATGTGGAGCAGATTTGAGGAGCTGTGGAGTAAATATAAAGTACATTGGACAACCTAGAGGTTGTTAAATTCAATGAACTAGTTTTGTTTATGAAATGTTGAATAATTTAAACTTGTTAATATTTGTACATCACTGCCCTATACAGTACAAAGGGAATAACATTAAACAATTAGTAAGTTGGTGAACAACTACTCTGTTGATGGACTTCAAAGGTTCAATGAAATGTAGAGAGAAATTATTACTTTTTCATTGTTTCTTTTAGACAACCAAGCAGCAATACAAATGAATTGCTGTAATTTGATCCTAGTTTTACATTATAGAGGATAATAGGCTATCAGATACTGACAGGCTGCTGATATTTGTTCTGTACAAAGATATTGAGGATAATCTTCTTTTGTTCTAGACATATACACAATGACACCGACTGTGGTCCTTGGTTTTGTAACTGTTTAGAGCAAATGGGATTTCATGAACAAAAGCCTTTGTGGATGATCAAGAAGGATATCCTAAATCCTGCATGATCTGTGTAATTTACTGTATCTGTTAGACCACAGTGCAAACAGTATCACCAAAATATGCAAATGTGCTTAATAATCAAAGAGCCACAACCACAAATAGCATGGCCATTCATTTATTTCAGGATGGAATGCCATGAACATGCAGTATACCGTATGGCCTACATTTGCTGAAAGTCCCAACAAAAGGGGTTAGATTAACATTTTCATCCCTATGCTAGTATAGACAAAATCTCATGCACCTGAATTTCGAAGTTAGCCTTGTAAAGTTTTAGAGGTTTTCGGTATCTGTGAGTGACAGATACTGGTCTCAGAGAAGTGGTCCAGAGGACCGACTGCAATCCAGCTGTGTTTTTTAAATTAGGAACATCCATCTGAGCCTCTCCACTTCTTACTGGCCAAGAAGAACAATCAGCAAGATTTGAGAGAGAGAGAGAGAGAGAGAGCTCCACACTGTGGTGAGACTTCAGCATACACTTTCAAAACATGCTTTTCCCTTTAAAGGTGAAGTGTCTTTTTTTTCTCTCTTGATGTTAAAATTGTCCCAGATTGAAATGCAGAGACAACTATAAATAAGTAGTTTGTAGGTTGATTACACTGAAAAGTGTCAAAACTGTGGATCTGTGGTGCTTTCAAAAATTGCTCTGTTTGTTTGAGTGTCCTGATTAGCCTGACACCAGGGCTGGACTGGTAATCTGGCATTCCAGGCATATTCCTGGTGGGCCGATGCTCTTTGGGACTGTTCAGGGGCAGACTGGCCATCGGCAGAACCGAGCGGGCCGGTGGGTCAGCAACGAAACGTGCCGAATGGGCCGAGATAATCTAAAACGAGCTGTCGCGTTATGCAGAACGGCATTAGTTTTGGACAGCATTAGTACCAATGACAGATGAGAATTCGGGAGAAACCTGTTATGGTCATTATTTTAATTTTTTTTCCAATTCCGTAAAGTTACGCTAGTGGTGCAGAGATATCGGCTACAAACCTTACCTTTAATGAGGATAATGCTGGAAGTCAGTTTTATCCAGGTTTATGCATGGGTGTGTGTGTGACAGCTCGGGTACGCCCAGAGAGAAATTACTCACCTGTGTAAGGTTAACTCTCTTCCCCTGTGCTGATGGCATTTCCTAAACATTTAGTTGGGATCCGACCAGCTTCATGCTGGTGTGAATTCGAAATTGTTTATTTGTATTTGCTTATCTTGTGTCCATTTGCATAGTGCGCATAATACCTGTACCTGTACATTGTGTGTGTGTATATTCTGTATATGTACGTATGGATAAATTACTTGAATTGGTGATATATTAGTGCATTTCTATATTAATAATGAAAGGCTTTGTTTGGAAAATGTTAATAAAGAACTATAATGTTACATTTTGTTTTGTTTTCTTTCCTAAGATGGAAGTAAATAAAATTTTGACAGAAAAATAAGTCAAGTCAAGTCGTTTTTATTATAGCACTTTTCACAACACACATTGATTCAAAGCAGCTTTACAGAAGATCATGCATTAACAGAAGATAGAAATTTAATATCTATAATGTCTTAAGAGTCATCATTGTGTAGTTTGATAAATTCAATTGTGAATTGCGTTTAAAAATAAGTAATTAAATAATAATTGTATTTATAACCCCAGTAAGCAAGCTGAAGGTGACTGTGGCAAGGAACACAAAACTCCATAAGATGCTGGTTAATGGAGAAAAATAACCTTGGGAGAAACCAGACTCACTGTGAGGGCCAGTTCCCCTCTGACTAACATCATTAATATAATGCCAATTTTACTTAAGTATAGTGCAATTCATAGTTTAAAAATATTAAACTAAGTAAGTGTTTAAGGTCAGTGTTTAAACAAATATTTTTTATGAACTGTAAGATTAATGACTAATATCATTGAAGTCCATCCTAGAATAACTTCAGAAAGTATATACACTGATCAGCCACAACATTAAAACCACTGACAGGTGAAGTGAATAACATTTATTATCTCGTTACAATGGCACCTGTCAAGGGGTGGGATATATTAGGCAGCAAGTGAACAGTCAGTTCTTGAATTTCATGTGTTAGAAGCAGGACAAATTGGCAAGCATAAGGATCTGAGTGTCTTTGACAAGGGCCAAATTGTGATGGCTAGACGACTGGGTCAGAGCATCTCCAAAAACAGCAGGTCCTGTAGGGGTGTTGCCGGTATGCAGTGGTTAGTAGCTACCAAAATGCTATATTAGTGCTTTCAATCGATTACATTTTTAAATGCATAGGATGTTGTAGGGAAATAATAGTAAAAACAGAAAATGTCTTATTTATTTTGTTAATTTGATGATTATTTTATAAGTAAATACAAATAAATATTTAAGTCTATTTGCAAGGCATTAGCACAATGGACAATTTAAATTAGCATCATAAAACGAAACAAAAATTACATTTATTTTTTCTTTTCACTGAACTTGTTAGAAGCCAGCTTTGTCAGTTTCCTGCCTTTGAGCTGGCAGACACTCAGGGGATTCCTGCCTATCAGATCAATCAGATGATGATGGCACTGTTGTGAGGGTGGAATTCAAACTTCCTCATCAAAATTGGAATCTTTTTTTATATTGTAATGAGTGAAGAGGCGGATGTAAATGAGATGATTTAGATATAAAGCTCACAATCCAGTTCCTGTCATAACAAAAAGTTAATTAAGAAAATAATCATTCTATTCAACACACTCATTCAACTCTCCCCCACATTCCCTAAAGACAAATACAAACAAAAAACAAAATCGAGAATGCAGCAATACCCATTCAGTATGCAGCGAATTTGGTGATGGTTATTCCAATCAGGTTGCCTGTGTAAAAACCTAACTCAATTACTTTAGGGAGCTCCAATAGTCTATGCAAATATGTAGAAGTATATTTAATGTTTACTTGGAGTGTCAGCCCTGTTTCCCCGGACATTCACATTTGCTAACAAGGCTATTAAATACGTCCTCAACATTAGTATTTACATGGGAACATTTATATGTCCAAGGTTGTTTATTTTTCCTTGCCTCACATACGAGCGTGCGCGGTCAGTGCTGAATTGTCTCTCGTCATTCAAAGTAGGCACTGCGGCTCCTCTAAAGCAGTTCTAGAGGCTCCTGGGACATATGGCATCCTCAGCCGTGGTCGCGCCGCTAGGGATTATGCATATGAGACCTCTCCAACACTGGCTCCAGGCTCAAGTCGCGAGATGGGCATGGCGCCGTGGCACGTATCGTGTAATCTTCACCCCCCTCTGCCGTCAGCTTTTCAACCACAGATTGAAACCACAGGTGCTGTACAAGGTCAGGCAGGACGAGGAAAAAGTCACTCTAGCGGCCCCTTACTGGCCCACCCAGACTTGGATCTTACACTCCATGCGACAGCACCTCCCTGGCAATTCCCCCTAAGGAAAGACCTTCTTCCTCAGGGACGGGACACCCTCTGGCATCCGCGCCCAGACCTCTGGAACCTCCACGTTTTGCCCCTGGACGGGATGTGGAAGATCTGAGTGGCACCATCAACCAAGCCAGAGCTCCCTCCACCAGGCAGCTTTACATCCTGAAGTGGCGCCTGTTCGCAAATTGGTGTTCTTCCCAATCTGAAGAACTGCAGAGGTGCACAGTAGGGTCAGTGCTCTCATTCTTACAGGGAAAGCTGGAGGGGTGGCTGTCCCCCTCCACCTTAAAGGTATTTGTTGCCGCAATAGCGGCCCACCACGATGCGGTGGACGGTAAGTTCCTAGGAAAGCACAACCTGAATATCATGCTTCTAAGAGGCACCTGAAGGCTGAACCCTCCCAGGCCATGCCTGTTCCCCTCATGAGATCTCTCCATGGTCCTTTCGGGCCTTCAGAGAGCCACCTTTGAGCCTCTAGAATCATTCGAGCTAAGTGCTATCTCCCAGAAGACGGCACTCCTGATTGAGGGTTAGAGACCTGCAAGCGTTCTCTATCAGCGACACTTGCCTGGAGTTCGGTCCGGCAGATCCTCATGTCATCCTAAGACCTCGACCGGGCTATGTGCCCAAGGTTCCTATGACCCCTTTCAGGGACCAGGTTGTAAACCTGCAAGCGCTGCCCTGGGAGGAGGCAGACCCAGCCTTATCATTGCTGTGTCTGGTGCGTGCTTTGCGTAAATATTTGGAATGCACACAGAGCTTTAGACTCTATGAGCAGCTCTTTGTTTGCTTTGGTTGACAGCGGGAAGAGAACGCTGTCTCCAAACAGAGGCTTGCCCAATGGGTAGTCAATCAGACCCAGGCCATGCCCGCCCCCTTGCGGGTTTGAGCACACTCTACAAGGAGTGTGGCGTCCTCGTGGGCACTGGCCAATGGCACCTCTCTAGCAGACATCTTTAGAGCAGTGGGCTGGGCGACACCCAATACCGTCGCAAGATTCTACAATCTCCGAATTGAGTTGGTTTCGTCTCGTGTTTTCTCAGATCCGAGCATGTAGAACTCGGTAACACAGGACGACTGACTTTTACCCCCAGGTGAGTCCACAAAAGCATGTGCTCCCTGGATGTTTATCCCTAGCCCTCTGATCCACGAATTCAGCGGGAGAATTCCTGACCAGACCCACTATGGGTACTAACTTCTCTGTACTGGAACAGGTGCTCCACATGGTTTGGCCATCATGGATTAAACCCCCCTGTGTGTATTTTCCATGGTACGGTTCCCCCACCGGTGGACCCGCTTCTCCCTTGGGCAGTTCCCTCTGCCCCCTCAGTCGCTGTGTTAGTAGCAACTTCTCCCTTGCTAGGTAGGATCTACCACCACATCTCTTCCACATGTGGCCTGAAAACCCATGTGACGTATTTGCCACATTTGCAGGGAACCTAATAAAAACAATATGATGTCTTAGTGGGGCGTTGGGTAGGGTTACGTGCATTCTGATGCTCATGCGCCTTTGGCACGCTACAGCCTGCTGCACAAGCATCAGCAGATCACTTAACACAGTCAGTGTAGGTAGCGCTATTGAATAGGGACCCATTGTGTCACTATAATCGACACAACGTTGAGTGAGTGACAGAAGGGGAACGTCTAGTTTACTAGTGTAACCCTCATTCCCTAATGGAGGGAACTAGATGTTGTGTCCCCCTTGCCATAACACTGTACCAAGCCGCTGTAATGGCCAAACCTTGTTCTCGGCTCCTCAGTGCAGAACCTGACTGAACAGAGGCACATCCCGCCTTTTATACCTGTATGTTTGGGGACGGGATATACAAATTATGTTCGGCAATTTGGCACTGGCCTTTTTCATATTCAGAGGTATCCGAGGCTCCCGAAAGAAGCCCCTCGTGTCACTACAATTAACATAATATCTCGTTCCCTCCATCAGGGAATAGGGATTACACTAGTAACCTAGACATTTCTTCTTGTCCTTAGATACCGTAGCATTAAATCTCAGTTTGAGACATTTATTGAAAGGCTACATTCTGCTTAATTTTGACATTTTATGTAAACACCGACATTTCTGAGATTTATGTAATTGCAACTTTTTTTTTATTTTCTGAGTGACTATTTGCACTAAGTGTAAATACAGTAGCACCGTTACACTCAAATAGTCTGGTAGAAACAGAAATTAAAGACAAACTGCACCCACAATTGTTGCTGTAATGGTGTAGTGTGTAAAGACGCCAGTGAGAATGTGCTTTTGTTTTGTCATGTGGATTATCTGGGTTCAATTCCCCCTTTTGTCCCACTTTTCCCCATACTTTTTCCTGCCTCCACTCTTAATATTTCCTTTAATACTTATGATAATAAATACACATTTATATAAAGGTTGATTGACTCACAGTGATTTGGTCACTTCGAAGGTCGGGGGAGATCTGAAAAAGGTTTGATCCAAGAAAAAATGGTGTTACTGCAGAAATGTTACGGCATGGTGTTACTGCAGAAATATGATGTTAATATAGTTAACATGTTTCATTTTGTGGTTACTATGATTTTAGTACAAAGTACCATGATGATACTATTAGTAAAACTATGGATAATTTTTGTGAGGTAAGGTTAGGGTTAAGTTTAGGTGCAGGGGTTGGTGTAGGGCAGTGGTTCTCAATTATAATTTTTTTGCCACGCCCCCTTTTGAAACAAGAGAAACGTTTGCCCCTTTCTGCCATCATTCACTCGCATTCATCGTTCAAAACTTTCAAAAAGTATTCCATACATATCTTCAGAAATTATATGATAGTTGTGGGTGAGAAACAGATCAATATTAAATTTCTTCTATAAACCCTTCTCCCTACCCAGTATGGGGTGGTAGGCAAGAAGAATGTGAATCACCAAAAACACAAAAAGAAGAATTTGAAAGTTATCGGTTTCTCACCCACACCTATCATATAGCTTCAGAAGACATTGATTTAAACACTGGAGTCTTATGTATTACTTTTATGCTGACTTGTGCAATTTTTGGAGCTTCAAAATTTTGGCACCCATTCACTTGCATTGTATGGGACAAAGAAATTCTTCTAAAATCTTAATTTGAGTTCAGCAGATAAAAGAAAGTCATACATATCTGCGATGACATGATTGTGAGTAAATTATGTAAGAATTTTCTGAATTATGAGGTGAATATGTGAGGGGAGGTGAATATGTGAGAATTTTTGGGTGCACTATTCCTTTAATTCACATTTTAACCCATTTAAAACTGGTGCACACAAGTATGTCTTTGTTTACATATGTGCAGCTGTGAGCGCACCTTACAAAACACACATTTAGGGGTGTCGAGAGCTGCATACACAGGATGCACTCTGGTGCTGAGATATGTACATCTGCAGAGCTGCAGAGCCATAAGACACAGCAGATTCAGGACAGCAGTACCATGCCAGCAGTCTCCTGATGGAGGTTTGGGCAGAGCTAAGGAAAACAGAACAATCATGACGGAGATTATGGTGAGTTGTTGTCTTTGTAAATGTCTTATTATTTGGAAAATGACAAATTTACATATTAAGCTTAGTTTTTATCTTTTAACTACTGAATCTGTATGTGTGTTTCTCATTATTCTTATTGTATCTTTAATTTGTTGTCATGCTTTATTAAATTGAATATTATTCTGGGGACATTTAGCTTATCCTTCGGATAGTGTTTTGTAAATAGGCTTTGTGATAAAGTCACTAAAGCTTTTGTTATTATTTCTGTTCCTATTTGTTTTGTTTCATTTGTGAGTTAATGGTAGCCTAGAACTAATATTCTTTAGCACTGTATACAGTCATTTGTTGCATTGGTAAAAGTTCCAGAAATTGAGCAATGCGCATGTTGCCTTTTTATTTACCTTGTAGAGACATTACTATTTGGAGAGTTCAAACATCACCTCAGTTGCAGCAGTTTTCACTGATATTTTTGTATGGAAAGTGTGTTTAAAGCAGAAGTATGTAAAATTTTCTGTGTTAAAATACCTTCTCCAATCCCAGCTTAATATGCAGAGACAACTATAAATATTCATAGGTTCATTTTCTCTGAAAATTTAAGTACTGTCTTTCTGTGGCACTTTGTAAATGGCTCAGTTTGTTTTGAGCAACCTGCGTAGACCCGCCCCATCAAGTTTTCTCAACCAATGGCTTGATCGGGATCTCTTTGTTTGTCCAATGGTGGATAAGAGGCATATTCTGAAAACTGTTTTGAAATCATTGTTTATTTGTACAATTCTGTTTGGTGGAGCTAGTGGCACAGAAATTACATACCTCAGCTTTAAGCTGACCGGACTTAACAAATTAAAACTGTATCTCCAAAGCCACTCTGACAAGGCAGTTGTCCATGGAGATATGAACATATTGAGTTGTTTGTGTAATGGGTTGTCTGAGGTGGGATTCGAACCTCGGTCTCTGGTGTTATGAGATTAGGTGGATAGTTCTCTACCACTAAGCGAAAAGGAAAGCCAAGCTTCTGACGTAAAAAGAAACAAAAATGTGAGTATAAGGCAAAAAAGGCAATGAAGGCTCTAGACTGAACACAAGTGAATGAAACAAGCAAACTTATATAGGATAAAACACAGGTGATACAAGAACATAGTGAGCAGTCAAATGATGGAGTAAATCAGGGGCTAATGCCAAATAATGGCTAGGAGAGGCATGGCAGGCTAGAGCATTTCAGTCTGGAGCCTTACAGAAGCCCCTTCTCTAGGAATGGCTCATGACATTTCCCTAGCTGCACATAGGACCACGGTGTTGGAAGTCCCTGATGAGACCTGGGTCCAGAATGTCTCAAGCTGGTACCCAGGTACCAAGGGTGGGCTTTGAGAGTGGGTTTTGGGTTCCTTGTTTTGGGCACACACTGAACAGGCCACGACAAAAGCCTGGATGTCTTTCTGCAAATTGGGCCACCAGAACCTTCTCTAGATGGGCTTAAACATTCTTGTGGCCCCAGGGTGTCCTGAGGCGAGGGATGTGTGGCCCCTCTGCAACACATCAGACTATACAAGTTTAGGTACAAAGAGGCACCCAACAGGGCCTTTACCTGGGTCAGGTTGAGGTTGTTGGGTCCTCTACACCGCTAACTTGATTCACCACTGGACTGAGGGCACCACTTTAGAGGTGGATAGGATTGGCTTGGGTCTGCATTCTTCTTCTGGTAGAAAAAAGATGGTCTCGAGAGGGTATCGGGCTTTGAATTATTGGAACCTGGACGGTATGAGAGGGAAAAATCAAAATGGCTTAAGAAGAGGGCCCACCGGGCCTGGCATGGATTCAGCCTGTTGGTATCCTGGATGTAAGTGAGGTTCCTGTGGTCCGTCCAGATGAGGAATGGATGTTTGTCTCCCTCCAGCCAATGTCTACACTCCTGAAGTGCTAACATCACCGCCAACAGCTCCCGGTTACCGAAGTTATAGTTCTTCTCTGCTGGTGTAAGTTGACATGAGAAGTAAGTAATTGGTTAAGTTTGTTGTCAAACCTTGCCCTCTGAGACAATACTGACCCTACATTGACATCCGATGCATCCATCTTCACTAAAAAGAGCAACTCAGAATCTGGGAGTCAGGATGGGTGTGGAAGTGAACTGCTGCTTGAGTCAGTGTGACAGGAAGAAGGACAGGGCGATTTTACACACCCGGTCCCATATCAGGTTAATTAAGCCTCTGAGAGGGATAAAGGCCATCTGCGGAAGGTGGTGCAACAAGAGAGATATAATTTACGGTCAGCTGACCATCATGTGTATTTGTGTCTTTTGTTTAAGTTTTCCATTAAACTATTGTTTAAATGGTCAAGCCGGTTCTCGCCTCCTCCTTGCCCCTTTATATCTCTTTACACTGGTGCCGAAACCCAGGAAGGAGGAGGGATATGTCATAGTAGAGTTCTCTGTCTCTCCTTGCACCACCATCCGCAATCAGCCTTTATCCCTCTCAGAGGCTTAATTAGACTGAAAAGGGACCAGGTGTGTATAATCACGACCCGGCCCCTCCCTCCACCCTGACACAATCAGTTAAATGCTTGGTCAGCCCTCCCGGTCCACATTAATGATTTTGACATCTTTTGGTGAAAGCAGTTAGGGGTTCTTCAACTAAGCTCCAAATGAGTTCCAATGTTCCAAATGAATCTTCTATAAAATTTGCCAAAACCAAGAAAACCTACATTTTTGATGGAGCAGGGATGGGTCCAGTTCAGAACTGCATGGATCTTGCCAGAATCCATCTGGATGCTTCCACTGGAGACAATGAAGCCAAGAAAAGAGACAGTGGAGACATGAATCTCACATTTCTCCAGCTTGACAAAGAGTTTGTCCCTCACATCTGGGATATGATAAATCAGATGCGCTGAACATGTTTTTGATAAAATTTGGAGAAGATGAT
Source organism: Xyrauchen texanus (assembly GCF_025860055.1). NCBI lineage: Eukaryota > Metazoa > Chordata > Actinopteri > Cypriniformes > Catostomidae > Xyrauchen > Xyrauchen texanus. The sequence continues at coordinate 30,252,550 of NC_068288.1, forward strand.
GATATCATCAAGGTAAATAAAAATGAACTTATTCTGCATATTTTGTAGCACATCATTATTAAATTTCTGGAAGATTGCTGAGGCATTGACTTGCCCAAAGGGCATTATCTGGAACTTGTAAAGGCCAGTTCGAGTGTTAAAGGCCATCTTCTATTCATCTTCAGCTCGGATCCTGACCAGGTGGGAGGCGTTTCGATTATCCAGCTTAGTGAAGATAGTAACACCCTGTTGGATCTCGAAGGCTGTGGTCATCAGAGGTAGCGGGTATTGGTTCTTTATAGTGATGCAATTAAGACCCCGTTAATCAATGCATGGGCTGAGGCCACCGTCCTTCTTCCCCACAAAGAAGAATTCAGCCGCCGCAGGTGACATAGATTGATGAATAAATCCGCTGTCAAGAGCCTCCTCAATATACCTCTCCATGGCAGTTCTTTCTGCAAGTAATGAATGCGGAAGCACAGAGGATAGAGCAAGACAAAATGCCAGTCACAAATTAGAAGACAACAACACAGATTTTTAAAGAAAAATGTAGGAGGATTTCGATATATGAGAAGAGGAGATTGAGTTTTTTCCCCGGCCTATTTGTTTGAACCGGAGTACACCAACCAGGAACTCTGGGAGATGGAAGAGGCTGCAGCAGCGGCACAAACAAAAGAATCTGGGAGACAGAGAGCACAGGAGACGTGGTGGTGCTCATGCATGAAATGCAAAGTAATGCCAACAGAGGCTGAGAGTGTTTGATACTATGACTAGAAAGATGCACCAATGCACCATTGGAAATTGTGTTGAATTAGTCCATCCAGATGCCAGTGTAGTCTTTAATACAATTCTACAGTAAAGCTAAAACTACTCAATTCTTTTCGCCGTTTTCCTGTAAATAACGTGCACTTCAGTGTTCGTCTCTTTTCACCCGGAGCTTATGCTATAACTATTTTTTTTATATAACTCTGATTGTGTTTGGCTGAAAGAAGAAAGTCATATACACCTAGGATGGCTCGGGGGTGAGTAAATTATGAGATAATTATAATTTTTGGGTGAACTAACCTTTTACTGTAAATTACATCTTTTTTATTTATTTATTTTCACTGGATCTCATATCATATTTAACATAGAAGGATTTTATGTATGTTTTTTGATGTGGATTTTGAAAATGAATTTTACATTGGTGAGGGAAAAGTTTTTTTTTGGTAAAAAAAAAAAGCACATTAGCAAATTAATAACAAATTATAATAGAAAGGTAGCCCTCCAATGCAATGGGAATGTTCAAGTCTGACAGATTTTCTTTAGATATCCAATCCCCAGCTGAGCTGTTTGCTTCCCAAATCCAAGCTACATTGGTCTTTGGAACACCAGTTTTTTTCTCTCTCTCTATTTACTATGTGCAGGTTATTTGCAGCTGACTCACAAATCACAGGAGGACATGAAGCTGTTTTTTTTTTTGCATACCAGTGAGCCCTTCCTCCTGTCATCATTCATTCATATGGCCCACCCCTAGACCGCCCTGTTCTGACAGAAACAGTGGTGTCTTCCAGTCATGAGGCTTGTGATTGATTCATGAAAGGTTTATTATAAAGAGGCTGAAACATTCCCCTCATAACTCAAAGCTGCATACTTTCAATAACTCAAAGCTACATACATTCAACACATTTAAAAATAATAAGTAAAAAAACATAAAACAAAAAGAGATATATAAATAAATATGTCACCTGCTGTCTTACACCTGCAATATGTTTGTGCAGTCATTTTCTTCAAAAAATGAGCATTTGTTGAATCTAAGCTGTTTAAATGACTCATTTCCTCTACATTGTGATGCCACACTGAGGAACACATTTGCATCTGACACAACAACAACACATCAACACCTACTTTACCTTATCATTTCGTAGTGGTGTGTAGTGAGATGGCAAGGACTGAGCAGGTCAGTCAAGAGCACAAAGCTAATCATAACAGTCGGCATATCCTGTCAAGTCTTAAAGGAGAAGCAGCACCAAAACCAAGTGTTTCTGACAGAGGGTCAAAAATGAGGTTGGGAAATGAACATGTTTTTAAAATATATTCATTTATTTTTATTTTTGTTTTGTGCAAAAAACTTTGAACCTCAAGGAACACATGAAAATAAATACAAATTAATGTCATTACCCCTTTAAGGGATTTTTAATGGTGTATTATATGATATATGGCTGGATATGTGATGTTAATGAGCATGAACCATTCTTTTGGCATCAAAATTGCAATAAAAGTGACAACAAAAGTGAGTCAAGACATTACAATAATTAAAATACACAAAATGTAGACTGCAGATAAATAACATAATCCATCCTTTTTAATTTCACTGCAATAGTCTATTTTTCAACATTGTGATATAAATCCGGAATTAGGGCATTTTATGTTTTTGATTAAGAAGTAAGAATAAGTGTATTAATCAAGCATTAATGACATAAAGTATAAGTTAAAGTATTCACTATTTGGCAAGTACTGTATGAAAGTTGGCCTTTTTATTACTGTGGCTATGACTACATATCAGTGATTTATAATGCACTTGTAAATAGCTTATTAGTCATTAATTAACCCCTTTATAAACCCTTTAAAAAAGTAACATTATTTTAAAGTGTTACCAAAATGTTTAAACTTTGTTTTTGTTTGCAACCCATTCATCCACATACTGCATTCCATAGTCTTAGCTGTCATGGCCGCTGTTCTGCATACTGGCATCTCAGTTTGAGAAGCCTCCTGTGATGTCCACTAATTAATTTCTCCCTTTGAAAATCAAATGGGCGTGATGAATATCAGATGTCAATGGTTTGAGGGTTATGCAACAGATTATAAACTCAAATAGTCCACAGAATTAATTTATTTTCAAATTTCAATTGAAAAAAAATAAAAAATAATATATATATATATATATATATATATATATATATATATATATATATATATATATATATATATATCGACGGTTATATATGAACACCAGAACCGTCAGACACAGGAACAGTTTTTTTCCCTCAGGCCATCCATCTAATGAACAATTAAATTGCCCCATTGAGCAATAATGATGTGCAATACACAGTTTAATTTGAATTTTAATTGATATTATCCAACATATCCACTTCTGCCATTACTTACATTGCTCTGTACATAATATACTGTTTTTTGTTCTTTATATACAGATTGTAATAGATTTGCACTACGTGTGTGTATGTGGGTATGTATGAAGGTGAGTGTATGTACGTATATGTATAATTATTTATATTGTGTTCTTTTTTGTTTTTAATTACATATGTCTTGCTGCTGTTTTTGGTATTGTTTGTATTGTTGTAGACTGGAAGCTCCTGTCACCAAGACAAATTCCTTATATGTGTAAGCATACTTGGCAATAAAGCTGATTCTGATTCTGATATATATATATTTAAAACCACAGACACTTGGTGATAAATAGTTCTGATCCAACTGCACCAGTTGTATATATTTCTCCACGCCTAATGTATGTTTATACCTCAGATTTCTCACAGTTGATGCACAGTTCATGATCCCATATAATGAGCCTGTGCCCACTGCTGACCTTTGCAACTGATGTCATTCCAGATCAGTGGCGGCTGGTGATAATTATTTTGGGGTGGGGCACTTTTTTTGTGGGTGAAAATAAATACAAAGCAATACCAAAAAGCATGTTGACTACTTGAACATACATTTTGCTCTCCTTTCTTTCTGGCCAGCAAATTTCTCAATGACTCTCTGATTAAAGTCAGTCATCTCAGTAACAAGTCTCTTTTCCATGGTGAGCAATGCCAGTGCATTCAGCCTCTCCTGGGTCATGGTGTTTCTGAGAAAAGTTTTTATTCTTTTCAAGGTTGAGAAGCACCTCTCAGCTTCAGCCGTGTTCATGGGTGTGGTAATGAGAACTTTTAGGAGAGTCACAGTTTAGGAAAAGACTTCTTCGAAATTATTCTCCATAAACAGCTGGAATAGGTCCACAGCACCATGGCAGGCTTTGAATTCTTCCTTGCTGTAGATGAGACTGAGCTCTGTCTTCAGCTAGCTTCCACTGAGCGTCGGGTATGCTTTCATGGTGCTGCTCAATGCATCTTCAGGAAAGGTATCCTTGTACTCATCAAACCTGTCCCCCTGCAACAAGGTGGCACAGACAAGGTGGTCTGTGAAGGAGAAACGCTCCCTAGTGTGTCCCAGGATCACAGACCTATAGAGATAATTAAATATATATATATATATGTGTGTGTGTAAATGTAAGGTAGTAACCTGGAGTAGGCCACTAGTTGTCACAGTTGCAATGAATTTCAAAATAAAAATAGAGCCATTTGAGTTTTTGTCCCATACAAGACAGTAGTGGCTTCATATTTCATTTGGTCATTTATTTTTATGTTGCCAATTTATTATTTTTGGGATGCTGTTGTATAATATAAAAATTATGATTTTTGTAAGGATTTATACCAAACAAAAAATGTTTTCTTGAGTCTGTAGAATATGATATGTGGGCAGGACATCACTGCAGCACAACAATAATGTAAAATGGTATTTTGACTAATTTCTATAACAAACTCACCTCTGCTGCAATCCTTTCACGCTCTCCTTGTCTGAGCGCCCGGCGCCTCTTTATTGGCCGAGAACCACTGCTTTGCTCACCAATGGTATGGAGAGAGTTTCCTTTTTTTCTTCCAGGGAACGCCTTGTGAAAGGGTTTTTTTTTGTAAATCAATGACAGAGTTTGGTTTAACTGCTGCCATTATCTCTGCGAAAGTGATCAGCCTAGCAAAGTTTTGGCGGAGTCGCCTGCGCACTCGCAGTAGTGGCCAAGAGCGTAAAGTTGAATGACAGGTGACGAGAACCAATCAGATTGGATAAAATAACATGTATCCAATTCTGATTCGCCAGGGACGCAGCGACCTGCGCCCGGAGGAGAATCTTTAAGAAACCAATTAGAGACCAGCTTCAGGTCACATGCTGCCCGAAAATTTAAGGACTCAGATAGACATCCATTTGTCCGGCATCCCTCGCCCATAAAACCGCATGAAACATATTGAAAAACATAGAAACTAGTTAACCGATTAAAGCCAGTTTTATTAAATGCTGAGGCTCTTACTACCAGCCTGCACATCGTATGAGTAAACTATTTTATTTTTTATTTTTATTTCATTTATTCATGTATATTTCTGGAATTTTGATGGGGGCGGCGCCCCTGCGCCCTCTATTGACAAGCCGCCACTGTTCCAGATAGCTTCATGATGACATCTTTACACATGAATATACAAGCATAATGAACTGTGTTAAGTGTAGGGGAGTAACAGAATACATGGTATGGGATTAAGTATTTCAAATACAAAATATTAGTAACTGCATTCCACTACAGTTACAGTTTAAATAGTTGGTAATTAGAATACAGTTACATTCAAAAATTATTTTGATTACTGGAGAGATTACTTTGCATTTTATTGTCATTTGTTTCATTTCATATTTAGTCCTTTCAGATGGAAACATTTATACATATAAATGATGCGATCCAAAGTGCATTTGAACAGCAGTGAAACACTTTCTTATGATGTGTTAGTAAGTTTGAAGTTTGGAGCAGAAAAAATAGAAATAAACCTTGTTTAATTTGTCACCTTTATGCTATTCTAAAATGCTATATCTAGACATTTTACATGCACATGTTACCAGACACGATCATATTTTGTTATCAAGAAAATTCACGTTGGATCATAATTTATTTTTTTATAGTAAGACCTTTGATATTAGGGCAAAAATAATTTTCTTGATAAGAATTTTTTATTGTTTTCCTGTAAAAATATAAAAAAATATCTTTAAAACAAGATCAATTCGATTTTTCTTGTTTTAGAAACAACACTGCATAAGATATTTAGGTTTTTCAGAGAATGTATTTTTAACATGTGTATTATGTCTTACTGTGCTGGCAAAGTTTTTACAGTCAAAACAAATGAAAAAATCTACCAGTGCTGAAGAAGTAATCCAAAGTATTTACATGTGTAACATTTATAATTGTATACAAATTATAATTTGTAATTTTATTTTATTGTAATTTTACAGCATGTATTCTGTAATCTGTAGTGGTGTCACGAACCCCTTTCCTCTGCCCCATCTCAGCTTCCTCACACACGCACACTATCTCCCGTCTCGCACACAGGCACTCCGCGAGCGTGCTCGCTTCCCGCTCCCTCGCTCGCTTCCCGCTCCCTCGCTCCGCCCCCCTGAGCGCGAACGCTCTTTTTCCTCCATCGGGCTTCCACGCCCGGTTTTGCTTTTACGAGCTCTCGCTCGTAAACGATCTCCCCCCTCTGGCGCACTCGGCTCTTCAGCCTGAACATTATGACCACTTGCACTCACGCGCTTCCTATCTTCACACATTGTTTACACCTGCACTCACGCGCTTCTTGTCCCCACACCTGCACTCGTCTCGTCACCTGTCATTGTCTACACCTGCACTCACCCCTATAAATACACTATCCCTCCGTTTGAATCCCGTTGGTTATTGTATTTAGATTCCCGTGTTTTGACCCTCGCTAGTCGCGTCTAGTTTTGACTTCCCCACTCTTGATTACCCTCGTAGCTTGCCAACTCCCTATTCCTCTCGTTTCCCTGTCTTTCGCTCCCGCTTATCCCGTCTTGTCTTGTCCATAGTTGTTAACTGTTTTCCCCACTTCGACCCCCGCTATCGTTCACCTCCCTCACTAGATCTGCCCCCTTGTTCATCTCTTTGATTCCCTGGCTCTTGACCCTATGCTTCCCACGACTACTCTTCATTGGATTTGCCCCTTGTATGTACTTTTGCCTGCCTGCAAATAAACGCAGTTTTTGACTTACATTGTGACTGTCTCAACTTGTGTGCGTTACAAAATAACCAACCTCACCGTTGACAGTCACAATGCCCCGCGCTAAGGAGTCGCGCAGCTCACTAGCGCGGAAGTGCACGTCACATTCGGCGCGCGGAGCTACAGTGTGGAGAGATGACCCCGCGCTCACGGCCCAGGGGCAGCAGGTATGCGCTATTTCTGATTTTTTTTAGCCGGTTTCACCTGTGTCTGCCCCTGAGCCCGTTTATGCATGTCTGAGCGCCGTGAACTCTCCACCCCCGGAGAGGTTTTATGGCTCTTCCGACGCAGACCAAGGGGTTTCTATGCAAGGCAGCGACATTATGGACCCAGCGGCCCAACTCGTGGGTTTGCGTCAGGGGAGCCAAACCGTGGAGGCTTATATTATGGATTTTTGTGTCCTGGCGTACCAGGTGAAATTTAATGAGGTGGCTCTGAAGACCATTTTTCAATGTGGTCTGAATGAGCCAACCTCATCATTAATGCCTGGTGGTCGCTGTCCCCTTAACCTGGCTCAGTTTATTGACCTCGCCCTACTGTACTCTGGTTCCTCGTTCACTGTGGGGGAGGCAGACACTGAACCAGCGCTCCACACCAAGACCCCCGTCTCGAAGCCTGACACGGCCCCCGTCTCGAAGCCTGACACGGCCCCCGTCTCGAAGCCTGACACGGCCCCCGTCTCGAAGCCTGACACGGCCCCAGTCCCTAAGCCTGACACGGCCCCAGTCCCTAAGCCTGACACGGCCCCAGTCCCTAAGCCTGACACGGCCCCAGTCACGAGGCCTGTCACGGCCCCAGCCTCGAAGCCTGGCACGGCCAGCGAGTCAACGCCCATGCCCGCCACGGCCAACGAGTCAGCGCCCATGCCCGCCACGGCCAACGAGCCAGCGCCCATGCCCGCCACGGCCAACGAGCCAGCGCCCATGCCCGCCACGGCCAACGAGCCAGCGCCCATGCCCGCCACGGCCAACGAGCCAGCGCCCATGTCTGCCACGGTCAGCGAGCCAGGGCCTGTAGCCTCGACCGTCCTCATGGCCACGTCCCCTGTTGGCCGAAGACGTAAGAGAAGGAAGAGGGCCCCTTCTCCCCAGTCTCGTCTGGTGCTCAAGACCTCTGCTCCGCCCTCAGAGTCTTCCACGGCTCTGCAGACCTCTGCTCCGCCCTCAGAGTCTCCCACGGCTCTGCAGACCTCTGCTCCGCCCTCAGAGTCTCCCACGGCTCTGCAGACCTCTGCTCCGCCCTCAGAGTCTCCCGGCTCTGCAGACCTCTGCTCCGCCCTCAGAGTCTCCCACGGCTCTGCAGACCTCTGCTCCGCCCTCAGAGTCTCCCACGGCTCTGCAGACCTCTGCTCCGCCCTCAGAGTCTCCCACGGCTCTGCCGGGTTCTGCTCCGCCCTCAGAGTCTCCCACGGCTCTGCCGGGTTCTGCTCCGCCCTCAGAGTCTCCCACGGCTCTGCCGGGTTCTGCTCCGCCCTCAGAGTCTCCCACGGCTCTGCCGGGTTCTGCTCCGCCCTCAGAGTCTCCCACGGCTCTGCCGGGTTCTGCTCGCCCCTCTGAGCCCTCCCGGGCTCCGCCTCCACGAGTCTCCAAGGGCCCCTCACGAGCCTCCTAGGGCTCCTCCTCACGAGCCTCCCAGAGCTCTACCCCTCAAGTCCCTCAGGGCTCCACCCTTCAAGCCTCTCACGGCTGCCTCTCGAGTCTCTCAAGGCTCCATCCTCGAGTCTTTCATGGCTCCACCCCTCAAGCCTCTCATGGCCGCCTCTCGAGTCTCTCAAGGCTCCATCCCTCGAGTCTTTCATGGCTCCACCCCTCAAGCCTCTCACGGCTTCGCCTCTCGAGTCTCTCAAGGCTCCATCCCTCGAGTCTTTCATGGCTCCACCCCTCAAGCCTCTCACGGCTTCCCGAGTCTCTCAGGCTCCATCCCCGAGTCTTTCATGGCTCCACCCCTCAAGCCTCTCACGGCTCGCCTCTCGAGTCTTTCATGGCTCCACCCCTCAAGCCTCTCATGGCCGCCTCGAGCTCTCAGGCTCCATCCTCGAGTCTTTCATGGCTCCACCCCTCAAGCCTCTCACGGCCGCCTCTCAGTCTTTCAGGGCTCCATCCTAGAGTCTTTCATGGCTCCACCCCTCAAGCCTCTCACGGCTCTGCCTCTCGAGTCTCTCAGGGCTCCTCCGCCTCTCAGGGCGTCCCCTCTCGAGTCTCTCAGGGCTCCTCCGCCTCTCAGGGCTCCGCCCCTCGAGTCTCTCAGGGCTCCTCCCCCTCTCAAGCCTCTCAGGGCTCCCCCTCTCGAGTCTTTCAGGGCTCCTCCTCCTCTCAAGCCTCTCAGGGCTTCGTCTCTCGAGTCTTTCAAGGCTCCCCCCCTCAAGCCTCTCGAGCCTCCCAGGGCTCCCCCTCCAGAGCCTCCTACGGCTCCACCTCCCGAGCCTCCCAGGGCTCGGCCACTAGAGGCTCCTATGGCTCTGCCTCCCGAGCCTCCTACGGCTCCCCCTCCAGAGCCTCCCTACGGCTCCACCTCCCGAGCCTCCCAGGGCTCGGCCACTAGAGGCTCCTATGGCTCTGCCTCCCGAGCCTCCTACGGCTCCCCCTCCAGAGCCTCCTACGGCTCCACCTCCCGAGCCTCTCATGGCTCTGCTCCCAAAGACTCCAGAGCTTCCTAAGGCTCCGCCTCTTGAGCCTTCCACGGCTCCACCACCCGAGCCTCCTACAGCTCTGCTCCCTAAGACTCCAGAGCCTTCTAGAGATTCGCCTCTCGAGCCTCCTACAGCTCCGCCTCTCGAGCCTCCTACGGCTCCACCTCCCGAGCCTCTCATGGCTCTGCTCCCAAAGACTCCAGAGCTTCCTAAGGCTCCGCCTCTTGAGCCTTCCACGGCTCCACCACCCGAGCCTCCTACAGCTCTGCTCCCTAAGACTCCAGAGCCTTCTAGAGATTCGCCTCTGGAGCCTCCTGCGGCTCCGCCTCTAAAGCCTCCTTTGGCTCCACCTCCAGAGCCTACCAAGGCTTCACTCCTGGAGCCTTCTACGGCGCCACCACCCACAGCGTCACCTCCCTCGGCTCTGCCTCCAGAGCCTTCCAGGGCTTCACCTCTGGAGCCTCCTACGGCGCCACCTCCATGGGCTCCACTTCCAGAGCCTTCCAGGCCTTCGCCCCTAAAGCCCCCCTTGGCTCCACCTCCAGAGCCTTCCAGGCCCTCGCCCCTAAAGCCTCCTTCGGCTCCACCTCCGGAGCCTTCCAGGCCTTCGCCCCTAAAGCCTCCTTCGGCTCCACCTCCAGAGCCCACCAGGGCCTCGCCCCTGGGGCCTCCTGCGACTCCACCTCCCTCGGCTCCGTCTCCTGAGCCTTCCTCGGCCCCGTCTCCTGAGCCTCCCTCGGCGCCGCCTCTTCGGTCTCTCAATTCCCCGCCTGCCGAGTCTCTCACGGCTCCGCCTTCCAAGGCTCAGTCTCCCAAGTCCTCCACGACTCCGCCTTTCACGGCTCCGCCCCTGAAACCTTTCCTCACTGGGTCTTGCCTGCTCCCCTTGTTACCGTTCCTCTACCTGTCCTGTGGCCTCTTCCCTGGCCTCCGGACCCTATTCCTGTCCGGTGGTCACCTTTCAGACCCCCGGACCCAGTCCCTGTCCTCCAGTCTCCTTCCAGACCTCCTGACCCAGTCTCTGCCCTAAGGCTGCCCCCCAGATCTCCCGACCACCCGCCTGTCCACTATGTTCCCCTTGACCTTGCATTGAACTGCCCATTTGACCCCCATGGACTGTTTCATTTTTCCTTTATGCCTTCTGTCCCCATATGGTTTGTGTGTTTTGTGTGTTTCTGTTCCCCGCGAGCTCACACGCTCGTTCTGTTCCCCCGAGCTCACATGCTCGTTCTGTTCTATCGCGCTCCACGCAACCCAGCGTGGCCGTCAGGAGCCGTCCTTTTCAGAGGGGGGAGTACTGTCACGAACCCCTTTCCTCTGCCCCATCTCAGCTTCCTCACACACGCACACTATCTCCCGTCTCGCACACAGGCACTCCGCGAGCATGCTCGCTTCCCGCTCCCTCGCTCCGCCCCCCTGAGCGCGAACGCTCTTTTTCCTCCATCGGGCTTCCACGCCCGGTTTTGCTTTTACGAGCTCTCGCTCGTAAACGATCTCCCCCCTCTGGTGCACTCGGCTCTTCAGCCTGAACATTATGACCACTTGCACTCACGCGCTTCCTATCTTCACACATTGTTTACACCTGCACTCACGCGCTTCTTGTCCCCACACATTAGGTACACCTGCACTCGTCTCGTCACCTGTCATTGTCTACACCTGCACTCACCCCTATAAATACACTATCCCTCCGTTTGAATCCCGTTGGTTATTGTATTTAGATTCCCGTGTTTTGACCCTCGCTAGTCGCGTCTAGTTTTGACTTCCCCACTCTTGATTACCCTCGTAGCTTGCCAACTCCCTATTCCTCTCGTTTCCCTGTCTTTCGCTCCCGCTTATCCCGTCTTGTCTTGTCCATAGTTGTTAACTGTTTTCTCCACTTCGACCCCCGCTATCGTTCACCTCCCTCACTAGATCTGCCCCCTTGTTCATCTCTTTGATTCCCCGGCTCTTGACCCTACGCTTCCCACGACTACTCTTCATTGGATTTGCCCCTTGTATGTACTTTTGCCTGCCTGCAAATAAACGCAGTTTTTGACTTACATTGTGACTGTCTCAACTTGTGTGCGTTACAAGTGGAATACATTTCAGAAGTAACCCTCCCAACCCTGACTGTGTTGCACAAGAATGACAATCTACCTAAATTAAACTTGTGCTGAAATAAGCAAACAATTGGTTAAATTAAAAATGAATTACTGTATGTTCTGTCTGTGTTAACTATGCTGTCTGATGTTAAGAGGGCCGCTGCAATGTGCTTCAGCAATTATAAAATAAAAGGGGTGTGTTTTATAGATACTATACACTAAAATTGACAGATTAAAATGTGTCTAATATTGTTATCTTTATATGGTTGTGTCAGTCACCCAATACCTTGTATAATCAGTTCAATTGTGTAGTCAGTGATTTTACCAACAGAAAAAGTATCTAAGATTGAAATTCCATGTTATGTTATATTCCAAATATACCCATATTTATAGGGCAGGAAGGAACCTGACAAATGTGCGATGAATTGCAAGTGCAAAGTCCACAGATGATGGGGTCATTTAAGCAGTGTGATTTTCTTTTCAGGAGCAGTACTCTTTTCTCTTCTCTCTTTCTCTTCTCTCTCTCTCTCTCTCTCGCTCTCTCTCACATTATCTCTGTGTGTGTGGTTCAGTTTGAAGAACTTGGTTAAAGGGCAGATTTTTGCACTCCTGTGTTCCCTCTCAGTAATTACGTTTATGGGAATGGTCTTGGCAGTCTTTGGCCTTTAGTTATTCTTTTTCTATTCATGACTAAGAAGAGGAAAATGCTGCTTTAAGGCTTTAGCTGAGTAGATGGCACAGATACTGTATGTGGCATAAAACTCCAGGAAATTGGGGAAAGGAAGCTGGGGTGCCAAGGCACATATTTTGTCTTTTGTTGATTACTGTCAGTTTCCCCACAGTGATTTATGTAAAGCAATTACCATGAGTAATGTGGAAGCACACGCTTGTGTGTTTGTTTGTTCTCCCAAAAGAGCAGTGAAAAATTAAGCACCTGCATGGATCTATAACAAGGCTAAGCATTCTAGAAACAAACAGCTGAGCACAAAAAGGCCTATGACAGCATTTCCAATTATACTGGATTGGATATGCTTCCTATCACTCTTTAAATAAGAAAAATCTAAATTCAGGGAAACAAGAAAAGAAAATCACAAACCTTTAAATTTTAGTGTTGTGTAGGCTTTTCTTTTAAGATAAATATGACAAGAATGCATAAAATAGAGGACATTTTCCTTGTATTGTTTCTTTGAGCCACATTAAAGCGATTGTTTACCCTGAAATGAAAATTATGTCATCATATACTCAACCTCATGTGTTCCAAACCTATATTACTTTCTTTCTTCCATGGAACACATTCTGATGTTTGATGATGTTCTGATTCAAGACAGATGGCTTCACGTTCACTTTCATTTTAAGGGGGAATAAATGCACTGAGACTAAAATCCTGCCAAACACAGAAGAAAGTCATATGGGAAAAACATGAGGGTGAGTAAATTATGACAGAATTGAAAAGTTGACAGTTTACCTAGGTGCTCATAGCTGAGGCTAAACAAAATAAAAAAATGTATTGTTCAGTATTTTTGTTTATTCCTTTTGCATTTTCCTTTACAATTAGAATTCAGCTGGCCACCTCAAACAAATCAGCCAAACATCTACGGTGACTAAGGATACAGTGCAACTCAAGGCAACCTATTCCTCTGGCAACACATCCCACTGGGTATTTTTAAACCACCACATAATCATTTTCTGTTTGTTCAGCTATCTCTCATCATTGTTGTGTTTCCTCTGGGGTTACAGTGGAACCATCATATGTAGTTCCTCGGACCAGCTGAAGGAGGTCAGATATATACCATAATCACAGTAGTGCCATTCGATGAATGACATGAATGAAAGAGTGGCTGTGAATGATGGACCTACAGTCTCTTCAATGGAATGTGTTACCGGTCTCAAACGTGGGTGGATGAGATTGTAACTGCAGAAAATGATGAAAAACAACACAGATAAGGATCTGCAGCAGTCTGGCACTTTCTTTAATTGCTTTACCTTTTTGTTTTTATTTTTTATTTTTCAGGTAAAGGGTAAGTATATCATATTTAAACAACATTTTCCTTTACAGGTTTTGAAAAACACATTTCTCCATGCAGCTCATTACAGCAGTATTCAAATCACACACACACACACACACACACACACACACACACACACACACACACACACACACACACACACACACACACACAAAAACAGTAAAAATAAATCTATGTCAATAAGCATGAAATGCAATATATTCAAAGTATTGTATGTGTATTACCCTGAGCAATTTCAATAAACATTTAAACACAATTAAACAAGTGTTCTTTCTCATTCAGACATCTCATTTAACATTTCAAAACCTTCAGAATAAATTTTCAGGGCCCGTTGAAAATGTGGCACCAGCACCTGCTTTGGGAGCACCCATACAAATAACATTATATGTTATGTGCATTGAAATGCACATTTGACAGTATAGCACTGATTTTGAGGTTGGGATGCAGATGAAAATTATGATATAAATAACAGTAACATCTGTGGAAAACACCTCATATTTATATGGCTAAATAAAAATACACAATAAATAATATATAATAAAATAAAACAAAAATATAATTTCCCTGAAAATTCCCTGCTTCGCATGTACCGGCCCATCCTAAAGGCGATATAGGCGGCCACCCTGGGCTCCAACATGCCCGCACAGACCCCATTAGATAGTGACAATTCCAAAAACTCTGTAAGGTAAAACCAACCCAATGGCTATTATTTTGAAAATCTGAAATTACTTTTATTTTGAAATTACTTACACATCGTAGTGCACATATGATTTTAATCTGAGGTCTTTTTCCAAATGGAATTTTTGCATACTTGAAGGGCACTTCAGGAAGTGGATGCCACTCAAAGGGTCATACCAAACTAAGGTAAGAAATTAAAGTTTTCTCAAAGTGTCTTTTCACATCATTTTTGGTAATGGGTACAATCAAATGCTATGCTCCAGTCAATGCACCTATTTCAAGAACTCTGCAGCTCAATTCGATCAGTGCATAAGGGTAATCACATTTAGTTGAAAACTCTGTACCTTGCATGGGTCTTACCATTTGACATACAAATCACAATAATGGTAACAACCAAAGATAACATATTAAGTTTACAATGAGCTCTGAATAATCACAAAATGACAAATAACTGCAAGTGACAATAAATATAATAACAGCAGCGTATATAATATCTGCAAACAATAAAGCTATGAGCAGTACATAGTCATTTGCATAATTTATTTTATATCACAGGGAGCTGAAGAAGAGGACGGCTTTCTTAAAAAATTATCACACCTGATAAAAATGCAGTAAATAAGCCATGTAAAATATCACTTTGTGGCTATTTACTTTGAGTCTTTGAAACAGCGCTTGTCAAAGCACTTGGCTTTTCATTTTTTCTCAAGAATAGTGTAGTGCACTATTCAATAGTGTAGTGACTCAATCCAGGTGGTGGAGGACGAATCTCAGTTGCCTCCGCATCTGAGACTGTCAAGCCGCGCATCTTATCACGTGGCTTATTGAGCATGTTACTGCGGAGACATAGTGCATGTGAGGCTCATGCTATTTTACAGGGCATACATGTATAACTCACCACAAGCCCCATCAACAGCAAGAATCACATTATAGTGACCACAAGGAGGTTAACCCAGTGTGACTCTACCCACCCTAGCAACTGGACCAATTTGGTTGCTTAGGAAGCCTGACTGGAGTCACTCAGCATGCCCTGGATTCGAACTTGCAACTCCAGGGGTTGTAGTCAGTGTCTTTACCCGCTGAGCTACCCAGGCCCCCTTAACATGAAATTATAAATATTGCCATCATCTGCGTGACACTATTTTCATCTAACTATTTTAAACAACATTTTATGATCTTGTATAGCTGTATATACTCTACATATATAATATATTATTCTTATACTTGTTGTTTCCACAACCTCATATTATCTAAGACAATAGTTTATTTGCACTTCTAGAAAAAGTTGAAAGGTCTTTAAAAAGTTTGAAGAAATGCCAGCTTGTCACAGCACCTAAAATGCACACTTTCCCTTAAACTTTCAAGTACATTTCAACCTAATATCTGTATGTTGGGGAAAAAAGTTATTTGTCTGAGCTATAAAGTGCTTATTTTAGTGCTTTCTCTAAAAAAAAAAACAACCACTCATCTCATTTACAATGGTTTTACATTTTTAAGTTATGACAGTATTTGCACTGTGGGGCACTTTGTCATGACTAGCAATCAATAGAAATTTATTTTCTTTTTTTCAACACAAAAATTTGAAATTGAGCCAGAAAATTAAATCAATAAGCCGGTGTGTTATGGTGTGGTGTGTTTGGTGGGCCGCTCTGAGCCAAAATGTCCAGGGGCACTTTTTAGTCCCAGTCCGCTCCTGAATACGCCCATGTCTTTGAATTTCTGAAGGCAAACAAAACAACTCACATTTTCATATATTCAGAGAACATTACAAGTGTACAGATTTTATACAAATGGAAAACTGATAGCTTGATATTTCTTCCATAGAAACCCAGAAAATCTGATTTTCAGATATTTTTTTCCGATATTCAAGTATTTTTCTTTATTGTATATCATTCTTGTAATATCGGATAAACCGAAACAGGCGTCATCTAGTGGGAGTTTCTGAAATTGCATGCAAGACGGGCATTGCAGCAGCATGTGTGAGAGGAAACAGCAGGGCCATAGCTAATGGGGTGAAAGGTGTAATGATTCTGGGGGCCCACAGGTCTGGTCATTTTAAACTGCATTTTATAATATCAAAGGGGCCCAGACCAATATATAGTAAGGAGGCCCAGAATTCCTTGCTACGGCCATGGGAAACATTGATGGGGTTTGTCCACAGGTAATGTGACTTGCTTTTGCAATGTATTGCTTGAATTAATAAATTTTATTAAATGTAACAGCCATTCATGCTCTAGTGAGATATATTACATAAATGCTTGATGTGTAGTTATAGTATATTTTTCTATATTATAGTATATTTTTATGTCAAAGTACTTATATGAGTTTCCTGGCCTTTGTGTGACCCAGGAGAGAGCATATGAGGTTTACTAAAAGTGTTGATGCTGAAAACACCACACAGAGCACCCACCTGTAACAAAATAATGAGGCTATTGACCATGAAACACAGCTGAAGATAAAGAGTAAAAACAACCAGTGGTCAAAGTAATTAAAAAGACAGACTAAAGCCAGGTTTCTACCAGTAAAAAGATATCAAAAGGCTCTGTGAGATAATGGTGGCGAATATTATCCATTGGTTACAAAAATAATGAAGGGGCGTAGACATAAGGTAATGCCAGATAACAAACTGTATAGAAAATTAGGTTTTGGACTAAGAGAATCAGAACGGACAGCTGGCCTTCTCCGGTTTATTGGTTGCTCAATAAACTTCTACTTTTGACATCTGGAACACCAGACTCTGAGAGTTTTCTTGCAAAGAGAGAAAGATTCTTCAACAGTTTTCCACAACATAGTTTAAGCGCTAAGAAACGGAGATGAACTCACGTGAAACAAATCCTGTAAAGTCCCAAAGACATAACATTACTCCACATGAATCAACTCGAAGAGCCTTTATGCCTTTATGAGTGCATGTTGGAATATGACGGTTAAATTAAATTTTCTGTTCACTGTCTTTATTAGTCTTGTAAAATCGATGTTCAGGTAGATAGATGCTCATGTTGCCATGGAATGACTTGCTGTATTTCAGAATGGTAACCATATACCAGCGTGGCTTTTAACAAGATCCACTTTTTAAAATTTCCCTAAATTACATGAACATTTTCTATTAAACTTTATTTTGCTATGACTCATCATCTACACAATTACATCTCTGTGGAAAGTTATTATCCCTGTGACACCGTAAAAGTTTGCGTAAACACAAAATACTCATGTCACAATAAATGTATCTAAAATAGCTTTTTTGTCAGGTGACAATGAGAGCATTGATGAGATTTGCATGCCATTTGCTGCAAGTTAGACTGCAGATGTACTGCTCATTGTAAAACAAAACATATCAGCTCTGTCAGCAGGTGTGTTCTGAGGCAGTTGCTTTCATCTAAAGACCGACGAAACATTACACTGCATGCCCAATTATTAGGCAAGTGAGTATTCTGGTCTTATCATTATTTCCAAGCACATTTTCCAACTCCAAATCATATAGACTTGAATGCTTATTGGATTCAATCATCTTCAGGCAGAATATATTTGTATAATGAGGGAGGGTGTGGCGAAAGTGACTAACATCTTATATCAAGGTGTGCATAATTATTAGGCAGCTTCATTACCTCAGGTAAAATGGGCCAAAAACATTATTCAACTGACACTGAAAAGTAAAATATTGTAAAATGCCTTTCAGACAGATGCAACAATCTTGAAATAGCTAAACTATTGAGGCGTGACACCGGACATTCAAACGTTTTGTTTCAAATGTCAACTGGGGCACAAAAAACGCATGGAGAAGAAAAGGCTACCAGGAATCCATTATCCTCCAATGCTACCATATTCCAGAACTGCAACCTACCTGGAGTGTCCAGAAGTACAAGGTGTCAAGTGCTCAGAGACATGGCCAAGGTCAAGAAGGCTGAAACATGACCACCACTGAATATATTCAATATATATAAGTTGAAGCGTCAAGATTGGGCAAAGAAATACATGAAGACAGA
The DNA here is from genome assembly GCF_025860055.1 of Xyrauchen texanus. Taxonomy (NCBI): domain Eukaryota; kingdom Metazoa; phylum Chordata; class Actinopteri; order Cypriniformes; family Catostomidae; genus Xyrauchen; species Xyrauchen texanus. The sequence continues at coordinate 30,270,784 of NC_068288.1, forward strand.
TATTTCAAAGGTTTTATGGACAGATTAAATGAGAGTGAATCTTGATGGACCTGATGGATGGGATCACTAATGGACACAGGGCACCACTTTAAGTCAGGTGCTAGCAAGGTGAAGGAAGGGTACTGGTATGGCTGCTATCATTAAGGATGAGGTAGTTGGACCTTTTTTAGTTGAAGATGGACTGAAACTGAACTCTCAAACCTACTGCCAGTTTCTGGAAAGTACTTTCTTCAAGCAGTGGAACAGGAAGAAGTCCTTAGCATTTAAGATCTTAGCTATGACCTTTATGCAGGACAATTCTCCATCACATGCATCAAAGTACTCCACTGCTTGGCTAGCCAGCAAGGGCCTCAATGATGCCCAAATAATGACCCTTTCCTGACTGACTTAAATCCTACTGACAACTTGTGGGCCCTTCTCAAACATCAGATTTACAGTGAGGGAGGACAATACACCTCTTTGAACAGCATTTGGGAGGCTGTGGTTGCTGCCTCCCAAAGTTAATTGTGAACAGATCAAGAAACTGACAGACTCTATGGATGGGAGGCTCTTGGCAGTTATTGAAAAGAAGGGTGGTTATATTGGTCACTGAATATTTTTGAAAGCCAAAAAATTTATTTAATTGTAATTTTGTGTTACTTATTTGTTGCACGTATTCTAAAAATTGAGAATAAACAATTGAGTTGGGAGAAATTATTTTTGTAATTTAGTTGCCTAATAATTGTGCACACATACATTCCCCTGAGATAGACAAAACTCACTTTTTTCTTTTTTAAACATTCAGGTTTGAGGTTCAATAACATTTTGGATTGACTGAGAGCATGTGTTTGTTCATCAATAAAATTAATCCTGAGGAATACAATTTGCCTAATAATTGGGCACGCAGTGTAATTTTGATGTCATTCGGGATGGACTCTTTAATCACAGCATTGTTTTTATTGTTTTTCACTTTCCTGAGAATGTATACAAAACACCTAAGCCTTTAAAACGTAGGCCTAGTTTAAAATATATTACATTCATGCAAGTCTCGTCATTTATTTATGTTCACTTTTTGAAATCAGATGTTGTCAATTTATTTTGGCTATTATTGTTATTGTTTTAATTATTATATAAAAACTTATTATGTTATTATTATTGTAATATAAGTTTTTTCGTTTTTTTCTCTTTGTTGAACTATACAATAAAGATGAGATAAAAAAAATATCAAATAAATTTAAAAAAATCGGTTCTGCATATCGGTTATCGGATTTGTAAACATCGGTTTTTAAAAATCAATATCAATATCTATTTGTAATAGTTCATTGTAATCATTTAGAAAAAAATAATTCTGCCACAACTACCATAGGTAATACAGTACATTTAGTGTTACTACAGTAAATCCATGGTACAATTTTGTAAGCATTGTGATCTGTGAATTGAAAATCCTTCTAATTTATGTTTTCTTTGTCAGCGCCATTTAGAATTTGGGGGCTGTTTGTTTTAAGCTAGTTTCATCAACGAGACATACGATTTTTGCAACGGACAATTCTGTACTGCATTCAAATGGGTTTTGTGTTCCCCATTGCACATCTCACTGGTTCATAAGTGCTATTAAAATAATCTGTGTGGTTGAGACCTATCCGCGAATTACCACACCTGCTCTGCCCTCGTGCTGCTATGATTAAGCGGTGTTGATAATTGACCCATGTAGCACTGTTTCATTCCGCTTTTGAAGCGAGTAAATGTGCTCCAAAACATACAGATGACAGGGGAGTAGGGCTGACATGATTTGTCAAAAATTATCGACAAAAATTTTGATTGTTGAATAGTACTTTGATCTCATTTAATATAACCACAAACTCTAATGATGACACGCGAGAGCAGCACTCCAGTTCGTGCCTGACTGAGGAGAGGAAGAATTACACATCTCACAGTCCAGATGCACTCTAAACTTTCCAAACATGAAAAAGTGGTGATGTAGGTGATGTAGATCACAAAGTATGAGGGAATTATAATGCAAAAATACAAAATAAGTAAATACAGTAGCACTCTTGTTTTGGAATGGTGGAGTGGTGGTGGCATAGTGGGCTAAAGCACTAAACTGTTAAGCAGAAGGTTGTCGGTTCGATCCCCACAGCCACCACCATTGTGTCCTTTAGCAAGGCACTTAAATCCAGGTTGCTTGGGGGGGCTTGTCCCTGTAATAAGGGCTCTGTAAGATGCATCTGCTAAATGCATGAATGTAAATGGAAATGGAATAAGTGGAGCTGCCGCTCTGCTGAAGCAAAACGTGTGTGTCGAGAGTATTTAATGGAAACTCCCCAGCGTTACATCTTTAATGCAGTTATATTTTATGCATTATAGCTTTATTAAAGTTCAAATAATATGGAAGCAGATCATGTAAATAACTACAAACTATGAAACTGGTATTTCTCTGTGTGGTCAGTGGCTCTATGAGTTGTGCGAATGTCCCGTAAGAAGGGGGAGAGATTGAAAATGCACCCAACTGAGGCACTCTCATCCCTTGAGTGTGCTCTCTTAATGCAGCTAAATTATAACGTGATGACTTATTGAATCATAATATATGTGACACTGTACATTTCTTATTGTGAAGAAAATTGGCAATATGCAGCTTTATTAATAAGAGAGAGAGTTTGTTTTTGTGAGTTAAAGATGGACTGAAGTGAACAGAAAGGTGAGAGAGGGAAGTCTTCGACCCATTATAATCCGCAACAAAATATGTTTTTGATTTGTTTTTATTTTGGCTTGTTTTCCATTATAAATATCTAAAACCCCCTTTAAATAGCATACATTTTCTTTAGCAGCTAAATTACAAATATTGTAATTTGAGAATGTTGAATATAATATTAAAAATACAAATATTTTGAAATATCTAAAAATCAGTAGCAGCATATACGATATTTACACTTCTTAATAAAAAGTATTTTTTCCCTTTAATTCAGTGAATGTCATGTAGAGGTATTTTTAAAAGATTATTTTGTTCTCTTTATTGTTAGTAAGCATGTTTAATACATCCTTTTAAGCATACCTGTCAACATTTGGGTACCAAAATCCAGGAGACCTCTGAGTGGCGGTTGGGGTGGGTGGGGGGTGGTGCCGGATGGCAGAGGCAGGCTAAATACATACAAATTGTGCAGTTTTGATTTAATGTGCTGAGTAACGTCATTTTCCCCACCGTGTCCGATAATAAAATCAGTGCAACACACATTGCAAAAGGCTTGTGCATTGTCGATGTGGCTTGGAGATATTAAATTCTTCCATCCAGCTGTTGTTAAATTTACATATTTTGTAGGTTGCCAGGTTGAGGTCACAAATGGGTTGAAATTTGTATCATTGTGTCGATTGTGTGTGTATGAATGCGTTTCATACAAGATCTGGCAACTGGACAACCTTGGAATAATATATTGATGTGATTATTCCTATAACGAGTTTTGGGCCATACAAATTACGGGAGTTTTCCGAGAGAAATAACAAGGCGGGAGGGGGGTGGGAGATGGGTGTAAAAATTGGGAGACTCCTGGGAAAAACCGGAGTGTTGACAGGTATGCATTTAAGTCTGGGCAAAAGCTGAATAATCAGATAAGAGTTAATGATTAATTGTTGCAATAGTCGCTGAACAGTCGAATAATCGCTCTAATAATCGCTACATTAATTGATTAACAAAATAATCGTTAGTTGCAGACCTAAAGGTGAAGGCTCATTTATATTCACTGGGAAAGTGCTAACTGATTGTTCAGTTAAACGCAGGGGTGGAAAGAGTACTGAAAAATCAAACTAAAGTAGAAGTACTGTTACTTCCTGTACTTAGTGTGAGTAAAAGTAGCTGTCCTCAAAACTATTCAAGTAAGAGTAAAAGAGTAGCTCATTTAAAAGTACTCATGAGAAGTGTGTATTGAGTACCGAGTACACTGTATGCCAACTTTGAAAATACATCACTTATCTATGAAAAACACTATATGAAACTGATTCCAAAAAATAAAATGGAGACATGAATACAGAAATTAAAAGATTAAAAAGTTATTTTCAGTACACTGATCACCATTTTAAATCATAATTTATTAAACAATTACATTAAAATCAGTTTATGTGTAGGGTCTAAATTTCCCTTAATGCAGACAGTGTTATTGTTGTGCATAAAACATACAAATTGTAAAAATATATACAAATATAAAAAAAATTATAAATAAGCAGGATCACTTGAAACAACACAGATTAGGATCTGCAGTGTTCTGGTGCTTTCTTTAATTGCTTTGACCTTTTGGCCAGAATGTAACCTTCCCAACAATTCATAATACGCCACCTACAGGCCACTTGTAAAACACACTGAACTTGCATTACTGTAATCCTAGAACACTTATAATAATAATAATAATAATAATGATAATTTTATTTATTTATTTATTTTTTTTTTAAATAAAATCAACGTAAATTTTATCTTTCACTCTCAGATTTATTATTTTTATTATTCTAACACTGGTGTTGTGGTAGGACGGATCTGCCACAACACCAGTGAGGGTAGTACCATTCTTCCTCGTCTGAACACACTGGTGTTCTTGGTCCACATTCTCCTCTGTGTCTTTTTTTGCATATTACTCTTTTCTTTGCAGATGCTTTCGGGATGCTGTCTTCAAGAGGTGAGTCATGCACTGGTAGTAAGACGTTTCTGTGTAACACACAAATTGCTTTTTCACCAGGTTCAGCTTGGATCTTGTACACAGGCCCATTTTTATTTCTCTCCACAACTGCCAGGACCACCTCTCTCAGAAAGATTCTGTACAAAAACTTGATCACCTTGCTGAATATGTATTCCTTTCACACCACTGTCATAATAAATCTTTTAGCTGATGAATTTTGGCTGTCTTTGGCTTCTTGCATTCTCTGTGCCCACTTTCGAAAGTACATTGAGTCTGAGTCTCAATTTTTGGTTTTAGATTAAACATAAGGTCAGTTGGCAACCTTGGAGATCTTCCATACTGCAGAAAGAAAGGTGAGTATACTGTGGCTCCCTGGTATAGTTATATGTATGAATAATGTGTGGAAGATGATCTCATCAGCCCTTTTCTCCTCCTGTAGAGTGTGAAACATTTGTACAAGATACGGTTCAACCTTTCCACTGGATGACTATGTGGATGGTAAGGAATAGTCCATAAATGAGAGATCCCAGCCAATTGTTGCAATCTTTGGAACAAACATTTCTCACATTTGTGTTCTTGATCATAATGCAGTTTTTCTGGGTATCCAAAGCGTGGATTGAAATCCAGAAAAATCTTCTCTACAGCTGTTTTCCCACATTTGTTTATTGTTGGGTAAGCTTGCGCAAAGCATGTGAAATTATCTACAAGGACCAGTATGTATTCATAACAGCCAAGTGTTAGTAATCGATGGAACCAATTCAAAGGGAGAACTCGTGGTGATAAAACCCATTGGTACTCTCTCAGGAATGTTGTTATTTTTCTGTTTGATACAGTTACACACCTTGGTCACATAATTCTCTATGTCTTGCTGCATAAACGGCCAATAAAATCTGTCACGCGCAAAGTGGGATACTTTGTGGGTTACTTTGTTGACTTATGTTGTCATGCAGGTTCTTCAGGACCAATGGTTACAGCTTTTCAGATAGAACTAGCTGCATAAGATGATTTGAGTGTCTGTATTAGATTCCTTCCTCCAACATCAACTTGTTCCACTCATGTGTAAGATTTCTGGTTTCTCTGGTCATGTGTCTTTTATATTTATTGTTTGGATTCCAATTGCTGTCTTTGAGCTTTACCACTTCTTTGATATTGGGGTAATCTTGTTGTAATGCTCTGACATCCTCCTGTGACATGGCAGGTACAATCTGGCCTATTAGCATTTCATTTTCCAAATCACTTGCTGAGCACAGAGTCAATGAAGCTACACATTTTCCTCAACAATGGCTTTGTTCCACTTCTGTCACTCACTCGATGTTGTGTCGATGTAGTGACACTAGGGGTCGCTCCTGGGAGCCTCAGACATCTCTGATCTTTGAGAAAAGCCCAATGTAAATTGGCAAGTGTAATTCCTATCCAGGGCCTGTAGGTTTACATCAGTAATCCTCAGCGGTCAAAAAGCAGACGGGGACCATACAACACATCCTGAACCGGCATGACTCATGGTCTTTCACCCCGTCTGCTCATCACCAAGGGCATCCTTCTGCAGCAGCAACACCGGCTCCGCCACAGTCCGCCCCAGTAGGCCAGCCTCGGCGTGGAGCCACCCGCAGAAAGCAGATGCCACCCGACTCATGGCCAGTTGCCAAGAACCCAAGAAAGGCTTCAAAGCGCCCCCGAGACAGACACTTCAGGAAGTTGGAGACCTGATGCACAGGAGCTGGTAAGAGCCCAACTCATTCCCCTGGTGGAGGGCTGGGCAGAGGATCATTATTTACCTTTTCTTATAATTTCACTGCATGCCCCAAGTGCTGCGGTACCCACATTTTAAGAAAAGATCTTTCCTTACTTCCTGGGCCTCAAGGTCTGTGTCCACAGCCATCGTTATCATGACTGCCGGGTACCGTTTCTCTCTGGCTGGTTTGACTCCACACAAATCAACCCCGTTGTTATGGCCTCCATGGGTTACGAGGATGGACTTCTTCCTCTCCCATCCCAAGCTGTTCCGAGAGTGGTCAAAAGGAGCCAGGTAAGTCCTTTGATGTCCCTGGACTCGTAATGGCCACAATTGGCACCTCAGGCTGTGCAACAATGCGAGGCCCCGCCTGCCTGTATGTCTGACACAAATGTTCCCCAGGACTGTCCAAATTTGCTATGAGATTCAGTTCGCCAGGCATCTGCCCAGGCTCAATGGCATCTGCTTCACTGCAGTGAAAGGCAAGAACGCCGCTGCCTTGTGCGCGGAGATTGCCTCCCTGCTACGGAAAGACACAATAGAGCCTGTTCCTCCTGCCAAGATGAAGAAGGGTATTTTACAACCCCTACTTCTTTGTACCCAAAAAAGGCACCGGGCATATCTTGGACTTGCGAGATCTGAACTGAGCTTTGCACAGACTCCCGTTTAAGATGCTGATGAAAAAAACTAATTTTAGCGAGCATCCGGCATTAAGATTGTTTCGCGGCGGTAGACCTGAAGGAAGCTTACTTCCATTTCTCGGTTTTACCTTGACATAGATCCTTCCTGTGGTTTACTTTCGAGGGCCGGGCATACCAGTACAAGGTCCTCCCCTTCGGTCTGTCCTTGTCACCTCGCGCCTTCACGAAGGTTGCAGAGGCAGCCATGGCCCTGTTAAGGGAAGTGGGCATCAGAATTCACAAGTATCTCGACAACTGGCTGATCGCAGGATTTGTTGTGTGCACACAGGGACCTGGTGCTCAGGCACCTCAGCCAACTGGGGATTTGGGTCAACTGGGAAAAGAGCAAGCTCTCCCCAGTTCAGAGCATCTCTTGTCTCTGTATGGAGTTAGACTCGGCCTCAATGAGGGTGCGCCTCATGAACGACCGTGTGCAGTTGGTGCTGAACTGTCTGAGTACATTCAGGCAAAAGACATTGTCCCACTGAAATCCTTTCAGAGGCTCCCGGGGCATATGGCATCTTCAGTGGCGTTCATGCCACTCGGGTTGATTCATATGAAACCACTTCAGCACTGGCTTCAGGGCGCTGGGCATGGCGCTACAATGCAAACAACGTGCTTTCGCCATCTGTTCAGCCCTTGGTCCAACCTAGCATTCCTATGGGTAGGAATTCCCCTAGCCCAGGTCTCCAGGCATGTTGTGGTTATGACGGATGCCTCCAAGCATGGTTGGGGCGCCGTGTGCAATGGGCAAGCAGCCACCGGCCCTTGGACTGATCCGTGACTGCATTAGTGCATCAACTGCCTTGAGTTGCTGGGAGTATTCCTTGCCATGCGGAGGCTTTTGCCACTGATCCGGGGCAAGCATGTGTTGATCTGGGCGGACAACACAGCAACAGTTGTGTACATCGACCTCCAAGGCGCCTATGCTCTCATCAAATGTTCTTGCCTGCCGTCTCCTCCTCAGGTCAATAGCGACTCAAGTCATTGCAAGCCACTCATATCCTGGGCCACCTCAACTGCACCTCAAGGCTCCCCTCGGCACAGACGCTCTGGCTCACAGCTAGCCACTGGGGTTCCGCAAGTATGCGTATCCCCCAGTGAGCCTACATTCACAGATATTGTGCAAGGTCAGGAAGGACAAAGAGCAGGTCATCTTAGTGGCACCTTATTGGCCAACTCGGACTTGGTTCAAAGACCTCATACTCCTAACAAAAGCTCCCCAGCGAATTCCCTGAGGAAGGACCTTCTTTCTGGAGGTGACGTGGAAGACTTAAGTGTCCTACCACCGACAGTGGTAGACACGATCACTCAGGCCAGGGCTCCCTCAACGAGGCACCTGTGTGACCTGAAGTGCCTTCTGTTCGCTAATTGTGTCCTTCCCAACACGAAGACCCCTAGAGATGCGCAGTCGGATCATTGCTTTCCTTTCTACAGGAATTGCTGGAGGGACACTTTCCACCTTGAAAGTGTATGTTGCCACTATATCGGCACATCACGATGCAGTAGACAGTGAGTATTCAGGGAAGCATGACTTGATTGTCAGGTTCCTAAGAGGTACGAGGAGGTTAAACTTCACCAGACCATGCCTTGTTCCATTGTGGGACCTCTCCATGGTCCTTCAGGGCCAACGGGGATCTCCATTTGAGCCTCTAGGGTCAGCTGAGTTAAAGGAGCTCTCCTTGAAGACTGCCCTCCTGACGGCGCTCACCTCCATCAAGAGGGTGACTTCTCTGTCACTGAAACCGTGCCTGGAGTTTGGGTTACTCTCATGTCATCCTGAGACCCTGAATGAGCTATGCAACCAAGGTTCCCATGACTCCATTCAGGGATCTGGTGGTGAACCTGCAAGTGCTGTCCCATTGCTGTGTCCAGTGTGTGCTTTGGGCATCTACTTGGATTGTACGCAGAGGTTTAGAAGCTCCAAGCAGCTCTTTGTCTGCTTTGGTGGACAGCGGAAAGGAAGCGCTGTCTCCAAACAGAAGATCGGCTACTGGGTCATTGACACCATCACTATGGCATATCACGCAGAGGATGTGCCACCCCCTGCGGAGCTGCGTGCCCATTCTACCAGGGGTGTAGCGGCCTCCTGGGCTCTGACCAATGGTGCATCTCTAGCAGACATTTGTAGAGCATCGGATTGGGCAACACCTAACACCATTTCGAGGTTCTGCAACCTCCAGGTTGAGCCATTTTGTCCCGTGTGTTGTCAGGTTCAAACAAAGTTAGTCTCAGGACAGCTGGCCAGGTGTTCTGCTTGCGTATAGCACCTTTACCCTCCCTTGAGGTGAAGACGTGTGCTCCTTCTCCATGTCACATTCAGAAAAAGTGTGGCTGGGGAGTTTACGGAGAAACTCAACACCGGCCCAGTACGTGCCTCAATTAAGCCCTGTACTGGGATTGGTGCTCCACATGCATTGGTTATCCCTTTCATATCCCTGTGTGATGTATTTTCCACAAAAGGGTTTCCCAGTTCGTAAACTATGTCTTCCTTGGGAAGAGGCCTCTCTGACCCCGGTCATGTTTGTAGTTACTCCTCTCACTTCGGGTAGGATCTACCACGGGACCCTTCCACATGACGTGCTTCCAACCGGACTTTGTAAGACCATGTGTTGTATTCCCACTCTAAAGCCCCCTCCTCCTCCTCTCCGGATGGGGTGTGGTCTCCGTGGAGTCCTCCTCTTTGGAGAGACTCCCCATGACATGGACCTTATATGGCCACCAGCTGAATGATTTTGTTACTTTTGGGGACTAAAAAAGAGAAGAGACCGCAGCTGGGTCAGCTATTTATTTTGGGCAGTCAACTTGTCCCAAAGTTGCAGGGGACTGTTTGATGCCCAGGAGTGCTTTGGGGGAAGTTACGTGATGGCCTGGTGCGCTGGCTACGAGGCACACAGAGCTCTGCCCATCTTGCACCACCAGTCCACATAACACAGTATAGTAGTTGTGGCATTTTCAATAGGGACCCCTAGTGTCATTATATCGATACAACATCGTGTGAGTTACAGAAGTCGAATGTCTTGGTTACTGAAGTTTTCTCCGTTCCCTGATGGAGGAAATGAGATGTTGTGTTCCTCCTGCCACAACACTGAACTACCCTCTGAAATGGCCTGGACCTTGTCTCGGCTCCTCAGGGTGAAACCTGAATGTGCATTTGCATTCCAGCTCCTTATATACCCATATGTCCAGGGGAGTGGCATGCAAATTCCACTCGCCAATTTTCATTGGCCTTTTCTCAAATATCAGAGATGTCTGGGGCTCCCAGGAGCGACCCCTAGTGTCACTACATCGACACAATGTCTCGTTACCTCCATCAGGGAACGGAGGTTATGTCAGTAACCAAGACGTTTCCTTGAACACAGCAGAAACAATATCAGATGGCATGACTTCAGTATACTCATTATTGTGGTCTTTGAGGTTAAAGGGATATCTAGAAAGAGTATATGCATCAGCATTCATTTTGCCAGGCCTGTACTTTATTTCAAACTGGAAATCAGACAACTTGCTGACCCAGCGATGGCCCACAGTGTTTAGTCTGGAGGTGCTCAAGACATACTGTATGTCAACAAATTGTTGTCCGTGCACACAGTAAATGTTGGTGAATAGTACAGATAATCTCGGAATTTGTCACAGATCACCCACTTGAGTGGTTGAAACTTAAGTTTACCAGAATCTAAGTGGTAATTGTGTTCTGCTGGAGTCAAGGTTCGTGAACCAAATTCGATGACACAAAGTTGACATCCTTGGTGTTGATAAAGTACAGCACTTAAGCCCTCATTGGATGCATCAGTTTGAAATATGAAATGTAAGTCAAAATCAGGGTATGCTAGAATTGGAAGATGGGTAAGTATATCAACAAACCTTGACACAATAGCCTGGTGTTCAGACATGCATTGAATAGGTGTTCTGGATGGCATTTTTATTTTTGCATCTTTATTCACTTTGCAAATACCTTGATGTGTTTTTGCTGCCATTGTAACATTCTCTTCCTCTGTACTTTTCAGGATACAGTGGCTTGGCTAGCTGAGATAAATCCTGGATGAATGATCTGTAGTAGCTCAGCAACCCCAAAAGAGTTCTGAATTCTCCAACTGTTTTTGGTTCTTTCTTTTTGAACTACAGCACAGTCTCTAGATCAGCATTTCTCAACGGGGGCGGTACCGCCCCCTAGGGGGCGTTTGGACAGTGTTGGGGGGCGGTGTGAACGAGGCAGCAGAGAGGGGGGCGCTCAGGCACAAATGGGGGGCGTTACTCAGAGGTACTCAACAGGCGGCCTGCGCAAAAATCTTTTCAGCTCTTCTCCTTAGTCTATGTCTTCGTCTTGCTCGGATTACTGCTGCCACTTCACCAGGAAGATATGCCAGGAGAGCCGCTTCCTAAGTTACACATGCTTTAAAGAGGCGGAGAATTTTCAGCGCAAAATAGAGGCGCGCTTTCACCGGCTTTTTCTGTACATAACGCGGAATACATAATTAGCCGCATAATTAGTGCTCAGGGCTCACACTAATGACCGTAATTAATAAAAAAAAAGTGGCTGTTTTTGACGTCGTTTTTTCTTCGGTTCAGTTCAGGTGGCCGAGCTGTTGTCGTCTTTGTTCGTCATTTGAAATCAAATGACCGCTTGTAGGCTATTCAAATTTGAAGCCTAGTATATATTGCCTAATTGAGTGCGTGAACGACCGCTGCTTTTTCATTGGCCATTTAGGTTAGTTACGTTATTGTTCATGTGATTGGTTCATCTTAAAAAATTTGTGTGTGAGCCTGAATTTGTTTGAATTTCTAAATACATTTGCAATACCTTTCAAACAATCCATGTGTTTTTGCATTTTTTTCAAAACACAATATTACTCAACTTGAGGCTTTTACATGTAGTTTAAATACAATAAGAAACTTCTGTTTCAGTTTTTTTTTTTTACCAAAAACTCAGGCTTCAGGTATCAGTGTTGCAATTGTTTGGCTGTAATAGTATTTCTGATGTGTTTTTGTTTTGGGGGGGGTGGCGTTAAGAGGATCATGAAGAGGTCAGGGGGGCGTTTGTTCAAAAAAGGTTGAGAACCACTGCTCTAGATCCTTCGGGTCAATCTCAACACCTTCCCCAGAGAACATCTGTCCAAGGTAATGGATCTGATGTTTAAAGAGTTCACACTTTTTAGGTCAAAGTTTACTTAATCTTTACATAATCACTAAGGTCATCAGCATGCTCTATCATCATTTTTGAGTATCAGGGAACTCCATTTATCAAACAGGACAGCATACATTTTCTGCATCAGTTGTGCTACTCATAGTTTGGATGGCTTACTTTTTGTCAGAGGTGACTTTGCAGAGTTAATAGTAGGCACACAGTTTACCTTAGCATGGGACTGAAAGCTTGAAGTGGTCACTGGTCGTCCCTCACCGGTGACTGTCTGCCGTTTCCTGACTTCTGCCCTTTCTTTAGGCAGACAACCGCTCTGTGTCCTGCCTGGCCTCAATGGAAAATATGGCAGCAATCCTGATTTCCTAGCTGGACACAGTTGTCACATCTGTGTTTGCTTTCAGGTTTATCTGGAAAATTAACATTTGTTAATGGCAGAATGGTTTGATTTTCAATATTGCTTATATTTCAATATTTCAATTGCTTTTCTCACTGTCCTCTTTTGTCTGGGAGGAACTATCAGTCAAGGGATTGTGTTTTGGTACAATACATAAGTGTTTCTATCTCTAATTTAGTGATCTGCTCTAAGATTAAGTCATCAGTCACTGCAAAGTCAGAAATGTAAGGATTAATGTCTATACTGATATTACAGCATTTCTTATTTAAGCCCTGAAACAGTGTGTGAAGGAACACACCCTGCACAAGTCTTTTGTCATAGTTAAACTCTGACCCACCATGCTGTGATGCAGACAGAACTTTTAGTTCCCCGTCTGTCATTCTCTGTGACGTTGTGTTGAGCAGCGAATATACCTCTGATCTATGAAAAAAGGCCAATGAGAAGTTGGCAGCCAGTATTTGCATAAAGGCGAGGAAATACTAGAGTTCACTCAGAAAATTTCTTCAGAGCCGATGGTTGTGCATGCTATTCGCGTGAAAACACACGTGATTTCTCCTTGCACGGCAGTGCAGATTGCCCCTGGGCGCTTCGACAGCGCAGAAAAATAAAAGAGTTATTTAAAAAAGTGATTTCCTCTAAAAGAGTGATTTTCTAAAAGAGTGATTTTCTCTAAAAGAGTAAAAATACACAGCAGCGTTGAACGTCCTTTTTAGGACGCGTCTTTATAAAGACGCCCTTCCGCCCCTGTGTAATTCCTGGATGCGGTGGAGTGCTCTCCGCTTCAGATGGCCACAGGCGTTGTCTTGTGTGTCTGGGTAGCGATCACACCGAGGCTGCGTTTGTGGATGGTTCATGCTCTCACTGCGAGAGCATGACCATGACAACGTTGTGGTCGCGGCTCGCTTTCAACCGAAAGCAAGCCACTCCAGCCGCTCCCCGCATTGCTCCTTCTTCCCACGGGATTGAGGACGATGCGAGTGGTGCTGGAAGCGATCTGGGGATGGCAGCGGGTGCGGCTCCTTCGGGTACTCCCCCTCGGACCACCCGTCCCCGGCACGCTCGTTGACTCCCGTCCGTGGTCGAGGCAACAGCGGCTCGCTTCACAACCAGCTCGCTTATTCTCTAGAGCTCGAAGCAGATGAGCTCGCCGCTGCATAGGAGAGCGCGCCATCTGACGCGGATGACTCCCTTGGGCTGCCGCCTTCGGGCCAGCACGCCCAAGCTGAGGCTGACGCTCAGATGTCCGACATGCTTTCCCGGGCCGCTGCCAGCGTGGGCTTGGACTGGAACCCCCCGTTCTCCCCACAGTCATCGTGGTTGAATGACTGGTTCCTGGGGTCCGGTCGGCGCTCACGGAGGTGCATGATGAGCTGACATCGCTGTGGAGGGCACCTTTCACCACATGACATCACAAAGCCACATGCTCATCCACTCTCGCTACCCTCGACGGCGGAGCGGCCCA